>NC_086446.1:318206089-318520464 GCF_028390025.1 Pseudophryne corroboree | reverse complement strand
CTTTCGGAGTCCCCAGCATCCACTAGGACGTTAGAGAAATTACAGTTAGGGTGCGGGTAGGGACACTGAGAGGGAAGTACGGGGAGGGTGCAGGCAGGGACACTGAGAGGGAATTACAGGAGTGTATGGGCAGGGTCACCGAGGGGGCAGTTACAGGGATGGTGCGGGCAGGGACACTGAGGGGGAATTACAAGGAGGGTGCGGACAGGGACACCTAGGGGATATATGCACACATACATACAGTTAAAAACCCCTCTCTAGGTGTGATGTCCCAGTAGATCCAGGTGACAAGGTGTGCTGGGACTTGTAGTCTCAACACAGCTGGACAGGCAGTCACTAGTCTAGATACCTCTCCATACAGAGATCTTTGTAAGCTGTGATACAGACTGCCAGGATAGACCATGCAGTGCAGCTACGGTACCGCAGAAAATGTACAGGTGTGCTCATACTGCACTGCTGACTGGTGCTGATTGTAGTGGCTGGTGTTTGGTGACAGACTGCGAGGGGCCAATGAGAAGGGGAGCGGATGAGCAAGAGGAGGTGCCTCGCCCCTCCCCATACCTGGAAGTGCCCCGCTCCCTGGCTATATTCACCATCATTGTGACTGTAGTCACAGAGAGCGTCAGAGTGCAATATGCTTTTGAGAGTCCGGCAGTGGATGAGCACTGCTAAGGGATGTACTCGGTGAGAACTACTATGTCATTCTACCCCCTTGGCTGGCGCCCCTGGCAACTGCCATCCTGGCCATTAGGAAGATACACCCAGAGCTGGATTAAGGCTTTGGGGGGCCCGGGGCATTTAAGACTGGGGGGCCCTCATTCAGATGTGGACGGAGTAGCTATCGCTGCTGCTTACATAAAAGCAGCAGCGATAGCACTAATGTGGTAATGCAGCAGTAGGTGTCATGCCTCCAGCTGCACAATACCGACGGCTACATCCCGAACCCCCAAAATCCAGACAAGCATTGGCTGGCTGCATGACCCAAGGGGTTGCGCAAGCCGCCCGCCACAATACCTACCAAGAGGCCAGGAAATATTCATCCTCTGACAGAGATCCTGGCCTACTGTGTCCCCGGAGACACGCCTCTGTTTGGAGAAATGGAGGCCGTCGCTGCCCCCAAATGGCATCAGACTGTCAATCTCTGACTGTCTGATGCCGCCTTATGTCTGGCGCCACAGACCCGTACTGCGCACATGCAGTACAGGTCTGGTCCATGCACAAAGTACTGAACATCGGTACTTTGCTGCATGAACCACTACTCATCCACATCTCAATAAGAGCCATAGGTGGTCATTCCGAGTTGATCGCTAGCTGAATTTGTTCGCTGTGCAGCGATGAGGCAAAAAAATGGCACTTCTGCGCATGCGTATGCGGCGCAATGCGTACGCGCGACGTACTATTACAACAAACGAAGTAGTTTCACACAGGGTCTAGCGAAGCTTTTCAGTCGCACTGCTGGCCGCAGAGTGATTGACATGAAGTGGGCATTTCTGTGTGTCAACTGACCGTTTTCAGGGAGTGTTCAGAAAAACGCAGGCGTGGCTGGGCGAACGCAGGGCGTGTTTGTGACATCAAAACAGGAACTGAACAGTCTGTAGTGATCGCAAGCGCTGAGTAGGTTTTGAGCTACTCTAAAAGTGCACATAAAAACTTTGTAGCCGCTCTGCGATCCTTTCGTTCGCACTTCTGCTAAGCTAAAATACACTCCCATAGCGTTTGCACGGCTGCTAAAAACTGCTAGCGAGCGAACAACTCTAAATGACCACCATAGTGCACAAGCCTTCTGCGTGTACATAAACAAGGAGCATGGACACACGTCACTTAAAAAATTCACTTCACGCAGGGGGCATGCACATCACTTAACCAGCCGCTGTGCTGCCCCCAGCATCATGCACACAGCAGGTGGGAGCGTTCCCTCCCTACCTTTTCTCCAGCCCACAGGTGGGACAGTTCCCGAAAAACAGGACGGTCCCACCAAAACGTGATGGTTGGTAGGAAATGCATGCATTCATACTCATATACATATACACACACACACACACACACACACACACACACACACACACACACACACTATAACTATATATATATATATATATATACACACACACACATATATACAGTATATATATAAACACACAAAAGCATACATACAGTCTCACACATATACACATGCATATATACTATTACACACTGACCGTTACACACTTATACACATACACATACATTCACAAACATAGTCACACACTTATACACATATATACATTTGTCACACACAGTCAGAAACATATACACCTACCACAAACTTTATACACATATTATACACATACTGTAGAGTGCTCCTCTCCTCCCTCTTACCTCACTATCACACACTGACTGGGCTGGGCCTGTCTGTAGCTGCTCCTACTGCCTTCTCTCCTCCCTCCTCTCACATGCTGCCTGCAGTGAAAATGAAAGCAGTGCTGTGTAGCCCCGCCCCCCGGCTCGGATTCCACCCCTCTGCCCTCTCCCTCTTCTTTCTTTGGACTTTATGCAGCTTGCGGTGCACTTTGCACTGCAGCTGCACACTGAACTGTGGGGCCCCTAGCAGCAGGGGGTCCAGGGTAATGTACCTCCTGTGACCCCCCCTTAATCCGGCTCTGGATACACCCCTGTTGCTAGACTCAGTTCACCTTAATGGGTGCAGGAATCCTGACAAATGCTCCACTGTTAGGATGGTACTCTCCACCCTAAGCGCATGTGCATAAATCCATATACTAGAAGTATTTTATTGCAAAGTATGGTAGCAAGCTTATATAGGGGCCATACTGACTGAGGGATTAACCCTCTATGTCACTACTAATTCTGGCCTCCTCTTCTGCTGTGATTTGACTCTAGACCAGGGGTTCTAGTCATACTTGAGCACAGGTGACTTAATTAGTACCTCAGTTATTTTGCTTGATCCATCTGTGCTCAAACATCAATATCACTAAAACCTGTATTGTACTGTAAGTGTGCCTTGAGGAATGAGGTTGGGAATCACTGATCTAGACAGCTGAAGATATTTGAAAGGTGAACTAGACAAGACATACTGTATGGGGTCTATTTATGAAGCAGTGGAAAGAGTGGAGAAGTGAGCCAGTGGAGAAGTTGCCCATAGCAACCAATCAGCATTAAACTAACATTTCTAATTTACATACTATAAAATTATACAGAGCAGCTGATTGGTTGCCATGGGCAACTTCTCCACTGGCTCACTTCTCCACTCTTTTCACTGCTTCGTGAATATACCCCAGTACCACATCACCTCCATGGACCAGCCACACTGCCCCTGGCAGCACGCTCTTTTGTAGACCAAATCCTAGTCCTACTCTTCCACTCACTAGTTTAAAAAAAAAACATGTCAACAAGATAAGATGCATCACTGTAGAAGAAAGGCAACCAAATAAGCAGTGGCACAATATAATATAGTGGGAAGTTACAGTAGTAAATACACACAATCTTTTTTTGTGGCTGCACTCTTCCCAAACAGAAAACTAAAGGGGGGTACACACGGAGCGATAATCTAAGCAATCTGACTAGATTGCTTAGATTTTCAGCAAGATCGCTCCGTGTGTAGCCCTAACAGCGATAGTGATGCGCAGCCCGGCGCATCGCTATCGCTGCTGCTAGATTGGCCTGCATGCAGGCCGATCTAGCGGGTCGCTCACTTCACCCGCTGGGTGAAGTGAGCGCCCCCCCCCCCCCGTCTCCCCCTGCACGCTCAGCACAGATCGCGCTGTGCTGAGCGCCGGGAGAGATGTGTGCTGAGCGGTTCGCTCAGCACACATCTCTCCAGCATCGGGCCGTGAGTACTGGCCTTAAAGCATCCAGCTACATTCCATTAGTCTAATAATGTTTACAGATGACTCACCCTAGTGTGTGTGTGTGTGTGTGTGTGTGTGTATGATACATTATCACACTACATAGCTTGTTGGGTGGTATTCAGTATCCCGGTGGACAGGATGCCATCAGCAGCATCTCGACAGTCAAAATCCTGACGGTTCCAGTTAAGTATTTAAACCCTACACCTCCGCCTACCCCTATCCATAACCATCCCCTCCATCAAGCCTATCCCTAAGGCCCCCCCGAGACATAACTCTAAAGGTCCCCCACCCTACAGACTAACCCTAACCCTCTCCCTAGTGCCTAACCCTAACTCCCCGTACTTACCGGCGGCATCAAGCAGGATTCTAACCATTGGGGTGCTGCTGTTGGTATTCTGAGTGTCGTGATCCCAACTGTCAGGATCCTGACTGCATCTCATTTTGTGTGTTAACAATACATAATAACACTGCCTTATGTGTGTCCTCTTAAGACTTCCCTCACAATGGTCTTCACAGTGCAGCATGACCTGCTGTACAATAATTGTTTCTGCGCTTTGATCGTTTCTAGATTTTAATCATATAGTTTTACTAATTTTCTGCTTTATCATCATCACTAGGTTTTTTTTTTTCATTTCCCAATAAATAAACATTTCTCACTGGGAACCTCTGGTCCTCACTGATAAAGCCAAAGTATAGTAAGTTTATGTGTACATAGTTAATGCAGTCTCTCCTTGGCAGTACTTTTACAGATGAATGAAGGAGTGACAGAAGCACACACAGATAACTGATGTCTATAGAGAGAGGCGCTTGTGCACACAGCTGTCATTCCAAAGATGGGTCAGGAACAGGAAGAAGGTGTAGTAGAACATGTTCTATTTCCCCCTACATATGCCTTGCTAAGACTGCTGTGTGCACAGCCTCCACAAATGATCTCTGTGTTCTTCTGTCTCACTTCCTTTCACCTGTAAAATATGTTGAAATTAATGACCATGTAAAACTCAATGTTATTCAAGTGCTGCATGCAGTATCTTGATTTGGGCTTTACAGCCTACTCTACAAGAGTGACCGGGAGGCTCTCGAATTTCTGTGATCTCTCCACTCTCCCGTATCCAGTTTGGGTTATTTGTGACTTGATTCTCAGCATGGTACAGCAGGGTGCGAAACCACCATGTTGCAGATCATGCGCGGGGCCCCACACTCCTTCCCACCTTGCCCACCCTTTCCCGCACTGTCCCAGGTAAAAGTGAGCATGTAAGCTATGCAGGAATACCTGATTTGTACATTATAAGCAAATTAATAAAAAAAGTATCACATGCACAAGATGTACTAAGCCTTAACAAGTGATAAAGTGGAGAGTGATAAAGTACCAACCAATCAGCTCCTAACTGCCACGTTATAGGATGTGTTGGAAAAATGACTGGAGCTGATTGGTTAGTAGTTTATCACTCTTCACTTTGTAACTTTTCAAGGCTTAGTACATCTGGCTTGCTATATCTATCTGCATCAGGGATAGTGCTGGCCTAATGAACTTTTAACTAATACTAGTTGTAGCATTAAAATTGCAAAAGCAATCTGAAATCATACTAGTTCTTTTTTTTTTTTTTTTTTTAGCTGCCTAAGACCCATACTTAAGGGCCCCATACACTAGAACGATAATGCCCGATTTCAGCCCAATTCGGGCATTCGGGCCGATATATTGGGTGAAATCGGGCATTTTGGCTGTGTATCCGATCCGATGCGCGACCCGGTGAGCGTCGGATCGGATCCTCCAGATCGCTAGTGCTGCACTTGTGAGATGTCGGTTCCCGCAGGCATGGCTGGGATCGCATACGATATATCGCATGCAAAATGTATCAAATCGTATGGAATCGTATGGAACCACTCCCAGGAAGCACCCGGGAGAGTTCAAAGGAAATCGTCCCGACTTCAGCCTCAGACATATCGCTCTAGTGTATGGGGCCCTTTTGATACCTGTCTCCAAGAGATATGTAAGTCAGGTACAGTATGTAAAGGTGAGTAAGACTTGATGACACCATTCATGTCATCGTGTTAGTGGGGTAATGTGTATCATGATGCTGTTTGCATCATTGTGCTCCTGCCCTGTCAGTGTTTTCAGGAGGGGGTGTGGCTTGATAACAACTTACATCATCACAGCAAGTCCCTGAGTACCTCGCAGTGTGATGTGTCATCATTGTGCTCCAGCCTTGCCAGTGTTCTCAGCGTGGCTTGATGACACAATTTTCATTACGCCCCAGACTTGATCCCTTAGGTCCAGATTTATCAAGCCTTGGAGAGTGATAAATTGTATGGTGATAAAGTACCAACCAACCAGCTCCTAGCTGCCATGTTACAGGCTGTGTTTGAAAAATAACGGGAGCTGATTGGTTGGTACTTTATCACCGTGCTATTTATCACTCTCCAAGGCTTGATAAATGTGTGTCTTAGAATGTTAGTGACTTTCCCAATGATGAAGTTACCTGGACGTGGTAGGTAAGCCCATAATTAATAACATAGTAACATAGTTTCTGAGGTCGAAAAAAGACAATTGTCTATCGAGTTCAACCTGTCAGTAGTCTCCTACACTGTAATATTTTTAAGACTAATTTTAGCTGTGGTGAATGTTTAGCCATTAATACTCTTTTTTTGTTCTTTTTTTTTTAAATTACTATAGTGCATGATTTACCCACCATAACCCTGTATATCCTTGTCCATTAGAAATTTATCTAGCCCATTCTTAAAGGTAATGACGGAATCTGCCATTGCTACTCTCTCAGGCAGGAAATTCCAAATACTTATTGTCCTTACTGTGAAAAAACCTTTCCGTCTCTGTGTGCGGAATCTCCTCTCCTCTAACCTAAACGGGTGTCCACGTGTCCTTTGTGATGATCTTACCAAAAACAAATCCCCAAAGCCAAAACTATGCAAAAAAAAAGCTATTTAATGGCAAAAAAAAAAGCAAAATGTATTACAATTCTATTTAGTACTGTTTGAATAGTACACCTGCATTCTTTCTCTTTATGTGTTGCACTAAAGGTCTCAGCAGGGTAGCACCTCTCTCTCTATATATATATACATATATATATATATATATATATATATATACATACATATCTATATCTATCTATCTATCTATCTATCTATCTATCTATCTATCTATCTATCTATCTATCTATCTATCTATCTATCTACTTTATGACTGGATGGTGTGGAGGAATAAGGTAGGAATAGGTGTGGTGTTTACCCAGACATTTGGTGAATTCAGGAAGAATAGCACACAAAAAAATAATAGGGGTAGTCAAGATGTAAAAGCAGTTTGAAGGTTTAAATGGATCATTCAGGATCCATGTAAGCAGAAATGTTGGGGATAAAAAGGTATGCATGTTAGTCACTGTTTTTGCAAATGTGCATTTTACTGTACATCTAAAGTACCAGAGAAACTTAAATAGCTTGTTTCCATACAGTAACTAACAGATACTGGATTTATGTAAAATATACCATATTGTGCGAGAACTTTAGATGACTGACATATTTACATTTCTTAGGTGCATGTGATCAATATCAGAGCATTGCCATCATTTGTTAAAATGGGACACAAAGGCATCTGGAAATGAAGGTAACAGATCATTATCATTATAACAGCAGCAGCATATTCAGTCACCTAGTGCATGCTAATCTGTATTATGCATACCTCCCAACATTCTTTTCCTGGGCAGTGGGACTCTTCTGCAAGCCGGAGACACACACTCCCAAAAGGGGCGTGATCTTGGGGAAAGAATGTGGCTTTGTGGGGATGCCGCTTTCGGGAGCCACGCCCCGTTATCGTCACTGTCGTTACCTGTCCCTCTCTCTCGACAGCTGACAGCATCTATTCACCTCTGCCCCCCCCCCCACCGTGGTACACTGCGAACTGCGGGCGGAACAGCGGGACAGTCCCAGAAAAACATTGTCGCACTGCGTATGTATCCAGATTTCGTAGGGCCAGAGTTACAGTTGCGATTGAAGCACATTGGAGACGTATAGCCTCAGAAATATTTTGAAAATGTATTAGGAGATCCTGTATGGTGACATGGAGGTGGCTAAGTGGACGCACTGGGATAGACTGCCATGTACAGAGGTAGAATCACACATGTTCAGATGGATAATCTGCAGCTGCCATAGGGCTGGCACAAGTTTGGATGGTGCGAATGATGGTACGACTAAAGGATCACTAAGCAGCATCTGAGTGTCTAAAGATGCTGAAAGTGGGCGCCTCACTCCTTTCACAGCTTTGCACCAGGAAAGGTCTTTTTAGCCACATTTGCATAAAGTTACAGACAAGCTGCTGGCATAAGATGCAGACACAGATGCAGCTACTGTACTGTGGGGGTCATTCCGACCCGATCGCTCGCTGCACTTGTTCACAGCACAGCGATTGGGTCAGAACTGCGCATGTGCCGGTGCCGCAGTGCGCTGGCGCATGCCGGACGGCTGAAGGCTGTCGTTCCCTAGTGATCACCTCTGCCTGATTGACAGGCAGAGGCGGTCGCTGGGCGGGAGGGGGCCGTTTTGGGGGGCGCGGTCCGGCCAACGCAGGCGTGGCCGGACCGCAGCGGCTGCGTGACGTCACACGCAGCCACTGCGACCAGGGGCAGCGATGAACAACTCCCGGTCAGCCGCAGGAGCTGCACCGGCCGGGAGTTACTCAACATGTACAAAAGCATCGCCGCTGTGCGATGCTTTTGTACTTGTGCGGGTGGGGGGGCATACAGACATGCGGGGCAGACTAGCCCTGTGCTGGGCATCTCCCCGCATGTCTGGGAACATGATCGTAGCTGTGCTAAATTTAGCACAGCTACGATCAACTCGGAATGACCCCTTGTATGTCATCTCAGAATCAGGCCCTCTGTGTGAAACTCGATGGTATACGTACAAATCCAAAGGTGGGAGATCTGTGCATGTGTAGAGCAGGTCCTGTGTGATCGCTTGCAGTTCCCCCTCAGCAGCAGCATGATTATATTGATTTCTATTTTTTTATTTCATTAATTGTTAGTTTATGCAGTACATCGTGTATTATAAGTTTAAGATCAATTATCAGAATATTTTGTCCTGCATGGTTAATATTTTTGGCATTCCCTTCAGAGCTCATCCAAGATAAACCACCTCATATCTGCAGCGGCATTTAGTGTGATACATGCACTCAGCTGGGCGCTAGGGTGGCAGTTACTAGATGCAGATCCTGCCAGACAGCTAATCTCACACATTCACATATATCATTCCAATCCTTTCATACCGAACATTTTCCATTCATTCTCTGCTGATGAATTATGCATTAAATGGTTCTATTATGGAGAAATTAATTGCAGAACAGTAACTGGCACAGAAATACCAAAGATCCTTCAGCTTTTCCACATCACAATGGGGCTAATTCTGAGATGGGAGCCAACCAAAAAACAAAACAAGTAACTTTTGTATCTGAACAAACCATGGGGGTCATTCCGAGTTGTTCGCTCTGTATTTTTTTCTCGCAACGGAGCGATTAGTCGCTAATGCGCATGCGCAATGTCCGCAGTGCGACTGCGCCAAGTAAATTTGCTATGCTGTTAGGTATTTTACTCACGGCATTACGAGGTTTTTTCTTCGTTCTGGTGATCGGAGTGTGATTGACAGGAAGTGGGTGTTTCTGGGCAGAAACAGGCCGTTTTATGGGTGTGTGCGAAAAAACGCTACCGTTTCTGGGAAAAACGCGGGAGTGGCTGGAGAAACGGAGGAGTGTCTGGGCGAACGCAGGGTGTGTTTGTGACGTCAAACCAGGAACGACAAGCACTGAACTGATCGCAGATGCCGAGTAAGTCTGGAGCTACTCAGAAACTGCTAAGAAGTGTCTATTCGCAATTCTGCTAATCTTTCGTTCGCAATTTTGCTAAGCTAAGATTCACTCCCAGTAGGCGGCGGCTTAGCGTGTACAAAGCAGCTAAAAGCAGCTTGCGAGCGAACAACTCGGAATGACCCCCCATGGGGGTCCGAGTTGATCGCTCGCTAGCTGTTTTTAGCAGTCGTCACTCTGGGAGTGTATCTTAGCTTAGCAGAAGTGCGAATGAAAGGATCGCAGAGCGGCTACAAAAAAATATTGTGCAGTGTCAGAGTAGCTTCAGACCTACTCAGCGCTTGCGATCACTTCAGACCATTCAGTTCCGGATTTGACGTCACAAACACGCCCTGCGTTCGGCCAGCCACGCCTGCATTTTTCCTGGCACGCCTGTGTTTTTTCTAACACTCCCTGAAAACGGTCAGTTGACACCCAGAAACGCCCACTTCATGTCAATCACTCTGCGGTCAGCAGTGCGACTGAAATGCTTTGCTAGACCTTTTGTGAAAATACATTGGGCGTTGTGAAAGTACGTCGCACGTGCGCACTGCGCCGCATACGCATGCGCAGAAGTGCCGTTTTTTCCTTAATAGCAGCGTAGCGAACATTTTCAGCTAGTGATCAACTTGGAATGACCCCCCATGGGCCTAATTCAGAGCTGATCAAAGATGTGCGAAGAAATGCACATCTACGATCAAAATCTCCTGCGGGGGTCTGCCCAGCACAGGGCTAGTCCACCCCACATGCCAGGCCGCAGAGGTGCGAAAGCATCTCAAATCGGCAATACTTTCGCTCCTTGCGAGTAGCTCCCTGCCTACGCAGCCTAGCTGCGCAGGTAGGCGGCTACCCGTCATGTTTTGGGTCATAGCGGCTGCGTGTGACGTCAAGCAGCTGCAGCGGCCCGCCCCAGCAATGATCCGGACACACCTGCATTGTCCGGACCGCACCCAATGCTGCTGCCATGCCCCCAAAAAGCCGCAGACATTTCCGCGACTGCCTCTGCTTGTCAATCAGGCTGAGGCGATCGCATCTCGCTGGGTGCGCACGCGCAGTGCGGCTGCTGCACGTGCGCACACCACATAGAGCTTCAGCCTGCGATCGCTGCCGTTACAGCGGGCAGGTCTGTATTAGACCCCATGTTGCAATACATGGGGTGCAAATATATTTTTTTACTGTACTGTCTGCTTCTGCATGTAGCTCCTAAATGCTGGGCAGCTTTATTTTTACACTGCATATTAGATTTGAATGTGGACACTCCCCTCTCATATCTAACTCTCTCTTTTACATCTGCCCCATCTGCAGTGCAACATGGTTTTACCAAGAGGCAAAGTTACCAACTTTTTTTTTCTTTACTCCCAATTCAGATTCATCCATAATTTGTGCAATGAAAAGAGTTCTAGTTGCTAGATGTTCCTGCACTTGGGTGATTATTGGTGGTCTGCGCCTGTGTCACTACTATAGTGTACATGCACAACAATTGAATTGTGATTACAATCGCAGTGATTCATTCATGTGTGATTGACGAGGTTTGGCCATTTTGTGGGATATAATGGGGAGTCTGTTTTGGGACTTGTATCAACCGCCAACTGTATGCAGGGAACACGTCTTCGGCGTCTCAGTTGCAGTGGTCATTGTGAGTGACCAGTGCCATGGGCCATGCAGACGGCCAATGGTGCCACAGGTTATCCGATGCTATGTCTTAGGATGCTGCTGGGATCACTAATGCAAGCAGGAGGAGTGATGCATTAACACATTAGTGCTGTCGCTGCTGCTTCCATGTAAGCAGCAGTGATAGCAGCTCCAGACATATCTGAATCAAGCCTAGGGTGAAGGAAAAGGGGGTGGGGGGAATCAGAAATCAGCTAGCGACAAAGCAAAAGACGTATCCAAAATACTATTAACATAAAAATGTGATGAGCAAAATAATAAGACCCAAATGGCCAAAGTTAGGTATGGTGCTATGTTAATATACTCTACAGTGCACTGCATAGGTTCCATTTATCAAGCATTTTATAGCCAATATTATGGCAAAATTGTCAGAAAAATGTATATATTTGACACTGTGATATGTATGAACGGATTAATGCTGGAGCCAGGTAACCCTACTTTGAACACTTTACTGCCATTTCCATAGACCCCATGGGTATAGCAGCTTAATTCCATTCACCTTGCGTTTTGGAACTACTATATGTAATATCATCTTGAGATGGCATTGTCTACACCCAAAAACTAGAGAGGCTATTCTAGATTCCCTTCAGGTTCAGCAGCATTGTGGATGCACGGACTTACACATTGCGGTCACATATCCCTGATGGATGCAACCGCAATGTGATTGACAGCGGCGGGTGTTCACAAGGTGGCGACGTGGCATCGGGGTGGCTGGATGAGTCAAACAGGGGCGGCGATCTGCATTCGTATGCAGCGTTCTGTGTTCATCTCTGAATAAGGTCCTATAAGCATACGTATATGTACAAAATTTGCTACATTTGAAGGTGTATAGATTTGACCATGTATGAACTGATTCAAATGGCTAAATTGTATGGTGTTTTTATTGGTTGTCCATGCAAACAGCAAACTCAAATATTGGACCGGATTCTTTTCATGCTCGCGCCCATTACTGTAGTCAGGTTTAGATGCTTTGCGCACCTAAACCGGAGTGTAATAGGTGCGATCAGCGCGATAACAGGGTGCATTTGAATATCGCCTAAAGTGACGGGAGATCAGGGGTGCGACAACATTTGAATTCCCCCCATTGAATTCTAACATAGTAACAGTTACTGTCAAAGGAAGGCAGCTTGGGTGGGTCTGTGATCAGGAGTCAGGACATTCATCGCAGTTAGTGCGGGGTTAGGAACTGACGCAGTCCCGCTTTGGAGACCTCTGCTGTTGGGAGTATTTACATATATATTTAAAATGGGTTACAGTTTCATAATGAGTACATTTTAGTCTCTGATTTGTGTTTTTACAGATTTGAATATGATAGATTACTTGCGTTACTGCGTGTGGTGTGGGACATTTATACTATTAAAAATAAGCTGAGAATCAAAGAGATTTATATTGTCTTTAGAATATAAGTAGTCAGCTCATGTACTAACGCCTTCTGTATACTATATAAGGCATACGTGCCTACTCTCCCGATACAGCAGGAATGCTGCTGAAAATTGGGCGGACCACACGGGTGTATGGAAAAGGTGGGCAAGGCGAGTTAAGGGAAAAAATACAGCCAAATCTGAAAATGCAGCTTTCGGATTCCTCTCTACAAGACCCCCCCACGGTGTCTGTGTCACTCTGTACATGCTCAGAAGGACTTCTGGGTCCTATATCAGTGATCGAAATGGACTGCTCGTATCAGGAGAGCTATCCTTTGCAATACTAATTGCATTTTTAGGTACATACCAGCTTTAATAATACCATCATGTACATAATAAGTGGTGGGATGTAATGCATCGAGGAAGCATAATACATCCTGTGCTAAAGGTGATTCTGAGTTGGACACAGATGCAATGGTTACTGCATCCTTTGTCTGCGTCGGCCAGTTTTCATAAAACAGAGATTCTCACTGCCAGCATCTTGAGAAAGTATATTCCCATCCCTGAGCATCTTTATATGCACCAACAGTACCACCATCAAAACTTGCACCAGCTGTATGGCAGGTACAGTCAGAGTCGGACTGGCCCACAGGGGTACAGGGGAAATCACCGGTAGGCCCCAGTGCCTGAGGGCCCACTCCTTCCTCTAGGGATCAGGCTCCAGACTGTGCACTTGTGTTATACATGGTAGTATGTTGCATTACACTGCACTAAACTATAGCATATTTCAATCCTCTGTGTAGGCTGGCCACACCCCCTTTGTAGGCTGGTAACCCCTAAGTATGGGACCCTATAGCTGCATTCCCCCGGTGGGCCCTTCATGCCCCAGTCCGACACTGTGTACAGTTCCTCCATCTGAATATGGCCTCCTGTGTGAGTGGTTCAGTGTATTTGGATGCAGATGCTTTCAGCGTCATGCCCGCATCGACTTAGTGCCGCCCCCCTCATTACAACATACGAACACTCACTAAAATTCACAGAAAGGGCCTAATACAGCAAGGGTTGTAGATATGAAAAAAATCTACAGCCCGCCCCTCCAACGGTCCAGACACTCCTCCTTTGTCCGAACTGCACCCCTAAAATGGAGCGTTGATGCCCCGTTCCCGCTCCTACCAGGTATTAAACTGCGTTCTGAAGAGAACGCAGATTAGGACATCACGCATGCGCGTACATGCATATGCGCATGTGCACTACTGTGTGGCATACTGTGTATAAAGGAACCACTGTGTAGCATAATGTGAATAAGGGACACTACTGAGTGATGTAATGTGAATAGGTACACTACTGAGTGACGTAACATGAATAAGGGGCATTACTATATGGTGTAATATGAATCATGGGCACTACTTGCAGTGTAATGTGAATAAGACTGCTACTGTGTGATATAATTTGAATTGGGGTACTATTGTGTGACCACACCCCTTCCTTGTGAGACTACTGTCTCTTTATAAAGTATGAGATGTAGGGCATCAATTTATAGTTTGCAGGGGGGTGCCGAAAACCCTAGCACTGGCCCTGGCTATGTTTGCTGAGTTGACTCATTCTTATCACCAGTGAGTCTCTTAGGACCCTAAGGTTTTTCCTGGAAACAGCAGTTGAAGGAGAAAATCTGAAGGAGGAGACGTTGCTGTGTCATGTGCTACTTGAGCTTTTAACTTGCTCACAAGGAGCTATTTGCATCTCTTAAGATCTGTGTCAGTTGGAAAGAAAGATATTACATAAACTTAGAGCTAGGGTCAGGTAAGGTTGCCAAAATGCAGTGATCTGATTTCAAGATGTTGACAATGCTGTGGTCCTGGTGAAGAGAATAAAGAACTTGATCTACAAGTCCAATATACTTAGTAGAATTGCTTTGTTTCACCACTTCCTTCAGTTTCTCAAGCTGGCACCGTCTGAACTGACTTCATAGGTTACTACTTTGTACCTTGCATGAAACGGAAATAATTCTACACTGTACTGGACTAAGGTACATGCCCCCTCCTCTCGCTATGTCATAGCTTGTTGTGTGTGCTTGGATGGCTTGCTGCTGTTCCTTCATTCACTGAAGCATATAATGGGTAACTACCGTGTTACTCCCTCTTGTTTCAGTTGGTAGCATGGCAAATTGAACTGTTCTTGCAGCCACTGCATTCTCCTAAATGCTGTGGCTGAATGTTAAAAATGTCCAGACATTTTTCGGGCCACAGACAGCATCTTCGGCATACCCCTGTCATTTAAAAAAAAAAATCTATACCATCAAGTTAATTGTGTGCACAAAACACTATATTACTGGCATTATTAGAAATTTAAAATCCTGAGGAGAGTCATGAGTGTTTTGTGATACATACTGCTGCTGCTGGAGGTGATAAACCCACCCAGTGGGCTGTCACAGTCATGTAATCTTTAGTTTGATCAGTACTGGTAGTCCACATATCTGTTGATACAGTAAGTGGACAATAGGTACAATGGCATTTTGTAGGCCAGGAATTTGTTTTTTCTTAGCATAATGGTACAGGTGAGGAATTGCTTTTCAGATAAAATGGAACAAAGATGGAATGTAGCAGCAAAGACATATAGAAATCACTGCGTCACATTTTCTGTCCATTCAGAGTGGGCACTACAGTAGGTGTCTTATCCACTCCTACTTAGGCAAATCATGTAGTTTGCTAGTCCTTTCAAAAACTTGGAAATGTTCAATGTCTGCAAACTTGGCAAATTGTATATGTCCTGATTTGGGTACAGCAGCTTACAACGGTTCTCGGGATACCACAGCCTGTGGTGCCCTCTCGTCCCGCCACATCTGGATGATGGTCACATGTTCTTGCTCCATTGCCCTTTTTCCCAATTCCGCGAAACAATCTGCCAGGGAATACGTTGAGAATCCTGCCATGCTGGGGAATGTTGGGAAACATGGCTGCTGTGAGAGGGGGTGGGGCTTGGAGATCTCACCAAGTCCAGATGAAGGTCTGCTGTTAGGCCATCCTCTTGGGTGCTGCTGATGTCAGTGCATCCCACCTACATATGGTGCGACTCATCCCAGCTCATGAGCGCTGTCCTCATGATGCTTTTGGATGCATTGAAAGGGATATACACACCACTGTAAGACCATCACTGGACATTCTGCTGTAGTCCGCTATCATGCATGTTCTCCTGAACTGCAGTTACTTCTTTCCTAAGTAATTTGGCTTCTCTAATCTGGTGACAGTAAAACTGTCTGGGATTATACCACCAATATGCTACCAATATCTGTGACCGAATGCGCCTCAATGCCTGAGCCAAGTGATCACACATTGGCTTTGTGTCTCACAGGACAGGGTCAATAAGGGAATTTCCACTGTGCACGGACACGCTGCTAACACACCTCCTAATAGGAGTCAGCTGATTCCCACTGGTCCCTCACATGGATCAGGCCCTGCATGGTAGCTGGCAGAGGGTGGAGCTTGGAGAGACTGGGCTTACTCCAGGACAGCAGGAAAACAGAATAATGTTTTGTGCAATTCTGTTGGTTGCAGGATATGGATGCACTTGATGTAAAGGTAAGATGTTTATTGCTCAAAAAGTCTTAAAAAAGACTAAGGGAGTCATTCAGACATGATAGCTTGTTAGCTATCTTTTGCAGCGCTGCAATCAGATAGTCACCGCCTATAGGGGAGTGTATTTTAGCTTTGCAAGTGTGCGATCCAGCCGAGCACTACCAAAAAGTTTTGTGCAGTTCCTGAGTAGCTCAGAACTTACTCAGCCGCTGCGATCACTTCAGCCTGTTCTAGCCCGGAATTGACGTCAGACACCCGCCCTGCAAACGCTTGGACACGCCTGCATTTTTCCTACCACTCCCAGAAAACGGTCAGTTGACACCCAGAAACGCCTTCTTCCTGTCAATCACCTTGCGATCGGCTGTACGAATGGATTCTTCATACAATCCATCGCCCAGCAACGATCCGCTTTGTAGCCATACGACTCGCCTGCACATTGCGGTGCACACGCATGCGCAGTTCTGACCTGATCGCAGCACAGCGAAAAATCCTAGCATGTGATCAGGTCTGAATGCCCCCTAAGTCCGTCGCTAAAGGAGCTAAGGACCATTTACAACATACTATATGTTTACAGCATCATTTTCCTCTTCAGTCAGAGGATATCTCTCTACTCCCACACAGGGCTCATATGCCCTCTTTTGATAATCAGAAGACACAATACAGCTCATATTACACAGGAATTGGTCATTTACATTTCTTCTTCGATATATTTATCACACAAATTCAAAGTAATAATAATAATAATAATAATAATAATAATAATAATTTTATTTATATAGCGCTCTTTCTCCAATAGGACTCAAGGCGCTTAACAGATACATAGCATAATATAGTACGGAAAATAATGAAGTACATTTTCATAAAATACAGAAGCATGAAGATACTAAAAGGGACACTATGGAAATGCTTTAGTAAACAGAAAAGTCTTGAGTCTACTTTTGAAGGATTCTATAGTTGGGGCCTCTCGCACTGTGCGGGGAAGTGAGTTCCATAGAGTCGGAGCCGCATGACTAAAAGCTCGACCCCCAGATGAATTACGGTAGATTCTAGGTACTGCTAAAAGTCCTTCATCTACAGATCGCAGTAATCGAGTGGGGCAGTATGGGGTCAGAAGCTGTTTCAGGTACCTTGGGCCTTGGTCATGTAATGCTTTGAAACTCAGTAAGCCAATCTTGAAGATGATTCGCCATCTTACAGGCAGCCAGTGAAGGGAGTAGAGGATGGGTGTTATGTGGCTAGAACGGGGCTGGTTGGTTAATAGCCTGGCAGCTGTGTTTTGCACCAGCTGTAAGCGTTGCAATTCTTTTGCTGGTAGACCAAGGTAGAGGGCATTACAGTAGTCTAAACGAGATGATACAAATGCATGTATGACTTTTGGCATGTCATCTGAGGGAATTAAGTGCTTGATTCTGGCTATGTTCCTCAGGTGAAAGAATGAGGATTTGATTGTGGCTGATATCTGATGTTTAAGTGTCAAGCCACCATCCAGGACAACACCAAGATTCCTCACACGATCACTGGTCTGTAATTCTGAATCCCCCAGTGTAAGTCAAGTTGGTTGGCTATGCTGCAGTCTTGTCCTTTGATGTTGCGGTCGTATCAAAAGGACCTCTGTTTTATCCGGGTTCAGTCGCAGCCAACTGGCGCTCATCCACTCCTGTAGTTCAGCTAGACAGCCATTTAGGGTTGCTATTGGGTTATCAGTGCCCAGAGCAAAGGACAAGTACAGTTGTGTATCATCTGCATAGCAGTGGTAGACCAGGCCATGGCGCCTGATTATTTCGCCCAATGGGAGCATGTATACTGCAAAAAGCATGGGGGATAGTATAGAACCTTGTGGGACACCACATGGCAACGGCACTGGTGGTGATGAGTATAATCCAGATGATACTCTCTGTGACCTGCCTGTGAGAAATGATTTGAACCAGCTTAGGACTGTGCCATCCAGACCACAGAAATGTATCAGTTGCTCAATCAGAAGCCCATGGTCCACGGTATCAAATGCTGTCAAGAGATCCAGAAGGATTAATATTGAACAGTCACCTCTGTCTTTTGCCATCAGAAGATCATTTAACACACACACACCAGGGCTGTTTCAGTGCTATGTCTTCTCCTGAATCCTGATTGAAATGGATCATAAATATCATGGGTTGTCAGGCGGGTTTCCAGTTGATTTGCAATGACTTTCTCAATAACCTTTCCTAGGAAAGGAAGGTTTGATACCGGTCTGTAGTTGGTCATGCAGTCGGGATCTAAATTAGGTTTTTTAAGAAGCGGTCTAACAATTGCTTCCTTTAGGGGTCCAGGAAAAATGCCTGTCTGCAAAGAGCATTGAACAATTTTTGTAAAGACAGGACCAATTATATCCATACAACCTATTAGAAGCTTGGTTGAGGCTGGGTCCAGATCACAGGTGGTGGGACGCAAAATTCGAGCAATTTCAGCAGTGTCCTTTACATCCACTGGGTCAAAGCTGGTCCATGAAGGCAGGTAGCTTATATTGGCAGGCTTTGTAGTTTGGCACTCCTTTGATGGCACTGTGGAGATTCCAGCTCGGACCCATATTACCTAAATTGTTGAATTGTTGCAGGAAATTGTTGAAAACTAACAAATAGTTTTCTTCCTTCCTTTCATATGTGTGTAACGGATTTACAGGAAATCATTGATTCCAAACATTCTTACAAACAGAACTTTCCTTCATTAACACCTTTCCACAGGATACTGCAAAAATCAAGGACATCACCTTAAGTCAGTACACTGACTACTATCTAAAGGCCTTTTCATTATCTAGACCCCCTGCTAGGAAATGACAATTAGCATCTCATTTCCTACAGTCACAGAAGTTGGCTTCTAAAATCAAATACCACAGAAATAACAGAAGTTCATTTTTTAACCTTAAAATACAAACACATGTTAAACACATGTTAAATATAAATACATTTCTCTAACGTCCTAAGTGGATGCTGGGGACTCCGTCAGGACCATGGGGAATAGCGGCTCCGCAGGAGACAGGGCACAAAAATAAAGCTTTAGGATTAGGTGGTGTGTACTGGCTCCTCCCCCTATGACCCTCCTCCAAGCCTCAGTTAGGTTTTTGTGCCCGTCCGAGCAGGGTGCAATCTAGGTGGCTCTCCTAAAGAGCTGCTTAGAAAAAGTTTTTTAGGTTTTTTATTTTCAGTGAGTCCTGCTGGCAACAGGCTC
Source organism: Pseudophryne corroboree (assembly GCF_028390025.1). Taxonomy (NCBI): domain Eukaryota; kingdom Metazoa; phylum Chordata; class Amphibia; order Anura; family Myobatrachidae; genus Pseudophryne; species Pseudophryne corroboree. The sequence continues at coordinate 318,500,972 of NC_086446.1, read as the reverse complement.
ACTGCATCGAGGGACTTAGGGGAGAGAAGTTCAACTCACCTGCGTGCAGGATGGATTGGCTTCTTAGGCTACTGGACACCATTAGCTCCAGAGGGAGTCGGAACACAGGTCTCACCCTGGGGTTCGTCCCGGAGCCGCGCCGCCGACCCCCCTTACAGATGCTGAAGATTGAAGGTCCGGAAACAGGCGGCAGAAGGCTCTTCAGTCTTCATGAAGGTAGCGCACAGCACTGCAGCTGTGCGACATTGTTGTCACACACTTCACACCAAGCGGTCACGGAGGGTGCAGGGCGCTGCTGGGGGCGCCCTGGGCAGCAATATTTTAATACCTTATGGCAAAAGAATACATCACATATAGCCATTAAGGCTATATGTATGTATTTAACCCATGCCAGTTATCTAAAACTACGGGAGGAAAGCCCGCCGAAATAGGGGGCGGGGCTTATTCTCCTCAGCACACAGCGCCATTTTCCTGCTCAGCTCCGCTGTGAGGAAGGCTCCCAGGACTCTCCCCTGCACTGCACTACAGAAACAGGGTAAAACAGAGAGGGGGGACATTTTTTGGCGATATATTGGATATATTTAAGCAGCTATAAGGAACAACACTTATATAAGGTTGTTCCCATATATATTATAGCGCTTGGGTGTGTGCTGGCAAACTCTCCCTCTGTCTCCCCAAAGGGCTAGTGGGGTCCTGTCTTCGATAAGAGCATTCCCTGTGTGTCTGCTGTGTGTCGGTACGTGTGTGTCGACATGTATGAGGACGATGTTGGCGTGGAGGCAGAGCAATTGCCGATAATGGTGATGTCACCCCCCAGGGAGTCGACACCGGAATGGATGGCTTTGTTTATGGAATTACGTGATAATGTCAGCACATTACAAAAATCAGTTGACGACATGAGACGGCCGGCAAACCAGTTAGTACCTGCCCAGGCGTCTCAGACACCGTCAGGGGCTGTAAAGCGCCCTTTACCTCAGTCGGTCGACACAGACCCAGACACAGACACTGAATCTAGTGTCGACGGTGATGAAACAAACGTATTTTCAAGTAGGGCCACACGTTATATGATCACGGCAATGAAGGAGGCTTTGCATATCTCTGATACTGCAAGTACCACAAAAAGGGGCATTATGTGGGGGGTGAAAAAACTACCTGTAGTTTTTCCTGAATCAGAGGAATTAAATGATGTATGTGATGAAGCGTGGGTTAACCCAGATAGAAAAATGCTAATTTCAAAAAAGTTATTAGCATTATACCCTTTCCCGCCAGAGGTTAGGGCGCGCTGGGAAACACCCCCTAGGGTGGATAAGGCGCTCACACGCTTATCAAAACAAGTGGCGTTACCGTCTCCTGATACGGCCGCCCTCAGGGATCCAGCGGATAGGAGACTGGAAACTACCCTAAAAAGTATATACACACATACTGGTGTTATACTGCGACCAGCAATCGCCTCAGCCTGGATGTGCAGTGCTGGGGTCGTCTGGTTGGATTCCCTGACTGAAAATATTGATACCCTGGATAGGGACAGTATTTTATTGACTATAGAGCAATTAAAGGATGCTTTCCTTTATATGCGAGATGCGCAGAGAGATATTTGCACTCTGGCATCGAGAGTAAATGCGATGTCCATATCTGCCAGAAGGAGTTTATGGACGCGACAGTGGTCAGGTGATGCGGATTCCAAACGACATATGGAAGTATTGCCGTATAAAGGGGAGGAATTATTTGGCGTCGGTCTATCGGATCTGGTGGCCACGGCAACTGCCGGAAAATCCACTTTTTTACCTCAGACCCCCTCCCAACAGAAAAAGACATCTTTTCAGCCGCAGTCCTTTCGGTCCTATAAGAACAAGCGGACAAAAGGACAGTCATATCTGCCTCGGGGCAGAGGAAGGGGTAAGAGAGGGCAGCAAGCAGCCCCTGCCCAGGAACAGAAGCCCTCCCAGGGTTCTGCAAAGCCCTCAGCATGACGCTGGGGCCTTACAAGCGGACTCAGGAGCGGTGGGGGGTCGACTCAAGAATTTCAGCGCACAGTGGGCTTGCTCACAGGTGGACCCCTGGATTCTGCAGGTAGTATCTCAGGGTTACAGGTTGGAATTCGAGAAGTCTCCCCCTCGCCGGTTCCTAAAGTCTGCTTTGCCAACGTCTCCCTCAGACAGGGCGACGGTATTGGAAGCCATTCACAAGCTGTTTTCTCAGCAGGTGATAGTCAAGGTACCCCTCCTACAACAGGGAAAGGGGTATTACTCCACGCTATTTGTGGTACCGAAGCCGGACGGCTCGGTAAGACCTATTCTAAATCTGAAATCTTTGAACCTGTACATACAAAAATTCAAGTTCAAGATGGAGTCACTCAGAGCAGTGATAGCAAATCTGGAAGAAGGGGACTTTATGGTGTCCCTGGACATAAAGGATGCTTACCTGCATGTCCCAATTAGCCCTTCACATCAAGGGTACCTCAGGTTCGTGGTGCAAAACTGTCATTATCAGTTTCAGACGCTGCCGTTTGGATTGTCCACGGCACCACGGGTCTTTACCAAGGTAATGGCCGAAATGATGATCCTTCTACGAAGAAGAGGCGTATTAATTATCCCTTACTTGGACGATCTCCTGATAAGGGCAAGGTCCAGAGAACAGCTGGAAGACGGAGTAGCACTAACCCAACTAGTGCTGCAACAACACGGGTGGATTCTGAATTTTCCAAAATCTCAGTTGACCCCGACGACACGTCTGCTGTTCCTGGGAATGATTCTGGACACGGTTCAGAAAAAGGTGTTTCTTCCGGAGGAGAAAGCCAGGGAGTTATCCGAACTTGTCAGGAACCTCCTAAAACCAGGGACAGTGTCTGTGCATCAATGCACAAGAGTCCTGGGAAAGATGGTGGCTTCTTACGAAGCGATTCCATTCGGCAGATTCCACGCACAAACTTTTCAGTGGGATCTGCTGGACAAATGGTCCGGATCGCATCTGCAGATGCATCAGCGGATAACCTTATCGCCACGGACAAGGGTGTCTCTTCTGTGGTGGTTGCAGAGTGCTCATCTGTTAGAGGGCCGCAGATTCGGCATACAGGACTGGGTCCTGGTGACCACGGATGCCAGTCTGAGAGGCTGGGGAGCGGTCACACAGGGAAGAAACTTCCAGGGAGTATGGTCAAGCCTGGAGATGTCTCTTCACATAAATATACTGGAGCTAAGAGCGATTTACAATGCTCTAAGTCTGGCAAAACCCCTGCTTCAGGGTCAGCCGGTGTTGATCCAGTCGGACAACATCACGGCAGTCGCCCACGTAAACAGACAGGGCGGCACAAGAAGCAGGACAGCAATGGCAGAAGCTGCAAGGATTCTTCGCTGGGCGGAAGATCATGTGATAGCACTGTCAGCAGTATTCATTCCGGGAGTGGACAACTGGGAAGCAGACTTCCTCAGCAGACACGATCTACACCCGGGAGAGTGGGGACTTCATCCAGAAGTCTTCCACATGATTGTGAACCGTTGGGAAAAACCAATGGTGGATATGATGGCGTCCCGCCTCAACAAAAGCTGTGGACGCTCTGGTAACACCGTGGGTGTTCCAGTCAGTGTATGTGTTCCCTCCTCTGCCTCTCATACCAAAAGTACTGAGAATTATACGGCAAAAGGGAGTAAGAACGATACTAGTGGCTCCGGATTGGCCAAGAAGAACTTGGTACCCGGAACTTCAAGAGATGCTCACGGAGGATCCGTGGCCTCTACCTCTAAGACGGGACCTGCTTCAGCAGGGACCGTGTCTATTCCAAGACTTACCGCGGCTGCGTTTGACGGCATGGCGGTTGAACGCCGAATTCTAAGGGAAAAAGGCATTCCGGAAGAGGTCATTCCTACACTGGTAAAAGCCAGGAAGGAGGTGACTGCACAACATTATCACCGCATTTGGAGAAAATATGTTGCGTGGTGTGAGGCCAGGAAGGCCCCCACGGAGGAATTTCAACTGGGTCGATTCCTACATTTCCTGCAAACAGGATTGTCTATGGGCCTCAAATTGGGGTCCATTAAGGTTCAAATTTCGGCCCTGTCGATTTTCTTCCAGAAAGAATTGGCTTCAGTTCCTGAAGTCCAGACTTTTGTAAAAGGAGTACTACATATACAGCCCCCGGTTGTGCCCCCAGTGGCACCGTGGGATCTTAATGTAGTCTTGGATTTTCTCAAATCCCATTGGTTTGAGCCGCTCAAATCGGTGGAGTTGAACTATCTTACATGGAAAGTAACCATGCTACTGGCCCTGGCTTCAGCCAGGAGAGTATCAGAATTGGCGGCTTTATCATATAAGAGCCCATATCTGATTTTCCATACGGACAGGGCAGAACTGCGGACGCGTCCTCATTTTCTGCCTAAGGTGGTGTCAGCGTTTCACCTGAACCAGCCTATTGTGGTGCCTGCGGCTACTAACGAGTTGGAGGATTCCAAGTTGTTGGACGTGGTCCGGGCATTGAAAATATATATATTTCAAGAACGGCGGGAGTCAGAAAGTCTGACTCACTGTTTATATTGTATGCACCCAACAAGATGGGTGCTCCTGCTTCTAAGCAGACGATTGCTCGTTGGATTTGTAGCACAATTCAACTTGCACATTCTGTGGCAGGCTTGCCACAACCTAAATCTGTCAAGGCCCATTCCACAAGGAAAGTGGGCTCATCCTGGGCGGCTGCCCGGGGGGTCTCGGCATTACAACTCTGCCGAGCTGCTACTTGGTCAGGGGCAAACACGTTTGCAAAATTCTACAAATTTGATACCCTGGCTGAGGAGGACCTTGAGTTCTCTCATTCGGTGCTGCAGAGTCATCCGCACTCTCCCGCCCGTTTGGGAGCTTTGGTATAATCCCCATGGTCCTGACGGAGTCCCCAGCATCCACTTAGGACGTTAGAGAAAATAAGAATTTACTTACCGATAATTCTATTTCTCGTAGTCCGTAGTGGATGCTGGGCGCCCATCCCAAGTGCGGATTGTCTGCAATACTTGTACATAGTTATTGTTACAAAAAAATCGGGTTGTTATTTGTTGTGAGCCGTCTGTTCAGAGGCTCCTACGTTTGTCATACTGTTAACTGGGTTCAGATCACAAGTTATACGGTGTGATTGGTGTGGCTGGTATGAGTCTTACCCGGGATTCAATATCCTTCCTTATTGTGTACGCTCGTCCGGGCACAGTATCCTAACTGAGGCTTGGAGGAGGGTCATAGGGGGAGGAGCCAGTACACACCACCTAATCCTAAAGCTTTATTTTTGTGCCCTGTCTCCTGCGGAGCCGCTATTCCCCATGGTCCTGACGGAGTCCCCAGCATCCACTACGGACTACGAGAAATAGAATTATCGGTAAGTAAATTCTTATTTTAAACATGCACTTCTACAACAATGCATAGACCACTAAATTAACTCTTATACATTCAAAGTATGTGGCGCCTAGTGCTAATTCATCTAACTGAAAAATGGCAAAGACGCCAAGAGTTTATCATGTGGGACGGATCTCTGGCCACAATATACAATATATACACTGCTCAAAAAATAAAGGGAACACTAAAATAACACATCCTGGATCTGAATGAATGAAATATTCTTATTAAATACTTTGTTCTTTACATAGTTGAATGTGCTGACAACAAAATCACACACAAATTATCAATGGAAATCAAATTTATGGAGGTCTGGATTTGGAGTCACCCTCAAAATGAAAGTGGAAAAACACACTACAGGCTGATCCAACTTTGATGTAATGTCCTTAAAACAAGTCAAAATGAGGCTCAGTAGTGTGTGTGGCCTCCACGTGCCTGTATGACCTCCCTACAATGCCTGGGCATGCTCCTGATGAGGTGGCGGATGGTCTCCTGTGGGATCTCCTCCCAGACCTGGACTAACGCATCCGCCAACTCCTGGACAGTCTGTGGTGCAACGTGGCGTTAGTGGATGGAGCGAGACATGATGTCCCAGATATGCTCAATTGGATTCAGGTCTGGGGAATGGGCGGGCCAGTCCATAGCATCAATGCCTTCGTCTTGCAGGAACTCCTGACACACTCCAGCCACATGAGGTCTAGCATTCTCTTGCATTAGGAAGAACCCAGGGCCAACCGCACCAGCATATGGTCTCACAAGGGGTCTGAGGATCTCATCTCGGTACCTAATGGCAGTCAGGCTACCTCTGGCGAGCACATGGAGGGCTGTGCGGCCCCCAAAGAAATGCCACCCCACACCATTACTGACCCACTGCCAAACCGGTCATGCTGGAGGATGTTGCAGGCAGCAGAACATTCTCCTTGGCATCTCCAGACTCTGTCACATCTGTCACATGTGCTCAGTGAGAACCTGCTTTCATCTGAGAAGAGCACAGGGCGCCAGTGGCGAATTTACCAATCTTGGTGTTCTCTGGCAAATGCCAAATGTCCTGCACGGTGTTGGGCTGTAAGCACAAACCCCACCTGTGGACGTCGGGCCCTCATACCACCCTCATGGAGTCTGTTTCTGATCATTTGAGTAGACACATGCACATTTGTGGCTTGCTGATGGTCATTTTGCAGGGCTCTGGCAGTGCTCTTCCTGTTCCTCCTTGCCCTGCTGCTGGGTTGTTGCCCTCCTACGGCCTCCTCCACATCTCCTGATGCACTGGCCTGTCTCCTGGTAACGCCTCCATGCTCTGGTCACTACACTGACAGACACAGCAAACCTTCTTGCCACAGCTCGCATTGATGTGCCATTATGGATGAGCTGCACTACCTGAGCCACTTGTGTGGGTTGTAGGGAGGTCATACAGGCACGTGGAGGCCACACACACTACTGAGCCTCATTTTGACTTGTTTTAAGGACATTACATCAAAGTTGGATCAGCCTGTAGTGTGTTTTTCCACTTTCATTTTGAGGGTGACTCCAAATCCAGACCTCCATGGGTTATTAAAATTGATTTCCATTGATAATTTTTGTGTGATTTTGTTGTCAGCACATTCAACTATGTAAAGAACAAAGTATTTAATAAGAATATTTCATTCATTCAGATCTAGGATGTGTTATTTTAGTGTTCCCTTTATTTTTTTGAGCAGTGTATATATATATATATATATATATATATATATATATATATACACGTATTTGCTTTTTAACTTTCTTGTAATTTCACTAAAAAAATCTTTACAGTATGACGCAAGGCATCATTTTTGTGGGAATGAAAAAATAAATGACTGATACTGATTTTGGAATATAAACAGCACACAAAAGTAGGCTCAGTGCAGGGATGAGAAAAGCTCCAGCCACAAACGGGTTGAGGTACAAAAACTGTGCTCGTGATATATATTTTTCCTGTCAAGACTTGGACACTTATGGGTATATTCAAAAGTGTCGGAAGCTGCCGTCTTGTCGGAAAGATGGCATCTTCTGACAGATTTAGGTCGGAAGGGGTTCCAACCTATTCTTGATGAAGCCTGCTTAGTCAGGCGAAACTAGTAGATCGCGGAGCACCTGAAAACGTCTGCCGGCAGACACCCGAAGCTCATGCACAGTACCTTGCTATCACAAAGCCTCAAGTAAGTCCACAAGCAACATTGCCTATATTGTTCAGGACATCATTTTGGTACTCATGTAAATAGAAGCCCCTTACAGGACACTGGGTCTAATTCAGAGTTGATCGCAGCAGCAAATTTGTTAGCAGTTGGACAACACCAGGGGGGTAATTCCAAGTTGATCGCAGCAGGAAATTTTTTAGCAGTTGGGCAAAACCATGTGCACTGCAGGGGAGGCAGATATAACATGTGCAGAGAGAGATAGATTTGGGTGTGGTGAGTTCAATCTGCAATCTAAATTGCAGTGTAAAAATAAAGCAGCCAGTATTTACCCTGCACAGAAACAAAATAACCCACCCAAATCTAACTCTCTCTGCAAATGTTATATCTGGCCCCCCCTGCAGTGCACATGGTTTTGCCCAACTGCTAAAAAATTTCCTGCTGCGATCAACTTGGAATTACCCCCCATGTGCACTGCAGGTGGCGCAGATATAACATGTGCAGAGAGAGTTAGATTTGGGTGGGGTGTGTTCAAACTGAAATCTAAATTGCAGTGTAAAAATAAAGCAGACAGTATTTACCCTGCACAGAAACAATATAACCCACCCAAATCTAACTCTCTCTGCAAATGTTATATCTGCCGCCCCTGCAGTGCACATGGTTTTGCCCAACTGCTAACAAATTTGCTGCTGCGATCAACTCTGAATTACCCCCACTGTTCTTTGGATTTTTTTGCACAGAACGTTTTTCTAAAATTGTGGTAACAAACATCCCACTGTTTTTTTAAAGCAGACTCACATGCTACAGAATAGTGAGTATTTCGCCCCAGGCGTATCACTAGTAAATTTATGTTAAATGTGTGTGTGTTTTGTGATGTCATTGTTGAGTATACCGGTATTAGGATTCACCATGAGCTTTTAATTTTACTATATGCTATTTGAATGCAACAAGATACATTTTTATATCTTTTTCATTGATTGTTGTCAATAAAGAGAAAGACATTTTATCAATGCAGTTTGTTATAGTTTTGGTGTCAGCACAATACTTGAAGAAATTTGCGCTGGGAGGTACTCTTGAATAGTGAATACACCCCTTAAAAGATGATTCCAGATGAATTTTCACAACCACCCCCTTTTTTCCAAAACCGTTTCAGGTTGGGGATCCTTCTTGAGTGCCAGTAACTTACATTACTTTCCTCTAAGGCACAGGTTCTCAAACTCGGTCCTCAGGACCCCACACAGTGCATGTTTTGCAGGTCTCCTCACAGAATCACAAGTGAAATAATTTTATCCACCTGTGGACCTTTTAAAATGTGTCAGTGAGTAATTAATACACCTGTGCACTTGCTGGGTTACCTGCAAAACATGCACTGTGTGGGGTCCTGAGGACCGAGTTTGAGAACTACTGCTCTAAGCTACAAAGGCTGGAGAAATCAAAAAGTGGATTAATGCCAAAGCAAGAACCACAGAGGGCAAGATGCAGGACAAAACCTATGAAGATGCCATTTTCGGAGGTTTGTACGCGTACCGCATATGCACCAAGCCTCTGTAGATGCCATTTTCGGAGGTTTGTACGCATACCACATATGCACCAAGCCAAAGAATGCAATAGATCCTGAGGCTTGGATGCAATGGGCAATGCCTTCTTCAGATGGATAAAAATATATTTAAAAATATATTTATTATACAATTCTATTACACACGGCCGGTGTTTGGCAATTAATACTTCACAATTTAAAACCCGTCACCATGCTTATCAATTTGGAAACGAGTGAGAGATAAATCGGAGTCTGCCCATTGAAACCCACATTTATTTGGTGCGCCTACTTGGGACTTTTTATTCACCCTCAATACAATATGAAGAGTAGACAAATAAATATATTACTCTGAGTCCTGCTAAATAACGATGGCTATCTACAAAGGACAGCAGCTAGGTCGGATATTCTGACTAATTAATGCACCTGGGAGTTTGCTAACTGAACAGCTTGAGTCTGTTCTCATTTGGAATATATATTTACCATCACTTCAAGTTTAATATTACAACTTATAATGGAACCTTGGAGCTTTGATTACATTGTGATCTTTTGTAACAAAGAACTGGACACTAGTTTAGTGAACGCTAGAGTTTGGATACTAATGTTGCCATCTGTAGATCGTTATTCTGCTGGGGAGATTCAGTTAGCCTAAAATTCAGCTGCTTAGGAGTATAAATATAATTGTTTTAAATTGTGACGTATTAATTGTCAAACACCGGCCGTGTGTATTAGAATTGTATAATAAATATATGTTTTTAATATATTTTTAATTGTGTTGGTATTATATGCCATTCACTCAGGCAGTGCTGTATATCTGTTTGTATGTTATAAATTTGTATTTGAGGGATTAAGTGGTCCCTTATTATAGTGGCAGCTTTTACATGGTGATTGTAATTTGCGGTGTCTCTTGGTAATAAGCAGCCAGCGCCTAGTGACCTGTCATTCAGTGATGGGTCATATACTTTTTATTTTATATCATCTTCAGATGGCATTGTCGTATAGAAGCCCCTTCTGAGAAGGATCGAACTGGATCCCTCCCAGCACCCCCATGGCGCGCACGTCTCTTGACGCATGCGCAGATAGGACTCCGAGTCCTAAACCTGGAAGTCCTTTCATCACAAAGAACAGCTCTTACCACAACAGATGTCCTTTGGGATTTTCTCCATGCATACAGCGTTAGTAAATGCTGATATGCAGGCAAAGAGTGGCGGGATTCATCACAAGCAAAACGCGATGCTTGCTGCATCCTGCCCAAAATATTGAAGGTAACTGATTGGACAAACAGTGCAATTAATTTAATAGTGTGTCTTGAGCACCCTTACACAGAAGAATAGAAAATGCTGGGGAGAGTTTAATAAACATGACACACTGTTAGGTGGAAAGCATGGTTTGTGTAAGCATCTTGATCTTTTGCTAAGCATAGGAAGCATCCTTATAAATGGTTGCTGCATTCATAAATAGACGTTATGGTAAGAACTTACCGTTGATAACGTGATTTCTCTTATGCCCACAGGTATCCACAGGATAACATTGGGATATGGTTGAGCGACAGCGGAAATGGCACCAACACGGTCACGAGCTTTCTGGCCTCCCAGGATGCATCGGGGCCTTCACCATATAGTCCCGCCCACTGACTCAGTCAAATCAGTTCTTTCCACAGCGATTTAGGCAGGAGCATCAGGTAGAGACCTGTTTAGGCGATAAGAACACACATGCACACCCTTCCATACAAGAAGGAAGAGGTTTAGTGATTGTCAAGATCCTCAAATCAGGTGCGTCAGGGTGGGATCCCTGTGGATACCTGTGGACATAAGAGAAATCACGTTATCAACGGTAAGTTCTTACCATAACGTCTATTTCTCTGGCTAGGTCCACAGGATTATCCACAGGATAACATTGGGATTCCCAAAGCCAATTTTAGTGGTGGGGACGCTCCTGATTACCCAGGAGGACCTTTCGCCCGAAGTCTGCATCATGAGAGGCAAAAGTATCCAAGGCATAATGTCTTATGAATGTGTTTATGGAAGACCATGTGGCTGCCTTACAAATCTGTTCTGCTGAAGCACCCTGTTGTGCTACCTTACGTCTAGAGTGTGCAGAGACATTAGCCAGAGTAGGGAGATCTGCATGAGAATAAGCTTCTGATATTACCATTCGGAGCCATCTCGCCAGCGTCTGTTTACTAGCAGGCCATCCTCTTCTATGAAATCCGTAGAGGATGAAGAGAGAATCTGTTTTCCTGATGGCACTAGTATGATCTATGTAGATTCTTAAAGATCGGACTACGTCCAGCGACGCTTCTCCCGCAGATAGTCCCGATACCTGAAAAGCTGGGACTACAATCTCTTCATTCAGGTGAAACTTTGATACCACCTTTGGAAGATAACCAGATCTCGTTCTGAGAACTGCTCTGTCTGGGAAAAAAACTTAGGAACAGAGACTTACACGATAACGCTTCTAAATCTGACACTCTTCTGGCTGACGCCATTGCCAGTAGAAAAAGATCTGCTCTCTTAAGTGGTTCAAACGGAGGACCCTGGAGGATTTTAAGAACTATATTCAAATCCCAAGGAGCTGCAGGAGAAACAAATGGAGGTTGAATATGTACTACTCCCTGAAAGAAAGTACGTACATCCTGTAAATCAGCAATCTTTTGCTGAAACCATACAGTTAATGCTGAAACTTGAACTCTCAAGGAAGCAACTTCCAAACCTTTATCCAATCCTGCTTGAAGGAAATCCAAAATCCTGGATACTTTAAAAGATCTTGGATTTAAATTTGTTCCAGTACACCAATGAATATAGGCTTGCCATATTCTATGATACACACGAGCTGAAGAAGGCTTTCTTGCTCTAAGCATAGTTTGGATTACTTGTTTCGAAAATCCTCTAGCTTCTAAGATAGAGGTTTCAATAGCCACGCCATCAAAGACAGATGATCCAGGTGGCTGTGCCAACAAGGGCCCTGCATTAGCAGATCTGGACTTTGAGGGAGCAGTATTGGTGCTTCCACGGACATCCTCAGAAGATCTGTGTACCAATGCCTTCTTGGCCAAGCTGGAGCTATTAGAATTATGGCTCCCTTTGCTTGCTTTATTTTTCTCACTACTCTGGGTAACAGAGATATCGGAGGGAACAGATACGCCAGATGAAATTTCCATTCTAATGACAGTGCGTCTACAATGACCGCTGCGGGATCCTTTGTTCTCGATCCGTACTTTGGAACTTTGTTGTTCAGGCGAGACGCCATGAGATCTATCTCTGGTAGACCCCATCTGTTCACTATTGCCTGAAACACTTCTTGGTGTAATGCCCATTCTGTTTCCTGAATGGTGTGTCGACTGAGAAAATCCGCTTCCCAGTTCAGTACACCTGGGACAAATACTGCTGATAATGCTGGGAGATGGAGTTCTGCCCATCTTAGAATGTGAGTTACTTCCTCCATCAGTCTCTTGCTGTGAGTTCCTCCTTGATGATTGAGGTACGCTACTGCTGTCGCATTGTCTGAGCAAATCTGGACCGGTCTTCCTTGCAGAATGTCCTTTGCCTGAACTAGAGCCATGTAAATGGCCCTTATTTCCAACAGATTTATTGGCAGGCGACTCTCCCTCGCGGTCCATTTTCCCTGGAACCACAGGCTTCCGAGTACCGCACCCAAGCCTTGCAGGCTGGCATCTGTTGTCAGGACTTGCCACTCTTTTATCTAAAAGGGTCTCCCCTTGTTTAAATGGTCTATCTGTAGCCACCACGCTAGAGACCTTTTTACATTTACTGGAAACTTTATCATATGCTTTTTTATCGTCTGATGATTTCCATTCCACTTGGTCAGAATAAGGTGCTGCAATGGTCTGGAGTGGAATTGCGCGTATTCCACCATGTCGAAGGTTGATACCATCATACCCAACAGTCGCATTGCTGCATGGACTGACATTGGGGTCATTTCGAGTTGTTCGCTCGTTATTTTTCTTCGCATCGCAGCGATTTTCTGCTAACTGCGCATGCGCAATGTTCGCACTGCGACTGCGCCAAGTAAATTTGCTATGCAGTTTACTCACGGCATTACGAGTTTTTTTCTTCGTTCTGGTGATCGTAGTGTGATTGACAGGAAGTGGGTGTTTCTGGGCGGAAACAGGCCGTTTTATGGGAGTGTGTGAAAAAACGCTACAGTTTCTGGGAAAAACTCGGGAGTGGCTGGAGATACGGAGGAGTGTCTGGGCGAATGCTGGGGGTGTTTATGACGTCAAACCAGGAACGACAAGCACTGAACTGATCGCAGATGCCGAGTAAGTTTGAAGCTACTCAGAAACTGCTAAGAAGTGTCTATTCGCAATTTTGCTAATCTTTCGTTCGCAATTTTGATAAGCTAAGATTCTCTCCCAGTAGGCGGCGGCTTAGCGTGTGCAAAGCTGCTAAAAGCAGCTTGCGAGCGAACAACTCGGAATGACCACCATTGTCTGGGCGTGCAACGCTTCCTGAGCCATGACCTGCACCTTGACTATCTTTTTCTCTGGTAAGAGAACTTTCTGTAGGTCTGAATCCAATATAGCCCCCAAATGAACCATCCGCTGTGACGGATTCAGAGACGACTTTTCGCAATTTATGAGCCACCCGTGTCTCTGTAAACAAACTATTGTCTGTTGAAGATGGCTCAACAGTAAATCTTGCGAATGTGCTAAGATTAACAGGTCGTCGAGGTATGGGAATATTCTTATCCCCTGTTTGCGCAGACAAGCTGCCATAACCACCATAATTTTGGTAAACACCCTGGGTGCTGTTGCTAGCCCGAAGGGCAACGCTTAGAACTGAAAATGTTCCTGGAGGATGGCAAACCTGAGGTAACACTGATGAGACAGTGCTATAGGCACATGTAGGTAAGCATCCCATACATCCAGAGATAACATGTAATCTCCCAGTTCCATAGCCAACATTATGGAGCGTAACGTCTCCATGTGGAACCTTGGGATCTAAATGTATTTGTTCAACATTTTCAGATTGAGAATTGGTCGATATGACCCATTTGGCTTCTGGATTAGAAATAGATTGGAGTAAAACCCTTGTCCCCTTTGTGATGGAGGTACTGGGACAATCACACCTGACTGCAGCAATTTTTGGAATGCCTCTTGCAGGGCATTGGCCTTTGACTCTATACGAGACGGGCTGGTGCAAAAAAAATCTTTGAGGAGGCTGCCTCCTGAATGGGAACCCATACCCCTGAGATACCACCTTCTGCACCCAGGCATCTGTTGTTGACTGTTGTCATATGTGTGCAAAATGAAGGAGTCGGCCCCCAACCCTGGAATCCTCCAGGCGGAGGCCCGTCTCTTCAGGCTGATGGTTTCTGTTCAGGCTTGGAAGCTGGCTTTTTGCTAGCCCACTGCTTCCTACCCCTGGTTTTGAACTGGGGTTGCTTAGGCTCCTCTTTAGCTTTCGCTTTGCTTTGCCAACGAAAAGAGCAAAACTTTGGACCCTTGGACTTAGGGTTATAGGTAGCCGGAAATCTGACCTTCTTTGATTCAGCCTCTGATTCTAGGCTGAAGCTTTAGAAGCAACTGTACCCATATCAATTGCTGCTTCTTCCAAGTATTGGGCAGATTGTCTTAAACAGCTAAAAAGATCCTCTTGCTCCCTATTAGGAGAAGAGATGTAATTCTCTAGTTCCTCTATCCATTCGCCCATTGCCTTTGCTACCCAGGCCGAAGCCATAGCAGGTCTTACCACTGCTCCTACTAGAGAAAATACATTTTTCAAAAAGCTATCTACCCTTCTGTCTGTGACATCATTTAACGAGGTAGATGACAGTGGTAAAGCAGATTTATGCACAAGTCACAGTACATGTGCATCTACTTTTGGAGGTACTTCTCTTTTTGAACAATCCACATCTGGAAATGGATAATAAGAATCCCATCTTTTTGAAATCTTATATTTCTTACTGGGCATCGCCCAAGACTCATCCATCATTCCCATCAGCTCATCTGACGCTGGGAATTCAGTTTTAACTGATTTTGTTCGTTTAAACACAGGTGCTTTAGATTTTAACACTGTCTTGGCTGGCTCTTCCAAAGAGAGAACAGCCTTCACAGCATTAATAAGTTCAGCTACGTCCTCTGAACTAAAACTATGCGACTGATCATCATACGGAGTATTTGAATATACTGTATCATCATCTGTTGTATCATCTTGTGTAGTCTGTCACATAGACGTATCTGTCAAAGTCTTACCTGTCCCTTGGTTGCTTGTAGAGGCTACTGGAACCAAGCCGTAGGAAGGGAGCTGCATGTATGGGTTAATAGTGTAACCTAACCCTTGAGGTGGTGCTACCAGAGTTAATCTGTCCGCTATTGAAGATAGAGTCTTTGCGAACATATTCCATGGTGGCTCTGTTGGTGGTTGAACCAACTCCTGTTTTATACTTTGCTGAAAAGCAAAACAGTTCGCACACAAGCCCTCATAAGTGACCAATTGGTCCATACCAATTAACCCTGTCTTACAAGATAAGCATGTTAGGGATGTAGGAGTGCTTGATAAATTCTCCTCGTCACTTTTGCCGCTCACAGACATGGTAATAATCTGTTAATGACTACACAATTTGTGACTGAAAATCACCAATATATGAGTATATAGAAGTGAGATCAATCTGACCACAGTGCACCTGAATTGAGGGTCAGAACAGAACTGACATTACACAGAAAAGTCAGCACACATACTAGCAGTCAGTCACATGTTAAAGCATTAGACATTGTCATATGAGAATACAACCCCCATAACAACTTATAAATAAGTAGGAAAATTGTACTTCTGTTTTTAACTGGTTCTTTTTTTCAACATAACATGCAGAAAACACAGTAATATACAGATCTCATATGCAATAGGTACTAAAAATTAACAATTCATACTAACAAGTAGAGAGAATTTTTAGTACTGTATAACCTTCCTCTGTAGAGCGGGATACAGGGAGACTCACACTTCCATATCCAAGAAAATGTGCTCGTAAGATGCTGAGTGGATTCAGACGCTACTGATGTACACTACCGCTCCTGATAACTGATAACGGACACAGTCGCTCACTGACGGACACGGGCGCTCAGCGACTTCCACGTGTATGCAGACACTAAGGCCTGCGACTCGGTCTAGGCGGGATCTCTAGTGTACACAACCGCAGTGTCTAAGCTGCGACCGAGTACCCTCGTGGTAGCGTCTGAGACGGAAGTGAGGTCATTTAGTTCATGGACGGCAGACGCGCGGAAACTGGTCATGAACTCGGAGGAGGGGTGGCCAGGAGAGCGTCTGAATCCCCCTGTTGACTTAGACCCTAAGGATCGCGGCCTCTACCTAGTCCTGGCGCCTATGATCCCTACAGCGTATCGCTGTCTCACTCGAGATGTTCGGCGCATCAACACACTGTTTGTAGTCTCCACCAATACAGTGTAGCTGTGTCCGGACCCCCCTAGTAAGAGGAAATCCATAGACATATTGTCCCCCCATGCTCCGGCCACAGCCTGGTTACGTCTGCTGGACCTGCTAGAACATCCGACACAGACGCCCGTCGAGACAGCACTATTACCGCGAAGGTAAGCGTTGTTGCGACCCGGTGGGGAGTTGTCGGCGCGACTCTTTCTAGTATGCGTTTAAGACGCTGTTAAGAAAAGTTGCTAAAAAAAAAACATAGTAAGTCTATAAAAATAAAATAATAAAAGCTTCAGGCTGCTTTATCTCAGCAGCCCTGTGACCATGCGGCTTCCTGCCGCACCAAGCAAAAAACTGATTTGATTGAGTCAGTGGGCAGGACTATATGGGGAAGGCCCCGATGCATCCTGGGAGGCCAGAAAGCTCATGACAGTGTTGGTGCCATTTCCGCTGTCGCTCAACCATATCCCAATGTTATCCTGTGGATATTCCTGTGGACCCAGCCAGAGAAAGGTTCTTTTGGAAGAATTTAGCAATTGGCTGGTGTTCTTGGTTTTATGAGCTGTGTAGATGATAATGGTGTCCCTGTTGTTAAAATAGACATAAGCGACATTGGAATATAACATTAAATTCAAGAGGCCATTGCAGATGCCAACTACTGTGTGCAGCCAAAATGACATTGGCACAGAGAGTACTATGCAATGACATCACTGTAATAAAATGGCACACCCTTAGTTCAGTGACTTTTTTCTGTAGCTTTACTCAGTTATCTATGCTGTGCAAGGCATGATTCCTGCTTCAAGGTATTGTAACATTACATATACTGTTGCTTTTATTATATAAACCCGTATGTTTCTCTTAAATTAGATTTAATGAGGAGTTTTGGATGACCGTTAACATCCTGAAATGTCTCCCTGAACCAATTTCATCAACACCACCCTTAATACATCATCAGCCACCTGCTTGTGTTCAGAGTTCCATGTGACCCTGGCAAGGGACCTCCGTCGGGCGCTCAGTGAAAACTAAAAAGAACAGCTTTGATTTAACAGCTTCTCTACGAGAGGTTAGCAAAACAATTCATATAAAACACTTACCCAGATGGTGTGGAAGCATCCTCCTGATGTCCCAGCCAACAGACTGCTCATCTATAGACAGCAGCAGAGGAGAAATCATAGGGTTCTGATTAGCAAATGTGCAAAGGATGGAGGATGTTTTATGCAACATAGACAGAAATAAAGCAAAATGTGGCACTGCTAGCTTTCTCCTTCCTACTTGAATAAAATGTAGCCAACAATGCATACAAAAGATAAACACATTAACACATAAATTAATTAAATTAAACAAAACAATCACAAATTAACAAAATCAAATGAAACAAAAGAATAACCAACTCAGACTTTTAAATTCAATCATCATGGGTGTTTATGAGCCGCCACAGATTTTGCCATACTGTACAGTCAGCGATACACAAGGCAGAACAAATTAGCATGGAAGAGTACCAGTTATATCATTGAATTATACATAGGAGCAAGATAACAAATAATTGCATGAGTAAAAATGCAACATAAGAGCAGCAAATAGCAATCATGATTGAAACGGCGAGAGAGTTGTCCTGCACAAAACCTATAATAAACAATAAGCGCCTGATTCTGAGGGCAGGATGTAATGAAGTCTGAGTTCAGCAGCCGTGCGGGATTGCGGTTGAACTTGGATGTTCTTTTAAAGGGGCAATCATGTACAATGCATGGTTTAGGCTTGTACATGATTGCCCCTTTAAAAAAACTTTACTACATCCTGGCCTAAACTGGACGCTGCAGTCTCTGTGTGACCGTTTTTTATCAATATTGTTTCTGCAACTCTATGCAAATACTGCTGCAAGTCTCACATTGTTGCACAAGTGTGTGTCTAACTGTGCAAGGACTGAGCACTACTGTGCACTACTGTATGTATCTGTAGATGCTCAAATATTGCTTGGTGCGTCTTTAGAAACTTGCACCAGCCCCAACTTCACTGCAGATTCGCCATCATATTATGGACTTCATTGTGAACCATTTATTATGAATGTGAGTTTGCAGCCACTTCAGGGATATGCCTGTAACACTACCATATTACGCCCATAAGACAGATCATCTCCATACATCCACTTAGCCACCTCCCTGTCACCGCTAAGGGACACCCAAATTCAAGCCATTTCTGAGACCTCATGTCTGAATCACACCTGCGACTGTGCACATGGACTCATGTGCAGTAAAAAGAATTCACCCAAATGCATGCAACATTGGCATTGCTTCCGACTGGGAATCAGGCCTTCAGACCCTATGTTGAGTTTGTAAGTGATGTGATTTCCATCAGAATAGTCAAAAAAGAGTGCTACCTCAGTACTCAATTTAATAGATGCTATTGGCAAGGAGACAATATTGAGTATCTTTTCACAAGGTGCAGGCTATCACCCAATGTGTTTCCAGAAATCTACTATGGACCACACTGGTTAATAACTTAATTTTTATTACATGTGGTATGACTTGTCAACAGTCATAAGGTCAAAATGAGAATGCTGACAGGGTCAAACTGTTGACATGCAGTATGTCAGCATGCTCACAGTGACCATGTTGACATTGATCCTGTCTACTCTACTCGGGGATATGGACTTAGAGATGTGCACCGAAAATTTTTCGGGTTTTGTGTTTTGGTTTCGAATTCGGTTCTGGGGCCGTGTTTTGGATTCGGACGCGTTTTGGCAAAACCTCTCTGAAAATTTTTTGTCGGATTCGGGTGTGTCTTGGATTCGGGTTTTTTTTTCAAAAACCCCTCAAAAACAGCTTAAATCATAGAATTTGGGGGTAATTTTGATCCCATAGTATTATTAACCTCAATAACCATAATTTTCACTCATTTCCAGTCTATTCTGAACACCTCACACCTCACAATATTATTGTTAGTCCTAAAATTTGCACCGAGGTCGCTGGATGACTAAGCTAAGCGACCCAAGAGGGCGGCACAAACACCTGGCCCATCTAGGAGTGGCACTGCAGTGTCAGACAGGATGGCACTTAAAAAAATAGTCCCCAAACAGCACATGATGCAAAGAAAAGAGAAAAAGAGGTGCACTGTGGTCGCTGGACGGCTAAGCTAAGCGACACAAACACCTCAATATCACAGGAATTATTCGTTCTAATCAATGGTATTATTGGTCCAAATCACTGGAAGAAAATGACAAAATCACAGGAATTATTCGTTCTAATCAATGGTATTATTGGTCCAAATCACAGGAAGAAAATGACAAAATCACAGGAATTATTCGTTCTAATCAATGGTATTATTGGTCCAAATCACTGGAAGAAAATGACAAAATCACAGGAATTATTCGTTCTAATCAATGGTATTATTGGTCCAAATCACTGGAAGAAAATGTCAAAATCACAGGAATTATTCATTCTAATCAATGGTATTATTGGTCCAAATCACTTGAAGAAAATGACAAAATCACTGGAATTATTCGTAAACATTTGTAGAAAGTCGCTGCTTTCTGATTACAGAAATGCTCAGATATTCCTGCGAATCCACAATCCCTTCCCAGAGGAAAAAGAAATTCAGAAACCGTTGTTTGAGAACATTTGTTCTCTTTCCCTTACAAAGGAACAAACCATGTTCCAAGAAGACTGACATTTTTGGGATTATGGAGACATAATGTTTTTGAATATAAATCCTAAAGCAGGTGGTGTATTAGAGCAAAAGAGTGCAAGAGACCAGCCATGCAGTTTCTGAAAAATTATGACAAAATGTTACTGTATTTCATAAGCACTCATTCCTAACTCTGCTAAGTACTGTTTGGTATACTGTATCTGGCTTCCATGAGGTAGTTGTCCATTATTTCAGCTTCCATTGACCTTTTTGAAAGCAGTAGAAGTTATCGATTTTTTTAAAAATTTTTATTTTCCCCCTATTTTTAATTTTCTCCTGCATAGCCCAGTAAAATGTTGCAATGTTAAGTCTTGACTTGTGCCTTCTGGGGGTCCACTTCTTCACCAAACCCAGCCAAATCTCATCCTAACCCTCTGTCCCATGTTCTCTATGTACCCCATCTGTGTCACCCATGTCTGTCTACCCCTCCCCTTTAGATTGTAAGCTCTCACGAGCAGGGCCCTCTTCCCTCATGTGCTTATCCTTTGTCTTACTTTAATAATCTTCAACTGTACCACATCCAGCAGTCTTCTGCCACCTGATACTTATTCCAGTGTCATCTGCTGATCTCCAATGCATGAGTGAAAATGGCGGCGACGCGCGGCTCTTTATATAGAATACGAATCTCGCGAGAATCCGACCGCGGGATGATGATGTTCGGGCGCATTTGGGTTAACCGAGCAAGGCGGAAAAATCCGAGGCTGCCTCGGAACCGTGTAAAGTAGGTGAAGTTCGGGGGGGTTCGGATCTCGGAGAACCGAACCCTCTCATCTCTATATGGACTGTCATCAAATCATCCCTGGCAGTCTAGTCGGTACTTATCATCTCCCGGGGGCAGCGGTGGCCCTAGCATCTCCTTCCAGCCCCGGCAGCCATTTGTGGCATGGATCATCAATACTGCAGAGTTCCAATTAGTATTTGTCACTCTATCCTCAACCCTAAACCTAACCTTCCCCCTAGTGCCTATTCCTAACCTCAAATGTTTCCGCATTGTCAATAATAATTATTTTGATATCAGGCTGCTGACATATGTAATAATCTAACGTCCTTACAATACATGTTTATAATTGAAGTGGTATTCTCCATATGGCATGATAGAAACAAGGTACGTATGTTTTCTCCAAGACTGCTGTGACTCCAAATGGCATACAGTAGTTCCTCTATCCTGGTTACATGATGTTCAATCTTTTATACATCATTATGATAATGTAATTAGGAGTATTCAGGCAGTTGTGTCTAGCCTCTTTGGATATCATTTTTTCATACCATATGTGTTGTATGATTAGTTGTTATTTAAACATTAACGTTATGTAATCAAGAGTATCTGTGTATTAGCTTAGGCTCTATGATTCTTTAATTATTCAGACAAGATGGTAGTCTGTATTTATTTATTTATCACCAGTTATTTATAAAGCGAACACATATTCTGCAGCGCTTTACAGAGAATATTTGGCCATTCACATAAGTCCCTGTCCCAGTGGAGCTTGCAATCTATATTCCTTACCACATGTACACACATTAACATTGGGCTAATTTTGTTGTAGCCAATTAACCTACTAGTATACTTTTGGAGTGTGGGAGGAAACCGGAGCACCCGGCGGAAACCCACGCAAGTACAGGGAGAATATACAAACTCTGCACAGTTAGGGTCATGGTGGGAATTGAACCCATGACCTCAGTGCTGTGAGGCAGTAATGCTAACCATTACACCATCCGTACTGCCCCTGTATATGAACTGTTATAATTATTTTAGCTGACAGATATAGTGTAGTGTAATAACTCTATATTAGCTATAAATTATAGTAACCGGTATCCTAGGTAATACATAGGTAGAGATTAATTCTATCAAAATATGTCTCAAAGCCAGTAAAGTATCCTGTGACCACTCTATAATAATTATGTGGGGTGTAAACAGACCCAAAAATAATGTAATTCTCAATCCCTATGGTGTTAGGATACAGTGTGTATGTACAACATATATTACACATATTACTGCTGCAAAGTGATAATGTAATTACAAAGATTGGTGCATAAGATTGGATTAGATATCTCTAAGGTAGTGGTTCCCAAACCTATCATGGCACTCTCGAGTATCAGCATTTTTTCATGGCACCCAGAGGATAAAAGTTTATTATTGATACATTTTGATAAAAATATTAAATTAAGAAAATGTATTATTACTATTTATTACCAGTTATTTATATAGCGCACACATATTCCGCAGTACTTTACAGAAAGAATATTTGGCCATTCACATCAGTCCCTGCCCCAGTGGAGCTTAAAATCTATATTAACTCTATAATTAACCTACCAGTATATTTTTGGATTGTGGGAGGAAACCGGAGTATCCGGAGGAAATGCCACGCAAGTACGAGGAGAATATACAAACTCCACACAGTTAGGGACAATTTGATTTGGTCTTGGACCACCAACCCGAGGCACCCATGCAAGAGCCTTGCGGCACCCCAGGGTACCTAGGCACACAGTTTGTGAATCACTGCTCTAAGGGTTAGAGATATCTGATATGATCTCATCATAATCATTATATATATTCTACAGGAGTTTCCACAGTCAGCCGCATTAGGAAAATCCTATGTCTCAGTTGTTGAATCAGCAGAGGCCATTAGCTACATATGTTTACGTGTCAGCTATATATAATCAATATAATATGTTTTCTAATATTAATACCTGATATAATCTGAGTATAGGCAAAATACAGTACTGTCATACCTACAGAGTATTTTGTCTGTAACTGACAATTATTGCACCCTATACTATATTTATAAATCACAAATGTTTCAATAACTCTGTACAGTACTTGAAAGAATAACCACATTGAGGGAATCATATATATTTCAATCAGTATAGCTGCGCCATTCCATGAAATATAGGACAGAATACATGAAAATTAAATTTCATATAACTGCTAACAATTTAGTATATTAATGCTGCTAAAAGATCGCAGTATATTGGGGGTCATTCCGAGTTGTTCGCTCGTTGCCGATTTTCGCAACGGAGCGATTAAGGCAAAAATGCGCATGCGCATGGTTCGCAGTGCGCATGCGGTAAGTATTTTAGCACAAAACTTAGTAGATTTACTCACGTCCGAACGAAGACTTTTCATCACTGAAGTGATCGGAGTGTGATTGACAGGAAGTGGGTGTTTCTGGGCGGAAACTGGCCGTTTTCTGGGAGTGTGCGGAAAAACGCAGGCGTGTCAGGGAAAAACGCGGGAGTGTCTGGAGAAACGGGGGAGTGGCTGGCCGAACGCTGGGTGTGTGTGTGACGTCAAACTAGGAACGAAACGGTCTGAGCTGATCGCAATCTTTAAGTCTCGAGCTACTCAGAAACTGCTAATCTTTCGTTCGCAATTCTGCTAAGCTAAGATACACTCCCAGAGGGCGGCGGCTTAGCGTGTGCAATGCTGCTAAAAGCAGCTAGCGAGCGAACAACTCGGAATGACCCCCATTGTGTGATAATTGAAAATCAATATATTTATTGTGTATCGATTTCCCACATGTGTAAACATTGAACATATTTGGAAGTTGTTGAAGTGGATGCAAAAACAGCTAATTTCCACATTTAAAATTTTTTTTTGAAGAAAGTCATAGCATATAAGAACAGTCACTGCAGCAGCATAATAACAAAATACAAAAGTAACATTTCTGTAAGATGTTACATATGTACCAAATAAAAACGCAATACTATATATAATCATATTATAAACAAATACACAGAAGACATCAAGACACCAAAACACCCAATATAGACATATAATAAAGAGGGGAAGACGAGACAAAAGAGAGAGTTGAAGAATTATAAGAATTGGGGAATCCATAGGAAACACAGTTAAAGTAAAAGACTAAAGAGACACGATGGTTTTGAAGGCATAAGCTACATACAGTATATACATCTACTTCTGATGCAGAGGTCATAAGGCTTGACATAATGAAGAAGGCTTTTGGGGGTTATTCAGTATTAAACACTGGTGAGATGCAATCGCATCTCTCCGTCTGCCCCCACAGTGCGCACACACAGAACCCACGCTGCACATGTGCTGTCCAGGAAGATGCGATCGCATCTCACTGATGAGAATGCCTCTGCCTGATTGACAGGCCAAAGAGTTTGCGCGGCAGTCTGGGGCTGCCAGTCTGGTGATCAGGGGTGTATCTAGGGGTCCGAGCGCCCCTGGCAAAGTAAGTATTTGGAATAAGGTGTGAGTATTGGAAATGGGGCATGGTCTTGTGGGGGTAGGACGTGGACACAATAGTACTTCCAATTCAAATTATGCCACACAGTAGTGTCCCTTATTCGCATTACACCACACAGTAGTGTCTCGTATTCACGTTACACCATCCCTCCCCCCTAAACCACCTTTCCCATAGCCTGACCTTAACCTGCCCCCCCAATAGCCTCTTCAGTGGTGCCTAACCCTAACCCACCCTTCCTAATCTCCATCCCTGCAGCCTAACCCTAACCCTCGCAGCCTACACCTAACCCTCCCACGTAGCTTGCCAGTGGAGACTTTGGCACCAACTCGATACGGATTTTGGCATTCTGCATCGCTATCTATGTTGCGATGCCAGCATCAGCATTCCGAGCAGTTTCGGGATGCTGGTGTCAGCTTTCCAACCACCGGGATGCCAAACGCCGGCATCTTGACTGCATCCTGAATGAAATGCTAATGAGCTGCAGTGAGAGGAGCCTCAAATGGACCCAGCCAATAACCAAACACCATTTGTTGGATGGTAGAAGTGCTTCCTGTTAGAAAAAGCATCAGGGTGCCATCACTTCCAAGATAAAATGATCAATTATACAATTAACTGATATACATTTCCTTGAACCTGGCATTCAAATAGGTAAGATTTGTATTTTCTTTATTACACTCAACAAGTTAAAGTTTTCGCTTACTTACTACTTACTTACATCTAACATGCATGAAAATCGTGTAGATTTCCAGGTACTACAGTTCCTTCTCCCAAACACTGCCACTTTTTTATTATCTTCAACAGCAAATAGATCTATAGCACTGTGCTATATAACAATTGCTGTGTACCTGGTGAGAGTCTGTTACTGCTGGTGCGGTGCCGGTGTCCGTCAGCCAGAGCTGGCCATAGGCATAGGCAAACTAGGCAATTGCCTAGGGCATTTGATATGCCATGGGGCATCAGCAGCTTCTGCTGATTAAAATGATATGTGGCATGCCTATATTCTGTGTGTAGCATTTCATATGAAGATACAGCCACAGTCTCGCACAGTATAGAGGCATGCTGCATATCATTTTAATCAGCAGAAGCTGCTTGTGCATCCTAGCCACATAGCAATGCAAATAAGATGCATTTTCATAAAAAAGGTGTGCCTGACGTTAGCATTGAGGCAAGATTTATGAGGACACATCTGTATCCAAGCAGAGGCAGAAGTTACAGTGTTAGTGGCAGTGTGAGTGCTATGTGCATGTGAGTCGGTTGGTTGTGCAGTAGTGTTCGGAATATGTGTAAGGAGCATTATGTGTGTCATGTAAAAATGCATTAATAATGTGCAACATATGTGTAAGGGGTACTGTGTGTGTCATTATGTGTATAAGGGCATTACTAATGTGCAGCATATGTGTAACAGGGTACTACTGTATGTGTGTCATTATGTGTATAGGGGCACTAATAATGTGCAGCAAATGTGTAGGGGGCACTATGTGTGTCATTATGTGTATAAGGGCATTAATAATGTGCGGCATATGTGTAAGGGACATTATGTGTAAATGGGCATTAATAAAGGTTGGCATAATGTGTAAGACGCATTATGTTTATAAGGACATTAATAAGGTGTCTCATATGTGTAAGGGCCATTATTGTGTGGAATTAGGTGTATAAATGCATTACTAATGTGTGACATTATGTGTATAAGGTGCTCTACTATGTAGCGTTGCATATAGAAAGGCCACTACTGTGTCATATAATGTGAATAAAGAGCAATAGAGTGTGGTATAATGTGAATAAGGAGCAATTCAGTGTGATGTAATGTGAATAAGGGGCTCTACTGTGAGGAGTAACGTTTAGAAGGTAAAGTGATACTACTGTGGGATGTAATATGAATTATGGACCTATCGCATGATCAAATGTGAATAAAGTTGCAGTACTGTGTGGCGTAATTGGACTTGGGGTTACTATTGTGTGGCCATGCCCCTTGCCAGCAAAAACACATCCCTTTTTGGGCTGTGCGCCAAATGTGCGAACTGTTCCTATTTAAATTATAGGGGGTACAAACACCAAAATAAGGACTGCTATAGGTGAGGGGTGATGGTGCTGGGAAAGAGGTGCAAGGTCAGAGGCAGAACCAGCGGTGGTACTAGGGGGCACCAGCCAAAATTTGGCCTAGGGCATCATATTGGTTAGGGCCGGCTCTGCCGTCAGCACCACATACCGCACTGCACTAGTGATCAGACTAGTGTCCGGCAGCACCGCACTTGTAATCAGACTCACAATAAACTACAGTTCCCAGCAGCACTTGCTGCTGGGAGCTCCCAGCAACAAGGGCTGCTGGGAGCTGTAGTTTATTTTGAGTCCAATTACAAGTGTGGTGCTGCCGGACACCGGTGCCGCTCCAGCAGTAACAGACTCTCACCAGGTACAGTCTGACAGTACTGCTTTTCTACCCTTTGTCCGCAGGTGGCACAGCCAGGCGGCGCCCCCTCCTTGCCTGGTTCCCCTGGTGAGTGCCATCCTGGCCAATGGGTAGATACACCCCTGCTGGTGATCCCTCCCTCTACTGCTTGCCTCCATGTTACAAGGGAGGTAAAGCCAGAGAGGGAGCAAGGGAGTGAGGTTGGAGCCACAGCAACCAGTCTGCAGTCCTCCTGTGCTTACCTCCCCGCTCATAGTGCTGCTGCAGTAGAGCTGTAAACAGGCACCAGCAGTGAGTGGGAGAGTGGTGCCGGGATGGGTGCTAATACTGGCTGCCTGGGTGGAAGTGAGAGGCGGGCAGCTGCGGCAGACATTGTCCCTGTACTGACAGCCAAGGCAGCTGCAGTGAAAGCAGAAGGAGAGAGCTGTGTAAGTGATGGCGGCAGCCAGAGGCGTGTCTAGAGAGGAGGGGACCCGTGTTCACACTCCATGTGTGGCCCCCTCCTCTCCTGTAGCCGTCACCACCGCTGTCAGCCCTCTCAGCACCGAAACAGAGTCCTGCGAATGCGCTGTAGACTCTGGCACTGTGCCAGAGTCTCTAGCGCTTAGTGCGCAAGCAGTAGTGGTGATGGCTATGGGAGAGGAGGGGGCCGACACACAGTCACAGATGAACGCCGGAAAGGTGAGTATAGAAGAAATGGGTGCAGTGTGTGTGGTGTGGGCCCCCTCTGGACTCAGGGGCCCATGTGCACCGCACACACTGCACCCATTATAGACACCCCAGTGGCGGCAGCAGTGCAGGGGGCACGCCCCCTCAAGACATGCAGCCTAAGGCAGGGCAGCAGGATCAGCAGAATCCAGAGACCAAGGGCCTGGGTCTCCCTCTCCAGCTGAGTGAGGAGTAGGAGAGTGGCCAATTCAGCTGACAGAAGATTCAGCAGGACGGTGAGAACTGTTTAACCACACAGCACCTTTCACAGACAATAAAAAGGCTAGGGATAACGCTAGGTCCCTCACATACTGTAACTATTGACAGCCTATAAAACTAGCTGCAAATATGTATTTCACGTAGACTAAAAAGATACTTTGGGTTCCAGTTTGGACATTATAGAACTTCATAAACTAGTTCCATTTGACATGCACTTTAGATACTCCATCATTGATGTAACGCCCCATCAAGTGGCCAGTGTTCATTTTACAGCCATCCAAAACCAAGGAGCAGCTACGGGGTTGACTAACCGACACACACCCTCAGCCATTCAGCAGACTCAGTAGTAAATTGCCTGGATGGATTGCAAACAGGAGTCCTTATATTTCATACAGAAGTACTATAATTCAAGCTATTCTTATATCGAAGAGACCCATTATAGTAAATATATACACTGGATCTCCGCTTTAATATCAGATATGGAACATCAGTTAAAAGATTTATATATATTTGTACCTTATGTACAGAAATGTACATGGTTAGTCTGACAGTGGAAACGCCTATGGGTAACGGTTATAACATTACAATGTAGATAATAAAAGCACCCCAATTCTAAAATGCACTGTCTCACTCCCAGTGCTGCTCAGAAGAAGAAGGAGAGGGCAATAGCTTACCTCTAGAGCAAACAAATTGGTTATAATATTATATGTGAACCAGTTACAGTGTATTTCCTCATGCATTTTCTTTGTATAGTAATGTTTTGGAATACTGCCCCTGCATACACTGGAACTACTTGGCTGTGTCCCTCTTTAAAAACATTCATATAATATTTTGATACCATCCACTTTGGTATTGCCTAGTAGCATCAGTGTCCGCATGTCCGCAAGTGGTAGGGGAAGACTAAATCTTATGTTCATATGTTATATATATGTAATAGATTGTTATATATCTACCTATATGTGGAATTCTTGCCATGGAAATTGTTATGGATAAACCTGAGCATTAAAACTTTACTCTTTGGAGAAGGTGAATCCAGAGTGGTCTAAGTTATTAGATATTCAGCATTATATCATATGCACCTATACAAGGTGGTAGATGGTTTGGTACTACACTGAATTGGGCTCTCCCAAGTAGGCCCATATGACATTACTACCTACCTATACTTGGGTGGAGGCTCATGGTTAATTATTGGGTAGCTCCCCACAGTATAGTGAAAGGGGGGGGGGGGGGGTTACACACGTATAATATGAAAAGTGATATCCACGGAGGGTATGCATTACAGACTTAAAATTCCCTATCACTTTATCATAATGATGTATAAATGATAGATCATGATTTAACTGTGATTGTGGAACTAAACCCTACTTGGAATCATAGCAGTATTGAGAGAACCTATGTTGAACCCGATGGGCATTTTGCCTCTTTTCAACCTTATTAACTATGTTACTATGCATACCTCATTTCTATCATGCCGTATGGAGAATACCAGTC
Source organism: Pseudophryne corroboree (assembly GCF_028390025.1). Lineage (NCBI taxonomy): Eukaryota > Metazoa > Chordata > Amphibia > Anura > Myobatrachidae > Pseudophryne > Pseudophryne corroboree. The sequence continues at coordinate 318,471,798 of NC_086446.1, read as the reverse complement.
CAATACAGGTTGAGTATCCCATATCCAAATATTCCGAAATACAGACTTTTTTGAGTGAGAGTGAGATAGTGAAACCTTTGTTTTCTGATGGCTCAGTGTACACAGACTTTGTTTAATACACAAATTTATAAAAAATATTGTATTAAATGACCTTCAGGCTGTGTGTATAAGGTGTATATGAAACATAAATGAATTGTGTGAATGTACACACACTTTGTTTAATACACAAAGTTATAAAAAAATATTGGCTAAAATGACCTTCAGGCTGTGTGTATAAGGTGTATATGTAACATAAATGCATTCTGTGCTTAGACTTAGGTCCCATCACCATGATATCTCATTATGGTATGCAATTATTCCAAAATACGGAAAAATCCCATATCCAAAATACCTCTGGTCCCAAGCATTTTGGATAAGGGATACTCAACCTGTAATACATTTGTATTGTTATTAAGATAGATTATTACACACATCAGCTTTTTGATATTAAAAGAATTATTGTTGGTATCAGTGGCGGATGCAGCGTCGACTACCTAGTGCAGGGGGAAACCGCTAAGCACATATACACATACTGTAGATGTGCTGATGTACAGTATGTAATATATGTGTTGGCAGTGTTTCCGGATCGGCAGCGGTGCTGTGTACCATAGCCGCCATGGTGAACCAGGAACTCGGCATCACTCTCCTAAGCCCATCCCCCAGACTCTCATTGGCTACTTTCACGGGAGGGCTTAGGAGAGTAAAGCCTAATGCGGCTTTGGTACACAGCACCACTACCGATCCGTACACACTGCCAGCACATACAGTATATTACATACATCTACACATGTATGTTTATATGCACTTAGCGGCTTCCCCCCGTACTAGATAGTGGTGCTGCAGCCGCCGCTGGTTAGGACTGACAATACAAAAACACTGTTTAATTACTCCACTTTAAATTGTCTTCTCATACTTTTCTTTATTGTAAATAATAATTCGCTATATTCTTATAGTGATATGTGGGATTTTACCACACTTTCTTATCATGTGAACACAGGGCTGGCTCTAGGCCTACTAGTGCACCCCCCCCCCCCCCCCACACACACACACACACACACACACACACACACACACACACACACACACACACACACACCACCTCCACAAGTGCTCCTGGAAAAGTGTATGTGGCCTTGCAACTTTATATTATCAAACTATAAATATATTTTCACTCCCCCTCTACACACACAATTAGCAGCCTTACACATAACACCCACATAACACATGATGTCTCCAGTATAGTGTCAGACACATAATGACCCCAGTAGTTCAGTGCCAGATACACATACGCCCCCAGTAGTGCCAAATACACATTATATGCTCCCACAGTGCCAGATACACATATGGCCCCAGTAGTGCAGTGCCATATACACATTATAGGCCCCCAGCAGTACCAGGTACACATTATATGCAAGTAGAGCAGATGTAACATATGCAGAGAGAGTTAGATTTGGGTGGGTTATGTTCAAAACTGAAATTGAAATTGCAGTGTAGAAATTAAGCAGCCAGTATTTACAATGAACAGAAACAATATAACCCACCCAAATCTAACTCTCTCTGCACATGTTACATCGGCCCCACCTGCAGCGCACATGGTTTTATCCAACTGCTTATTTTTTTTGGTTTGATAACAAACCTGAATAACCCCTATAATCCCCTTAGGTAGCATATTCTTTAGCATGCTATGTTAGTTGTTCACCAGTGGATCTTATCTTATTGGAGAATCTTGTCTAACGCATATTTGTTAACCCTCTTTCTTCATATAGGGACATGACTTTGAGAGGTGAACAGATGAGAAACTCAGGTCTGGGTATGCTGAGCTTGAAATTCAGTTATTTAAGAGGAGGTGGCAAAGATGGAGTCAGATTCTCATTAGAGACAGAGAGGGTTAGGGACAGGAAAGGAGATTATAGTGCCATACAAATAGAGGTGATACTGGGGGCTGAAGGAGCAACTAAGTTGGACAATAGAGAATGTCTAAAGAGAAAAAAATAATTGGAAGAACACAAACTTGGGGTACCCCAATAGAGGAAAAGAGGAGAACAGGTGCCCGAAGAAGAGACATGGAAGGAGTACGGCTAGAGGTAGGGGGTATGCAGGAAAGGATGGTACTGCAAAGGCCACGAGAATGAAATGTGTAAAGGATGATAAAGGTCGGTTGTTTCAACAGTTGCAGAGGTCAAGGAGTATGAGCAGGGATAAATGGCCCATCAAATTAGCCTAGGGCAGTTCATTTGTTAACTTGTAAGTTTTAGACCTTTGGTAACAAAAGGGAAGTAGATATAAGAGGTGATAGCTGTAGGGAGAGGAAGGTCAAAAGAAGCAGGCTGGGGCACTGTGTGGGTTGGTAACTTGGAAAAATAATTTGTGGTTGGTAGTGGAGTGAAGGAAATGAAGGGAGTATAGCTGTAAGTAAAGAGGATGGGGGAAGTAGATGAGGAAGGGGTAGAGCAAGCAAACAGTTAATGATGAGGGCAGGGGAAGTAAGAATGGAGCATCTTAGGAAGTGGCATTAATATAATGGGTGTAGGGTGTATGGAGCGAGGTTTTATGAGTATGAGAATGGGTAGGAGGTGGGAAGGGAGGATAGAAAATGTTGCACTGACAGGTGAGAGTAGAGAGACACTAGACAAGGAATAAAGTGGGACCGTGTGAAAAAGACGGAGAAAATATCAAAATTGTTGGAAGAAGATGCATTGGGGTACCATGGGGGGGAGATTTGACAGAGAGAGAGGTGGAAAAGGTGGGAAGGAAAATGTAATTTATGTTCAACTCTCCCCCAATCCCAACCTACAAAGCATGCCTGTATGAGTGGAGTCCAATTTCCCCATCAGGACAGTAATGGCCCAACATATCATCATTTTGGGGGGGGGGGGGGGGGGGGAGCGTACCCAACTAATATAAAATATCATATACACAAATAAACATACATTCTTACACTACCCACAAACATCGGAGCAAAACAAAGAAAGAACACAAGGAGAAAGGGAATTCCCAAAAGACAAGATGAGTGATTCAATCTGGCAACCCATAAAAACTCCACTGTCCCTATTTAACTAGGGGAAAAAATAGAACCCCTACCAGTGTCAATCACTTATTTCTTACAGAGAGTGGGACAACCCAGATGTCAAATTCGGGGTTTAAAAAATCTTATTCTTACATATCAGCCTTACACCACACTTAAGGTGCATACACACGGTGAGATATTGACTTTGCGATTTCCCTGAACTCCTACAGAGCCCTGAATCCCCGATACTGGCCTTCATTCCGAGTTGTTCGCTCGTTCTTTTCCTTCGCATCGGTGCGATTTTCCGCTAACTGCGCATGCGCAATGTTCGCACTGTGGCTGCGCCAAGTAAATTTGCTAAGAAGTTTGATATTTTAATCACGGCATTACGAGGTTTTTTCTTCGTTCTGGTGATCGGAGTGTGATTGACAGGAAGTGGGTGTTTCTGGGCGGAAACTGGCCGTTTTATGGGAGTGTGTGAAAAAACGCTGCCGTTTCTGGGAAAAAAGCGGGAGTGGCTGGAGAAACGGGGGAGTGTCTGGGCGAACGCTGGGTGTGTTTGTGACGTCAAACCAGGAACGACAAGCACTGAACTGATCGCACTGGAAGAGTAAGTCTCGAGCTACTCAGAAACTGCAAAGAAAAATCTTTCGCAATATTGCGAATACTTCGTTCGCAATTCTGCTAAGCTAAGATTCACTCCCAGTAGGCGGCGGCTTAGCGTGTGCACTGCTGCGAAAAGCGGCTAGCGAGCGAACAACTCGGAATGAGGGCCACTATCTTTACTTGAGATTTTGACTATGTGAGATGTTGACTAAGTGCCAATTTTGATTATACTGTGTACTAGATTGTGCACAATATAGTCAAGATTGACTTGCCTGCACAGTTTATCTTTTCTTGCGATACCGGCCCCATGGTAGCACGCATCGGTATCGCAAGCTTTGTACACATGGTGCGAGTTGTACTAACTTTCCTGTATACGAGGAGTGTGAGATGGAGCAGGGACCAGCTGCTGGAAGGCTGATATCTTTGGTTCTGGGAATAGTAGAGACAAGCTGCCAGTATCCACCAAAAAGGGAGAGTCCCAGCTTTTGGAATATACCCTCAGAAATACTGTAAGTCATACAGAACCCAAGATATCTGCCTGGGAAGAGCAATTAACAGGCACGGATGGGGACCACTGGTTTGAAGTCAGATATCTCCGGTTACCCAGGGCCGATTTTCAAAAATATGGTACCTCTGGAAAAAGGGGACACTCAGCTATCAGCCTTGTACTCCTTGTGCCCTTGGATAACTGCCCATTGAGCCCATATGAAAAAAGATGGCCCTGGCTGTACATTTTTCTCCATACTGTACAGTACATTACAATACAAAAGCCTTTCCTTCTATATACATATTTCCTGATTCAGTACTACGGTATACAAGCTAACAGACACACAGTAAATGAATGTTCATGTAACCCAAAAGTTATCTACATTGTATATGCAGCTTACAGCTATGAATATGTCTCCAATATTTACAGCCAATAAATAGTGACTCATGCTCCCTGTGTGTAAACACGATACAGGTAACGCACAAGCGGGTGCCGCTAACATTTACAATGTATTATGTTCTTGTATAGAAAGGGAGGGGATAACAAGCTTTACAACACACTAAATCACTCCACCTGGACCAATAAAGAGTTTTCCATATGTACACACAGGTGTTTGATGGGGAGGTCAGGAAAGCCAGCTAATGGATAGTCAGAAAGCATTACAATATTCATGGACAGTAAAGAATGTTATACACAAAACATGCCAGAGAATCCAGTTGTCCATTGTTGCACTGCTTTCTCTTACCCCTTGTTGAATTCAACAGGAAGTGATTGTGATCTACAATATATTGGTTATACTCTGTAAAAAAAAAAAATTAATCTGTATTCACACTGGCCCAATAATATAATTTTTATATACAATATGTTGCTCTTTGTATACTTGAAAACTCTTTAGGATTACAATTCCTTTAATTAACATCAGTTTATTTCTGTTTCAACTTTCTGTCTTACCTGATTTGCAATATGCAGATTTAGTTATATTACTTTTATTTCATGCCTTTTCACTCAATTTGGGTTTAACAATTCGAAGGCTTTTCAAAATTTCTAATATTTTCTTATTTAGCCATACTTGATTCTTTTTCTTTCTAGAGGTTTCGCACACCAGGCCTTTTCACACACCAGCACTTTTGTTGGATTTCTGCTCGCACCCCCCGCGGGTGCGAGAAGAAATCCCGACAATTAAGTATCACATGGCGCTGCATTAAATTGCTAATTCCCGGCGCTATTCAACTGTCGGCAAATTGAATTGAGCCCAAGGATGCAATGTTGATGTTTGTACAGCTGAGCAATTATGTTGCACTGCGCATGTGTCTGAGACGCACTGCACATCCACAGTGATTAGCCGTGGCGAATGCAGTGAGGATTTATTCACAGAGTGAATGGCAGGCCGTGAGCATTTGTGGAAGGTAACAAAGGGTGGCTTCAAAAATGCTGGTCTGTCGTGATCAATTCAGGGAATTCGTACACAGTTGCAAAGGCTCCAGCGGCTTACTTATGACAGACATTCCAAGCAACTGTATACGCCGTCATGGGGTAACTCTGTACCAATCCTTGCATCAGTGATAACATTTATTCAGAGATCCATTGCATACAATTTCACCGTCGCAATGGGATTTTCATCCACCTCTGAATCAGGTCCTCTAAATTTTTCTCACCACTGTCTTTTCTGTAGGTAGGGCAAAGACAGGTGATGAGAAGTTGTCTTGCCTGTTTATCTTTCCAACACTTCCCAAACATCCTAATACCTTTTCAAATGCACTTTCTAGTTTTAAGTCTAATCTACCCATATTTCCTTTATGCCCACTAAATAATTATACTGTACAAACAAGATTAATTCTAGTTCACCTATCTTATTTGGAGAAATTATATCATTTGTTAGTATATATTTTGTGTCTTTTCTTACATATTTAATGTTAAACTTGTCTCTAGGACCTATTCCAACACTCCTCGACTAATTCCTTTTGCCCTTGTTACCTGCATACTGTAGTTCTCAGCCACTTAACATCTTTCTGGAGCCCCATACACATTAGACGAGATTTTTAAAGACCTGAGCGAGATCTTCCACAATCTCGTCCATTGAGTACAGTAAATGTCATTAACGATGCGCGCTCCCTTGTGATGCAGCATGGCTGTCGTTCCCCCCACCGTCGCTGCCGGTCCCGGCCGCATTGGCAAGTGTGTATGCACTTGCCGATGCCGCTCCCCCCGCCGGGTCCCCGCCGCCGCCAATATCATCATGGGCGGGGATCGGGTAGTGTGTAGGTCCCATTAAACTCCTGCTGTATTTCAGATGTTGTACATGTAAATTTCCAGGAAAAAAAAAGTACCTACAGGTTCCTGTCTTGGGTTTACAACCAGTATTCATTAAATAATTCTTTAAGTACTTCAATCACCTTCTAAGTTTGTTACTGGCAACAGTAAGCACCAAGACTGTTGAATCATATCCAGCCTGTCCCAATAATCTTATTTGGGAGCAGGATTGAGTTTCAGTTTTTTGTGACAGATTACTTTATCTGCTGTCTAATGTTTAAGTTACCTAACACCAAAACTTGCCTGGCCTTCTATAGACTCATATACCCGACTTTACTGGATCAATCATTCCCATAGTGTTTAGAGAAATAATCCAGCTTTCAGTATTACGTACAGTTTCGCACTACTTTTACACTCTTTCATTGGGCGGTATTAAATTCTTTTCACCCCCTTCCACACCCATTCTGTTTCTGCTGATGGGTGTGGTATCATCATTTCAGCTTGCTACCCCTGGGATAGTGAAGTGCCCTAACCCTTTACGCAAACTTGATTACTATGAACATGATATGCGCAATAACGGGGATCACTTTAGAAAGGAGATTGGGTGTGATATATCATTTGAATACCACCCATTGTCTCCTTCTCCTATTTGTTGCTTTATCATACTCTCATGTCTCCACTTGCTTTTGCAATGACCCCAGCCTGTACCTACTCAGTGAGAAAGATACTCAATGTGTGAACATAGATGTTGCCAGTCATCCATTTAAATGCAGCTAGGCTTCCAGATGAGCAAGTCTTCCAAGCAGCATTTCCCTTAAACAGTTGTTCCAGAAATGCATATACAGTATAGCTCCAGATGCACACCATGGAACATAAGTTTATGCAAGCAGTTTATATTGGTATATTTACACTAGGATTAAATAAATAAAGACTTACTAGGATTGAAAGAAATAGAGTAATAAGACTAAAGAGTACTGTCAACTTATTTACCTTTCACTTTTGAGTCTAATTATCAAAGTTAAAAAAAGTCTCTAGTGAAAATGAATGTTTTCTCTGTAGATAGGACTGTTTTCATTTTTTTGTGATGCAATATGCAAAAAGGGGTCCGCATATATCATGATTAGAGTCACTAGGCTTATCTGGCAATGGTTGAGCATTTAATTAAATTGTCACTCAGTGGAGCTGAAAGCCCAGTGCGGTTTCGTAGTTAATATGCACTAAAACATAACAACCAATCAGATACTTTTGTTCATCGTCTTATGTGCTTAAGACAGAGAAAAGCTAATTGGTTATTTAGTTCTATAGCAAATTTGCAATGTTATTTAAAATGGTCAATGACTAGTTGACTGAGTGGCCTTAGTAATTAAATGGTTACAGTTAAGCAGTCTGAGCATTATAGAAGCGGTTCAATAAGTCAGTTTACTATTCCTGCCATGCCCATCTATAGAGAGACAGTTTAGCCAAAGACAGCTATTGACACCACTTTGAGACCTAAGTCTGTTATGTAGACTGAGGGAGAGAAACTTGGGAGTTACATAAAATAAAGCTCTGTACATTTCAATTGGGAAGCGTATTTCAAAGAGTGGGTAGAACATACTTGAGCAAAAAGATCGGGATGTGAAGCTGCAGGGGGCAAGTGTCAGTGACAATGTGAGGACCAAGTACTTGCTTTAATACATACTGTGCTTTAAGTTAACAGCAGGGACTCATGTTAGAGGTGCATGCCATGAAGAAAAATAACACATTGAACTCTGGAAATGTTTTTTTTCCTTATGCTACAAATATTTATCTATCTCAGAGGCGTCACCAACACCTTGTACACCCGGTGCGCCGCCGCCGTTATTAATTAACTCTCTCTGCACATGATATATCTGCCCCCCCCCTGCAGTGCACATGGTTTTGCCCAACTGCTAACAAAGTTCCTGCTGTGATCAACTTGGAATTACCCCCATAGAAATTGATGGCAGATAAGAACCAATTACTCTACAAGTATATTTTTGGAGCGTGGAAGGAAATTAGAGTACCCGGAGGAAAACTATGCAAGCAAGGGGAGAATATACAAACAGTTAGGGCCGTTGTGGTAATTGAAACCATAACCTCAGTGCTGTGAGGCAGTAATGCTAACCATTACACCATCCACACTACCCACACAAGATCAGTGCCTTTATACATGTAGCCACAGTTAGTTTAACTTAGCACCACAAAAATAATCAAAACATAAAAATGAATCCTGGCCTGTCCAGCAAGAACTAAACTCAGGTACCCCTTTCTAGGGGAAGATGTATCAAGTCTCCGGGAGTGGTAAAGTGGAGAAGTTGACCAAAGCAAATGAAACAGTTTCTAACACACATTTTACACAGAGCAGAGAACCTGGGTTATTGTCGATATGTACGGTATCTAAAAAATTGCAAAAGACAGTTCAACTGGTAAGAGCCATCCTTCTGCAATGTGCAGAATGACGTGCACACCGCAGGGGACACTGGGAGGGATCCAGTTGGATCCCTCTCACTTAGTAATGCGAAAAGAAATCCATATGCTTCTATTGGGTAATGCCATTTAAAGGTGAAATGTGACCAAATTACAAAAACATTAGTTTTCTGATTTTGCCCACAATTTATTTTTTCAGTACATCCCACTAGATTAGAGGGATATCTCCATGTATGGGACTGAAACGTCAACCTCTGATGTTTTAGAAGCTGTTTGAAACAAAGATATGCCTTTTATCTACAAAGATTGGTGAGCAGCAGCGGTTCCTACTTCTCTGAAGGAGGGTGGCTGCCATACCTGTGCTGCCTGAAGGAGAGGAGAGCCCTGTCCAGCCGCCATCCTGGTCCCAGCACCTGCACAATGGATCTGGTAGGTGCCGGGACCAGTGCCTGTGCATAACCAGCGGTGGGGACTGCGCATGTGCATCAGCTTCTATGGACTGCATTGGCTGCAGACCATAGAAGCCGTGTGGGGATGCCTCAGAGGTAGGGAGTGGCTTCCCACAGGTAGCACACTCTCTGCTAATTGCAGCCCTGTCTGGAAGTCCCAGAAGGAGAAAGCACCTCCCAATGGGACTGCCTGTCTCCTGCGGGTGACTGGCAGGTTGCACTTCCCATAGGAAGTTGCTGATAGTATCAGGGAAGCCTGTGCAGATACCGACTGCAACTGACTTACTGAAGCGGAGGATTTTATTTGGGAAGAAGCAGGGATAAAATTATGTACTAATTGAGCATAATTAATTATCTCCCAAAGGCATGTTCAAAAGAGTGCTGCAGAGGTTATCGTGTCATACTCCATATATAGAGAGAGATATTGCATTGTTGTACTTGGTAATCTCTTATACATTTTACTTCTGGCAGAGCATGGTAACATTAATCAGAAGTTCTAGGGTCAGTGGCCCCTAGTTATAAACATGTCTTCTCCGGTGATCTCAGATACACCTTGCCTGTTCTTACACAGCTCTTCAGGCAAGACAGAAGAGAGCTCATCAGTAAATGGTATTTATATATGAGCTGTAATGCTGGGCTGTGATCCACTCAGTTCTCTGCAGGATAACGTGTAATTTTTCATAATGGAAAGTAATACATGCAGCTGTCTAGGAATTAAATGTGTGGGCAATGTTTGAGCACATGGCCAAAAGGATATTTGCTATACAAGACACAGCGGATGCGTTGTGAGTATAGTGACATATGTCTGCACAGTATCCAGAACTGTTTTTATTGATGGTATTTGTTAATTATGTATAAAGCATTCCCTACATGTCTGTTCCATTTACCATGTTAAGTTACGTACTGACTGATCACTCTAAGGCTGGGGCTGCACATAGTGGCCAAGCGGGACCCGTTCAGCGGGACCCGCTTGGCTGCAAGGAGCCTGTACGTGGGCTCCTACACATGTGCGGCAGTCCTGCCACCGCCTGATCCAACCGCAGCATGCTGCAGTTAGGCCGTACAGCAGGACGACGGGATTTCAGTGTGAACACATACATTTCAATGTATGTGGCCGCACTGTATTCTATGAAATCCTGTGTGTCACTGGCCGGATCCTGTTCTGCGGCATCCCGCATAACAGGATCCGTGTGAACACAAAACCCCTCTCCCGGCCAAGCGGGTCCCGTTCAGCGGGACCAGCTTGGCCACTATGTGTGGCCCCAGCCTAATGCAAAATGCCTCCAAAAATCCATGCTAGATCCGTGGTAGGCAACATTTTCCTCTTTTGCCCAATGATCAACATTATAAGCGCAGAAAAAAAAATGGCCACCATTACAATACATAAAACTTGTTACAAAAGTGATAGATGGATACTGAAAATGTTAGTGGCTTCGCTATTTTTTAAGCTAGTTAGCTCACATTAGATTGATAGTTTGTAGTCTGAAGACAAAGACATGCTTCAGCTATTTTGTACTGTAATTTGGCTGTGAGCAGGATTGACTGTAGCAGTAATCATTCAGCAGAGGCCCAGGCTTTGCTGGGTATACAGGATTGAGTTTCTTGGTTTTGAGAGGGTCTAGCTATCTGAAAAGGTCTCCTGTGTGAGTGAAACTGGTAGAACAAGAAGGGAGCAGCAGTGCAGCGTGTCTAGTATTGGAGGGACCGTCAAAAAAATCAAGCGACTCCCTGTGGCACTAGTGGCTACATCTGTGCTAGATCTCTTAGAAATTGTGATCACTTTTCAATCTTCCTTGGGTTCTGTTTAATTGATTTAGGCAACAATTATGTAATTATCTAGATTGCAGATAAACAAAAGTAAAATGGATTAACTTTGATATAGTTCACATACTTTCTTATCCAGTAGCAGTTTATTTGTCACCAAAACCATGGTTGCATTAGTCTAACTGGAACCTCACAATGCTACTCTGTACATTTAAAGAACCTTCTGTCATCATAGTTAATCTTAGCCAGTTTTTTCCAAGTGTGAAAGTGCAGATGGACTACATGGGACTTGATTGCTAGTCCAGCAGCTGTTTAGCTCAACCATTACTCTACAGAACGTGTACCCTATGAAATTGCTTGGCACATGCTCAGTTTAGCCTACTGGCCACTTGCTGTCTGCAGTCAATCCTCTGCATCTGGAGGTATACAGGTCTGGTTGTAGTTCTCAGCCCTAATCCAACAATTCTTTGCTTCTTAATTAGATTCCTTATGTATGGCTTTGGGTATTCCAAACATCGCTCCCAGATCTCCAACCATCATTTTTATAACAGATTTTTCAGTTTGATGCCAGCATCTACCATTCATGGCTTTATTACAGATGGGTCCACGTTTATCTTGACCTTTAACAGGATTAACTGAGACTGGCCAGTTGGACTTAATCCCCTGCTGTAATGACCTAATCCCCTGCTGTATTGTTCTCTGTATTGTATTCCAGCTGAGAACAATAGATGAAGGGTTTATGCTAGTAAGTCATGTTGTGCCTAGGCGCAGAAAACTAGTCAAGATAACCGTGGACCCATCTGTATGTTGGCTACGTTGTTCCGCTTTGCCTTCACTAACACAATCATACAAATGGACAAGCCAGTGACTCCAATAAGATTATGACTCTCATATAATTAAAAATTATGCATTTCTGTGAGAATTCTGGCAAGTGTATTAGTTATACCGTAGCTTGTTCTATCCCAATTCTTTCTAAATTGGATACATAGGCCCTCATTCCGAGTTGTTCGCTCGCTAGTTGCTTTTAGCAGCATTGCACACGCTAAGCCGCCGCCCTCTGGGAGTGTATCTTAGCATAGCAGAATTGCGAACGAAAGATTAGCAGATTTGCGAATAGAAAATTCTTAGCAGTTTCTGAGTAGCTCCAGACTTACTCAGCCATTGCGATCAGTTCAGTCAGTTTCGTTCCTGGTTTGACGTCACAAACACACCCAGCGTTCGCCCAGACACTCCCCCGTTTCTTCAGACACTCCTGCGTTTTTCCCAGAAACGGCAGCGTTTTTTCGCACACTCCCATAAAACAGCCAGTTTCCGCCCAGAAACACCCACTTCCTGTCAATCACACTCCGATCACCAGAACGATGAAAAATCCTCGTTATGCCATGTGTAAAATACCTAACTTTTGAGTAAAAAAACTAAGCGCATGCGCTCTGCGAACCTTGCGCATGCGCAGTAAGCGACTAATCGCAATATAGAGAAAATCGGCAACGAGCGAACAACTCTGAATGACCACCCAAGTGTCACAACTTGACATGAGTGTTGTGGGTATGAAATGTTTAATCAGCACAAAACAATTTTTGTCTTTTTTACAGTGTTTGGGAGTATATGGTCAATTGTAATTTGCTCCCATGAATTACCAGATTTTCGTTCCAACCAGAAAGATTGGACAGATAATTTTATAGTGTGAATTCATCTTAACACTGACAAAATACCCCAAAATGTACCTCAAGCTTCTTATTAAACACATAATGTTGCTACTGATAAGATTTAGTTTAAAAGCTGACACTCAGAAATCCTTTAGTTACTACCTGACTTAATACAAAATGCAAACTCAACCTAAATGAATCGGTAAACCATGCAACTCCTTGAATAAACGCAGAATTATTAAAACCAAGCCTATCTGGCATGTGGATTATGTAAGAACACAAAGACAGTATGTTATTTATTACATTTAATTATACATTTAAGAATACAAAAAAAAAAATCACAGTGATTACTGAACAAACATTGCGATAAAAAATGCAAAACCATTTCTTAAACAAAGTAAAACACAAAAACAGAAGAATAAAACATGTTTTTGCATATAATCATGGCCTTAGACAGTGTGGTCGGGCACCAGCTAATAAGAGGGGTCGTGGTCTAATTGTGTGCTGACCAGAACCTCAGACAAAACTGGATATCCTCACTTGCAGAACAGGTGGCAGAGCTAAGTCACAATACAACTAGCAGAATATAAGAATAATAAATTAGGATTGTTCCATACTAAAGATAAATAGTCACAGCCCATCTTCTCCCCCAGTGCTGTATAAATGTACATGACCTTACCATCCTATCAGATATCTCAAAACTGGCGTAGTGCTCACTCTGAATCAGCCCTTAAGATTGATTCGTTAGGGCCCAATTATCAATAATCACATTTGCAATGTGATCTGGGCAAAGCGATATCTGCTTTGATCCCTCCTTCATACATGCGGGTGATACTATATATTTGTGGTTACCAAAAACAAGTGTTTTCAGGGAATAAGCAGTTTATTAATTCATGGGGTCATTTGACACTGGTCAAATGCATTTAAAAAAAATCAAAACTGGAGAAGCAATGTTTTGTGGGCAGAGTCTTTTAATTAAATTACCATGGTTCCACAAATATATATTTTATCATTTACATGCATTTACAGTAATGTACAATAAATGTATAGAAAATGTTGTTATTTCAGTGATTTCTTGTTTGTACCAATACAATTTCTCACATTACACTCTGCTATACATAAGTGACTTTGACTTGATGCATCAGGCAGAGAAAAGAGTTGAGAAGTGACCAGTAGAGTAGCTTAGCATAACATTCAACAGCATATACCCTCAATCTACAGCATGTACTTGATAAATGCTTCCTGAAAGCTGCTTGATACATCCACCCCTTTGGCCCTATTTGAGTATAAATGTTTCTATATTTGACAAAATATTCTGATATATCACAATAATTTCCTAGATGGCATATCATTATGGTATACATACAGTATCATACTTTTGTCCTCCATTGAGGAAAGCACTTTAGCCATTTAAACTAAATTGGAGGAGGATCTTCACTTTTAATTGACTAGAGACTAAAGACGATTGGAAGTGTTCGCCAAAAATGTTTTTAAAATGTCTAAATGTATCAATCACTTTGAAATGTTTATTAAAGGTTCGCAATAGAACTTTTCTTACTCCTGAACAATTACCTAAAATCTGGCCCACTTCCTCTAAGCTCTTCCTGGAGAAATTGCAGAATAGTGGGCTCGCAGAATAGTGGGCTCCTGATACATACTTTTCAGTTGTGCCCAATAATCCAACCACTGTGGCTAGAGAATTTTGATTAATCTCTCAAATTACTGCGGAATCTTTGCCCCACCTTCCCAAGATAGCCCTTTTACATAATTTCCTCCCTTCTGTTCCATATGTTCCATATGGGGCAGTACGGATGTGTAATGGCTAGCATTACTGACTCACAGCAATGGTCATGGGTTTGATTCTCACCATGGCCCTAACTGTGTGGAGCTTGTAAATTCTTCCCGTACTTGCGTGGGTTTCCCCTGGGTACTTCCACAAGTCAAAAATATACTGGTAAGTTAATTAGCTCACAACCAAATTAACCCTAGTGTGAATGTGTGTGCATGTACATGTGGTAGGGAATATAGACTGTAAGCTCCACTGGGGCAGGGACTGATGTGAATGGACAAATATTCTCTGTAAAGCGCTGCAGAATATGTGTGCGCTATGTAAATAACTGGTAATTAATAATATATGTTATTGGACACATTCTTAAAGCCACTAGGTTGGCAATTGCCCAATATTGGGAGAGAGCCGATCTTCCTCCCTGACTTAAAATTGTCTCTTCCATTCAGCATAGTTATTTATTTATTTATTAACAGTTTCTTATATAGCGCAGCAAATTCCGTTGCGCTTTACAATTGGAAATAACAATGATATAACAAAACTGGGTAATAACAAACAGTCATAGAGGTAGGAAGGCCCTGCTCGCAAGCTTACAATCTATAGGGAAATAGGCATTGATACACAGGGATAGGTGTTATCTATTGCATAGTTGTCCACCAGATTGTAAAGGTTCTTGGTAGAATGTATAATATGGTCATACAGCAATGATGAACCAGGGTCGAGAGGAAGGGAAAGTGAAGAATGAGAAGACATGTGAGGATATGTGTGCACTGTGCAGAGTGGATGCAATTTGATATCACGGTTTATGAAAGTTATGTGGGCGGTTCTGGTATTTGACACGCTTACCTGAAGAGGTGAGTTTTCAGGGAACGCTTGAAGGTTTGGAGACTAGAGGAGAGTCTTATTGTGCGTGGTAGGGCATTCCACAGAGTGGGTGCAGCCAGAAGAAAGTCCTGCAATCGTGAGTGGGAGCGAGTAATGAGAGACGCAGATCTTGTGAAGAGCGAAGAGGTCAAGTTGGGATATATTTTGAGATAAGAAGTGATGTACGTTGGTGTAGTTTGATTAATGGCCTTGTGTGTGAGTAAAAGTATTTTATATTGAATACGGTAGAATAAAGGTAACCAATGGAGGGACTGACAGAGTGGATCTGCAGACGATGAACGTCTAGCGAGGAAGATTAGCCTTGCAGCTGCATTCAGAATGCATAGTTACAACATAGAAATTCTGGGCTTCAAGTACTCCACACAAGGGTCTTCCCTTTTTGTAAAATGGAACCTTTGGTTTGATTATTATGCTTCCCATCATGCCCTGCTTAATAGTTCTTTGCTCCCTCAGTCCGGAGAACTTCCCACATCATTGAGCTAGAAATGAGAATCCCTCTTTTGTGATGTGTATTGCATTGTCTCTGTAATACTATTGTACCTTTTGGCTTCTTCCACTTTTAATTTTCTTCTCGTTTTTGTATTATTGTTTCTGTTTGTCATGAAGTTTTGTCTTCGATTATTGTATGGCTTGTAATGCTTTATATTCAAAAACTTCTATAATAATCAGCATCACAAATGCACACATTTTTCAAATCATAAAATATCCCAATGTTCAGAAATATATATGCACAGTTGTTTAAAATCAAACATTATCATGACTGTATGTAAACCAATTAAGTTATGCACAGTTGTATTGAAGCACTCCTGAAATTCCCAATATTATATACTACAACAGATCCAGAACCACACTTACACATAAAACTAGGGCATGGTAGCAGGGCTTAAAAGTGGTCCTGGAGAGGTGGTGAAACTCATTTTCCCTGCCACCTACTCCCCTCCCATTAGGCGGAGCCAGGGCTGATGGTAAGGTGTTCGTCATCCCCCTGCAAACTACAAATTTGTGCCCTAACCCCCATACTGCCTAAAGGAACAGTGCGTGCCATAGGCATGTGGTGCAAAAAAGGGGTGTGGTATCCCAAGGAATGGGCAGCGTGGCCCCACAATATTTCCTCCAATTCAAATTATGCCACACAGTACCACAATCTTACATTGCACATAGTGCCCCTATTTCATATTAAAGCCCCTTACATTATGACACACAGTACTGGCCCTTATACACCATGCCCATGGTAGCAGTGCCCCTTATACACAAAATGCCCACAATATCAGTGCCACATATACGCATAATAATGCCCATAGTATCAGTGCCTCTTATACACATAATAATGCTCACAGTATCAGTGCCGCTTATACACCTTCCCACAGTATCAATGCCGCTTATATACATAATAATGCCCACAGTACCAATGCCGCTTATACACCTTCCCACAGTATCAATGCCGCTTATACACATAATAATGCCCACAGTACCAATGCTGCTTATACACCTTCCCACAGTATCAATGCCGCTTATACACATGCCCACAGTATCAGTGCTGCTTATACATATAATAATATCCACAGTATCAGTGCAGCTTATACACATACAGTACCAATCGTTTCAGTGCAGCTTATACACATGCCCACTGTAGCAGTGCCTCTTATACACATGCCCATGATAGCAGTATCACTTATATATACTGAATGCTCACACTATCGGTGCCACTTATACACATAATAAATGCCACACGCACACACACACTGCCCACACACACACACACACACACACACACACACACACACACACACACACACACACACACAGTGCCTGCACCGCCTGGCTTCTCTGGAGACTAGAGTGAATGAGTGAGTCCACTCCAGTACACAATTCTGCACAGTGACTGACTCATATTGACTTATTAACATCTGCTTGAGTCCTCTAAATGCTCCCCTGCATGGCAGGATCCAGGACAGGTGCACGATGAAGTGACTGTGCTGTCTCATTCCCGCCACTGCCACCACTGGAGGAGGACTGCAGGCGGCGGGCATCATTACGCTATGTAGTGGTGGCAGAGCCGGATTTAGGGGTCAGGCTGCCCCTAGGCACAATGATATTGGCTACCCCCCCCCCCAGCACAATGATATCCAATGATATCGGCCGCTGAGCATCCAACCCCCCACCTTAATAACTCACCAGCCGTACCTTGATTCCAGCTCGATTCCACTACAGCCAATGTATACAGCCGAACCTCAATTCCAGCGCGATTCCTCTACAGCCAATGTATACACATTGCGCCAGGTAGAGCCTCTTGTACACATTGCGCAAGGTCGCCCCTTATACACGTTGCACCAGGTAGCCCCTTATAGCATTGGGGGGGGGGGAGAGTAAGAGAGTGAGAGAATGTGAGTGAGTGAGTGTGTGCGTGTGTGTGTTGTCCATTCCCGGAAACCTGGCGACCGACTGCTGCGGACAGGTATACAGTTGCGTGGAGCAGGATTTGCACACTACAGGGGAGGTGCGGCCAGCAAGAGGCTGCCAGTGTGAGAGTCAAACCTCATACTATTCACGCCACTCAGCAGGTGGCCGCTAATTGCGATTGCGTGTTCCTGCCCGCTCTAACAACCCCGCCGCACTTACAAGCAAAGCAGGGGAGGAGGTTGGATTCCTGTGCCGCCCCCAACAGCTGCCGCCCCAAGGCACGTGCCTCGTGTGCCTAGGGGGAAATGTGGCTCTGAGTGGAGGACCGGATACAGTGGAGCTGGAGCAGTGAGATGGAAGGAAGCCAGATGGCCTCCTTCATATCAGCCAGCATCAGCAGGGTTTTTTTTAACTGCTGCAAGTAAATAGTCGCCACCCATAGGGGAGTGTATTTTTGCTTTGCAAGTGTGTGAACGCATGTGCAGCCGAGCATTACAAAAAAGTATTGTGCAGTTTCTGAGTTGTCCAGGACTTACTCAGCTGTTGCAATCACTTCAGCCTGTCCAGGGCTGGAATTGACGTCAGACACCCGCCCTGCAAACGCTTGGACACGCCTGTGTTTTTCCAACCACCCCCAGAAAACAGTCAGTTGATACCCATAACGCCTTCTTCCTGTCAATCTCCTTGCGAACGCCATTGCAAATGGATTCTTCATACAATCCATCGCACAGCAACGACCCGCTTTGTACCCGTGCGACGCACCTGCGCATTGCGGTGCATACGTATGCGCAGTTCTGACCTGATCGCAGCACAGCAAAAAAACCTATCATGCGTTCAGGTCTGAATGTCCCCCACAGTTCAGCAATGCTACTATGATATAGAATCAGAATCAGCTTTACTGGTCAGGTGTACTCATGTACACTAGGAATTTTTTGTGGTACAATGCATTGCCAAGCAGCAACATGAAGGAGGAATACATAGCATAAGAAGGGGGGAAAATGTAGCATACATTACAAACATTACACGTATGAGGTCATACTGCACATTGCAACTGTACGATAGACTCGACATATTAGACATATTATACATGTAAGACTAAAAATGAAGGCTGCTTGGCAGAGCAGCACCGATGCAGCCATCTGCGGCGCCAACTAGAACTCAAACAATGCACACAATACAGAAGATTTAAGTATTACATCAAAAGATAAACCACACAGACAATAAAACAAAAACATTGAGCACACAGAAAGCATAATGCATGATTGGTGTAGGCATTTTGGGTAATAACCTCCAAGGGTTGTGTATTCCACCCTCACAAGGTACCAGGGCCCTCATTCCGAGTTGTTCGCTCGCAAGGCGATTTTAGCAGAGTTACACACGCTAAGCCGCCGCCTACTGGGAGTGAATCTTAGCTTCTTAAAATTGCGAACGATGTATTCGTAATATTGCGATTACAAACTACTTAGCAGTTTCAGAGTAGCTTCAGACTTACTCGGCATCTGCGATCAGTTCAGTGCTTGTCGTTCCTGGTTTGACGTCACAAACACACCCAGCGTTCGCCCAGACACTCCTCCGTTTCTCCAGCCACTCCCGCGTTTTTTCCGGAAACGGTAGCGTTTTTATCCCATAAAACGCCGTGTTTCCGCCCAGTAACACCCATTTCCTGTCAATCACACTACGATCGCCTGAGCGAAGAAAAAGCCATGAGTAAAAATACTATCTTCATAGCAAATTTACTTGGCGCAGTCGCAGTGCGAACATTGCGCATGCGTACTAAGCAGAAAAACGCTGCGATGCGAAGAAAATTACAGAGCGAACGACTCGGAATGAGGGCCCAGGTGCGGCAACCATCTTAGGCGCACTGCGTAGGATTACCTAGGGTGGAATAGTCCACCCCTAGAAGAGAACGCAAAATGGGGAGATTGCAGAGTCCTATAGTTCAGAGTGGGGTTCCAACAGAACCATCAGGTCCATGTATTTTTCATCCCATCCACAAGCGCACCAGATAAGGCAGCCATGTTGGGCACACTACGAAGCTTACACAGTGGGAGATGAACCATACAAGGGCCAAATGCATGTATGGGAAAACTGACACGTGTGTAGGAATATGCTATACCCTGCATGGAAAGATCCAAATGAAGCACACCCTGCCCACGGAGGAGCCGTCTGAGGCAGCCATGTGTGGTGCACTGCTGGCAGGGTGTGCAACCAATGGAGGTGAACATTACAGGAATAGCACACAGTGGGGTGGAAGTACGCTGTAAGAAGAAAGAGAACAGAAAAACACATTTGCAGGAAAACTGTACTAACATTATTTTGCGAAAATTATAAATGCCCTGGTCTCATGAGAGCAGGTTAGTGTGAGAATGTGGCGTGCACACTAATGTCGAATGTGCTGCCTTTTTCCTGTGAATTAAAGTCCTGGGTCACAGATGATCATAAATGTTCCAACATCTTTTGGCAATTCTGCCAAACACTTAGAACCTGCCTGTGCCAGCCCTTGTCTCCCCCAGTTCGCTGGGTCAAAAGAGGTAGGTGGCTTTCATGGGCCCCTCCAAATAACGTTTTCCCCAAATTGTCAAATAAACCTTCGGTACCGATCCTGTTTGCGGATGCCAAAATGTGATAGCCGGGCAGCGCCAGCTCCGTCAGTGATTTTAAAGCATTGGACGCCAGGCTGTCTCATCACATAAGCAAGCAGTTTATTCACAGTTCAGACAGGGTTATCACGACAATCACATGTAATTTTTTGTTCTCCTCTCTCCAGCACAATATTCATATGGGTTACATCAGGTTAGCATTTCCTTCCATTCGCTACAATGGCAATAACAGCATAAACAATGATGGGACAGCATTACATTACATACCAGCGCAATCTCTGGGAATTAGTAGTGTGGCGGCCGCAAACTGAGATTCATTTTGGTGAGTTCTCCCCCAATTCGCTTGGGGATATCTGCAGTCTATATAAATGGGATCTCTCATGTACTCATCACTGGGGGCCTAAGTTCTGCCACACGTGGTTTCCTACCGCTCACCCAGGTAGTCCTCTCCTGAAGACTCACACCTCCCGTCCTTCGTCTTGGGTACCCCTGAAGGTGGGGATCCCCTTTGTTCCTGGTGCCTTCTACTGTACTATGCATACTGTGGCTCTCACACTGCACTCTTCATCTCTCACTGAAGCTGCTGGCTCTCCTGTTACACTGCAGATATGAGCTCTCCCTCTCTTCATAGCAACACCCACACGCTGCTCTTCTCTCCATAATGCCAAGGGCTGTGGGATGCCGTTCCTATCCCACAGCCCTAGCATGGGCTCTCATCCCTGGTAACTTAGACTGTGCCTTCCATCCCAGCTTTCCATCCATAAGGAGAAGGGTGGTATTTTAAAGCATAAAGTATGTACCTAATGTTTCCAGCTGCTATGGACAATTGTATGTTTTAAAAGTTTGTCATTGGTTTGATTACTATGCACACAATGAAGAAACTACAAATGTGCCCTCATACACTGCGGCTTCATTCGTGAAGAATGCCCCTCTCCATGCATCAGGACCCAGGAGACTCAGCTGCGCCGAGTGACTTTCTCACTCAAAATGTGTGTCTTATTCACAGAAATACTACAGCTGGAAGTTACAAAACTAATTTGGTAGATTACACTTAATTTACTGTGCATCATTTATACATCTGTGTGCAAATGAGTCTAAATCTGTATAAAAAGTAGAGACGTGCGCTGACCCGTGTGTTTTGATTTTGGTGCTAATTCATTGTCTGGTTTTGGTTTTAGTTTTTTTCAAAAATGCCCTCATGTGGTTTAGTTTTTGTTTCGGATTTATTTTATTTTTAATTGAGAACAGCTAAATATCACGTAATTTGAGCCTTTTATTGTTCCTACAGTATTATGAACCCCAATAGCATTAATTTCCAGTCATTTCCAGTAAATTTTGACCACCTCAAAGATCACAATATTGTTTTCATCCAGTTTAGGCCAAAAGGTTGCACCGAGCTACAGATGTAGACACGCTACTCTATTTTCCGTGTGGTGTGTAGTGCGAAGTTCTAGTTGCATTACGTTTGCCTACGCCTTCTTATAGCTTGGTGTATTCAGTCACAGTGTAATGAATTGAGCCTCCGTCAGGTCCACCAGGTGTCACTTTTGAGAACCACCATTGTGCATGTGTGAAGTCTCCATTGTACAGTCAAATGATGCTTGTAGTTTATGAACTACTTCTTTTGATGATCTCTGCAATAATTAGAAATGTGAATACAGAAAAAGTTTGGATCAGCATCTCCAACGCACTCAAAGAAAAGCACAGTTCAGAGTTCTACACAGCTTTCTAAAAAAAAATCATTATAATCAACGATAGAGTTGGGACACACAGCACTATCAAAATATTACAATGAGTGACATCACTATGTCACTGCAGGTGTCAGTCATCTGTCTCATTGGCTCTCTTGACATAGTGGTATCTCCGATGATTACAATGCCTGTGAGCTAGAGTTTGATTCCTGCAAGGGACACACTTGTATTGTATATACCTGTATGTGTAAAAAGTAGCATTTTTTTTGTAGAATTTTCCCAAAACAAGCTCTGTTGGGTGATTCTCCAGAAAGTGAACAGAGGGGCAGATATATTAACCTGGAGAAGGCATAAGGAAGTGATAAACCAGTGATATGTGCAAGGTGAAAAAGGCAGCAGCCAATCAGATCCTAACTGTTAATTTACATATTGGAGCTGATTGGCTGGTGCCTTTATCACCTTACACATATCACTGGTTTATCACTTCCTTATGCCTTCTACAGGTTAATACATTTGCCCCATAAAGTCCTGTGCATCACAGGCTAATGTGTGGGGACCCAGGATGAACACCCCTGTTGCCTCAGCTTTAATATGGCCCTGCATACATACCAATAGGCCATCAAAACATTATTATTAATTGCAGCAAACACAGGGTCTTATGAGTTCAAAAGATACGAGTTATATGATGGTTTGTCTGTATGTTAGAGCTGCCAGCCATAACCATCAACTGGCTGATAGACTGGCGTTCTAATGTAGAGCTTAAAAATAATGAAAAATTATTTGTTGTTTTATAATCCCCCAGAAAATAAGTATTCCAACCTCCAGTGCTTACAGCCTGGCCTGTTTACAACTAGAGATGTGCGGTTCAGTTCTCCAGAAATCTGAATCCACCCAAATTCTGTGGATCCAAACCGAACCAAAACCCAGTCTGGATCTTCCTGCAGTTTGGATTTTTAATTTGAATTTCAGGATTTGGATTGCAAAAAAAATGCATGATTTTAGCGTTTTTTTTAATCGATTTTGTTTATCGATGATTATCGATTTTAAACCGAACCGAAATCTGAATCCAAACCAAAACAGTGTGGTTTTGTACAACCAAAGCTAAAACCAAAACATGAGGATGGAATTAGAACCAAAACCAAAACACGGGGTCTGCTCAAATTTCTATTTACAGCTAATAACTGTTTATTGTACTCTTCTTTCTTTACTCACAGTGTTGTTATGTTGACACAGTAACTTTATATGTTTTTTAAAATATTTCGCAGTAGTCAGACCTTTGGACATGAAATAGAACATGTCAATACATTTACTATTTTTTAAGATATGAAATAAAGGTTATATTTTATTTAACAATTCATTACCCTGTACACCAAAAACAGATCCTTTCCCCCTTTTTCCCCATCTTTGCTATAGGTACTCTTACCTGGTCTGTGGTAGCACCCCCATCACCTGTACGATTAACTAATACAGTATTTTGATTTGGGGTATCCAGTTATATACTTATATGAGAACAGATACGGTTATTCCCTTTACTGATATTTACGACTAATAAACAGCCAGGACCAAGGCATTAGGTAGGACTGGCAATACTATAGCAAAGAAAGCCATTACATGCTTGTTAAAGTGGGTCACATCCCCACTCTCTTCAGCACAAGGCTAATTGCCATGCCAGCAAACATAACCAGGGCAGTGGATCTGAGTATGATGACACTTACAGAGCTAACAAGTGCCAGCATACCCCTGGCAGTCAGAGCATACTGGCAGTTTATAGAAATAAACACACCGGATGCCCCAGCATCCAGAAGAACACACACGGATAAAAAAAAAATCCTTTATTAAAGAAAAAATACAAAATTCCTCAGTCACCACTTTCATACCTCCCAACAACAGAAGGCTGGAATGCTGGGCCACGTTCGCATCTGAAAAGGGGGGATGAAAGGGGCGTTCTTTCACAGGGATTCCGTGAATGTAAGCCAGTCCCTCTGTTTTCATCACTGAGGGGGCATACCCAGCGCTCTCTGTGCTGCTGGCATGCCCCCTGTCCCTCCGTCTCTAGTGAATAGATGCTGAGAGTAGCGAGTGACAGGAGCCTCCCCACCCCCAACCACAGAACACGGCGGCCCGCTGGTGGGACAGCCTAAAAATAAAATGGGACTGTCCCACAAAACAGTTAGGAGGTATGCCACTTTATTAATTACCTAATCACCAAATAGTCAAATAATGAATGTGAAAACTAAGGCTCAACTGTTGGAATAACCTGAATCCAAACAACTCATATCTATATTTACCACAATACTTCTTTTTAATGCTATGTGATAAATTATTTTCACCTAAATTTTCAAATTAAAAATAAACATTTTTACGTGAATTTAGTAATGCCCTCTTGCTGGGACACAGGCTCCGATAAGAAGCTGCTATGGACTAACACCATCATAGGCGGATCCAGGGGGGGAGGCACTCGCCCCCCCCCCCCCCCCCCCCCCTCTCCCGTCATTTCTGACTTCATTTTTTTTTTCAAAAGGAGAACAGCAGCAGCACTACTGCTATTTCCGTCAGTCAGATTTGATAAAAGAGCCGGCCGGCACTAGGACTCGACGCGGCTCTAACAGCAACTCCGTGTGGTAACCAATGGGGAGGCTGGAGCTGCAGCTCCAGCCTACCCCTGCTCACACTGCAACCTACCTCCCCCACTGCCAGCTGGCCAGAGTCCAGCCCAGGCGCGGGGTTCAAATACCAGCATCGAGTAAAACTGTTACTTATGATGGCGCAGAAGGCTTCATTAGCCCTCACTGCACCACACAATAATCCCAGCGCTTCCTCCTCCACTCTCTTTACCACCATGCTAGGTGCAGTCAAACTTAGTCTCAGCTTTGAGAAGGCGGCCCGTGTGATTGTGACAGGGCTGTCCAGCAGATGTCTTATGCTGCTTGTTGGAGATCCAGCTGGCTGCTTCTGCTAATCAAAGATGGACAGTTTGTGTCCTGCAGTCTGAGTCTCAGTGCACCTCCCAAAACAAGGTATGCTGGACCTGCCACCACCAATTAAAAACTATAATAATTATATTGTGCTGGGGTGCCTTCCAGGCTCCCATAACTAATGTTATAGGTGACCAACATTTCAAGGCCCAATCAGCCTTTTCATCAGGGTGAAACATTGGCAATAAACCAGGATGCGCTCCTACAGCCAATCATTACCTGATGGCGTATTCTGTGAGGCCACACCCCCTGTGATACCACACTCCCTATCTGGTAGCACGCGTGCCTTTGGTGCATATAAATTTTACCGTTCCCCTATCATGGTGCCCCCCCTTTCATTTTCTTCTGGATCCGCCCCTGAACACCACTGTGACAAAACTTGTTGAATATGTACTTTTTACCTCCATGTCCCGTATAGTTCCTGCCCTAGCACACATTATTACTATCTGCATTCAGTATGTGTAGTCTAAATCTGTAGAAAAGCCATACATCAATAATTAGATTATCAGGTCATGTAAACTAGACTATTGTTTAACAGAATCTATATTTGTTTAGCTAAACCACAGGAGATTTAGCTAGGTAAAGTGCTCCCCTCCACATGTTGTACAGTAGCCTGAGTTAATGATCTTAATTAAGAAATGTATATTGTATTCCTATGCTATAGGAGTATAAGACACAGAAGAAAGCCAAACACACCCATAGAGCATGAAGCTATTCTGGGGGTATAAAGGGGGGTACACAGAGAGATCCATTCTTAAAATCTAAGCAATCGGACTAGATTGCTTAGAAGTTAAACACGGATCTCTCTGTGTGTATGCCCTCCAGCGATAGCAATGCGCGGCGCTATTGCCAGTACTAGATTTGCCTGCGTGCAGGCACAATCTAACACATCGCTCATTTCACCCGCTGGGTGAAATGAGCGCCCCTACCGCCGTGACACCCCCTCGCTCAGCACACATCGCGCTGTGCTGAGCGGGAGGAGAGATGTGTGCTGAGCGGTCTTAGATCGCTCAGCACACATCTCTGCCCGTGTGTAGTACTGGCCTTAAGAAGGAGTATTTCAATGTTCAAGAGAGAATCACTGATCGGAGGTGAAGCTCTGCCAGGGATCTGCTGTAGAACCCATTATACTGGACAATTTGGTACATTGAGCAAGGTAATTAATCTGGGACCCTGCATTGCTGGAGGACATTAACATCAATCTGTGGACTGTGATTGCATCGTTGTCCAAGGAATAGCTGAGGCCGCTCTGCATGCACAGCCAGCCACACTGCTGCCATCTTCTTCATCAGAGCGGCTGCATGTGACGTCAGGCACCCACGCCGAAAATTGTCCGGCCATAATTATAATAAGATTTATAGTAGCTTCCATACTCCGGACAAGTCATTAGATGCTTATTTTATTAATTCCTGATTTTCTTTTCAGCAATATCTGCCTGTTTACGGAAATAGTTGGGTTTGAGAAATGGTAACAAAAAAATGTTTTGTTACTACTGTACAGTATGTACCATTGAGTAACAGAAAGGAAGCGTTGTAGTACTTCTATCTTTACATAAACAACTGGATTGTGATTTAAATAGAAAAGTAAAATAAATAATATAATAAGGGTTATTCCTTAGAGATACTTAATACAGAGAACCATATGTTTCTGCATATGTGCATGTTTGGTGTAATGTGCTATGTGCTTTACTTAGTATAATGAATTGTCATAACCCAACACAGATTCATTTGCAAAACAAAGTTTATTTCAGATATGAAGTGCCCATGATTTATTCAACAACAGTATTAAAGGGACATAAAAGCACAAAATAGAGTCACACTGAAAGTTAAACAGTTTTGTGCTGCCACTAATAATAAATTACCATTTTTTTCGTATTAGCATTTTTTTTATACAGACACAATTAAGATGAAGCACTAAATGAGGTCACAGATACAAAGTTATATGAATGATGCAGACAAGAAAAAGTAGTATACAGTATAATGAAGTTGTTATTATTGTTATTATTATTATTATTATTATGGTGACCAATGATTGTTATTTGTTAACAGCAAATCTACATAAAGTAAAAGGCTAGAAATGGTTTATCTGATGACAGATGGTCATGACTAACCAGAGGTACCAATCTCACCATGCATAATTTGGACATACCAGGGCAGCTAGCCCACCTGCTGTCACCTAAAAGGTTCCAGCTGTGGTTATATATTTGATGGAGCATTCAATACAGACTATGCTTTATGTATGAGTTACTCAGCCATTAAACAATCTGTCAAAAACCTCAGTGATTCACATTATAAGAAAAAGAAAAAGCACAGATTTGCTATGTAGGTTATAGAATTGAAAGTGATAGGCACACACAGTGCCCTTACTAATGGCATAATTATCATTAACATTCTGTAAATTCTCCAAGATGGTGACAGTTTGGCTCTTAGTTATCAGTAACTATTTGCAGGATGTTCCTGGGAAAACAACTGCTTTTGGGAGGTACCTCTAATTATTTAGTATCCCCCATATATACTATGGAGGAATCACAGCAGATATCTTGCATATCTGCTGCAGTCTCTCAATTTCTGACAACATCCACAGCCCCCTGCAAAGGTGCTGGATTTACTGTACTTAGCAGCTTGGCCCCGATAGTAGTCTATGGACTATTGATTTGCAGTAACCGCGCATGTGCATTGGCTGCCAGGGACCAAGAAAAGTAATGGTTTTATGCTATCCCACTGCTTTCAGAGCTTTGCCAGGATGGGCTATTATTGGAGTCCGTCTCTTGGCAGCAGCATTTTAACACATTTGCGTGAAAAAATTAATTTTCACATTGTAAATTTGGGTGAAAAATATGTATCACATCTGCATTAAAAATATGGATTGTGAGATAAATGTGACCCTTTATCTTTTTATGTTCTTAATAAGTGTGTTTAACAAATGTACAAATGCTGTAAATAACTTTTGTGAATTTTAGTAATCCCATACTTGCTGCCCTAGTGCTATTTATTTGACATCAACATTGTAAACACCACTCTTTTCTAAAATAGTATTCACAAACTGTAGCTGTAAATCTGACAGCACCTTTTGCCAAGCCCAGTTTTAAGATTATTTCTGTAATTTTTACTGTAGTGATCTTAAAAAATTACTTTTAACCATACCTGTGAATTTATGTGGAGTGACATTGACTCCAGGAAGAGTTGGTCACCCTCCCGTATTCCGTCCATTTCTCAGTGAAATGGGGGAGGGGATGTGTGATGATGCTATTCTGAAACAGCGGTGAGAATGGCCTTGTCCCACTCCTTACAGTGTTCTATGTAAAATTGGTAAGTACCTATTCAACATTTTAAAATTGTTAGGTTGACATTTCCCCCTCCATCTGTCCCCACTACAGTATCACAGAAGCAAAGTGGTAGTGGTAGCTACCATCGAGAGATACCTAACTCCAAAGCTCTGTCCTGGTACCTACATTTTGATAAAAGCATTCAATATTTTTCAGTATTGCACTGCGATTTTGGGTAATTTTATCTCTTTATAATAGCATGTAAAACATGATATGGGATAAATAGGGGCCAATATGAGTTATGACCTCAGTGAAGTATGAAAAGAAAACTTAATCAGAGGCCAACCCTGTATTGCATCGCTTGGGCCATGTTAGGGGGCGGAGCTCTAAGACATCAGGGCTCACAGACAATGTCACCGGTCCCCAGATGGGCCAGTCTGACACCATGTTCCCTTATTTTATGCAGATTAGTGTGAATGTCACAGTTTGATATGTAGAGGCATATTTATCACAGGTTTAGATGTGTAAAGTTCACCTATTATGGCAATCCAGTAATGTAAATTACTTCTTACAATTATCATCCTTCGCATGCTGGGACAGAACTTGCATGCAGGCTCTGTTATGGTAAAAAATTAGATGCCACCAGCCTATTGCATGGGATCCGGTCAGGATCCGGACGGAATCCCGGCAGTCGAACTACCGACACCGGAATCCCAACACTGCTCGGAATGCCGATGCTGGTATCCTGAATAGAATCACAATCTCGATGCCGGGATCCCGAATGACTGTTGCTGGTAAGCTGCGGATAGGGGACTCTGCATTCCAGAGCTTGATTATTCTGAAGGTTTAGCAGCCCCTTAGAAACTATGGACACTACTTTAGCGGTCTGAAATCAAGTGACTACGGCAGAAATGACAGATACATGATCTCTGCTGTCCTTTCTAGCTACATTCAGGTACCCCACAAATATTCTTTAATAACTATGCCTTTTAGTGAAAATATAAGGAACATGAAGACTACACAGTAATCATTACTATATTTTCTGACAAATTAGTATCACACAACAAGATTCACTCTTTAGTAAATATATGTGTCTGCTTTATTCTACAGATTTATGTATACCAACAATGGCTCTTCAGCCAACTGCATCACAGGCACATCAACATTTATATCGCCTATGGCTTCTCTTTTAACATATTCCTTTTATCCCCCCACTCCCCCCTTTCTTTTTACACAGCAAGCCACTCACTAAATCCTGCTGCCTTCACCTGTGAAATATTTCTAGAATACATTCCTTACAACCTTACACACTACAAAGAGTCTAATCCACTTTCTTCTCACATCTAGACTGCTGCCAGCTCTTCCAAGCTGCCATAACACTAACCCATCTTCACTCCATACTGTGGCCAAACACATGTACAGTCAGTCACTGCACCTTATCTGATATTCTACACTGTGCACATCTCTGCACTCTTTTTACATTTTTCCTTTGAATGAATACATTTTTAAATTAAATACTGGATTCATACTATTATTATTGTATGTTGTTAATTCCTCTGTGTTTTTTTTGTTTGTTTTTTTGTGAGTAACCTGTGGCTTCTGGGATATATCTCCCCCTCAGCCAACAGAGGTACAATGTTTTCAAGTATATTTTGTGCACTGGTTAATATGAATCTTTAGAACTCTTTTGTCACTATGTATTTTGGATTCATCAATGTAAGTGAATACTGTCATACAATAACTGCAGACTGCATGATTTTACAGCAGACTTTGCCAGACTGGTTGTGTTATTTGACACTATACTGCAACAGGTAATGAAACAGTTATGTACAGTATACAACATACAGTGCTACCTGACAGTTCAAGACTTAAATCCTATTGTGATTAATAGTGACACTTTTCCTGAGGGTTAAACACTACAAAGACATCTCTGTGATCACAATAATCTGCTTGTCCTGTTTAATATTAGGCAGGTGCAAACACAGGCAGTGGCGGATCTAGACTTAACTTTTAGGGGGGGCGGTTTAAGAATTATGACTCTTCCCCCTAATCATAGCCCCTCCCACTTAGTAATGCCCTTCCCGTTCGCTTCTAAATTTCCTATTGTTGCCATTACTAATAAAATGTTGCCAGTTAGTGGAGAGAACCCTGCGCACTGGTGATACAGACTGGCGAATCGCCATTCCTTCCATCAGGGGTGGTAGAGGCTAAGACAGTAGGGCAATTTAAACATGCATGGGATAGACATAAGGATATTCTTACAAAGAAATAAGGATCAGATAAGGTTAGAGATAAAAATAATGTATAAAAAAAAAAAAGGGGCAGACTAGATGGGCCAAGTGGTTCTTATCTGCCGACAAATTCTGTTTCTACAGCACACAGAATGAGCCGAAATTCACATTATAGCACACTGAATGAGCTGAAATTCACATTGTAGCACACAGTATGATCCAAAATTCACATTATAGCACACTGAATGAGCCGAAATTCACATTGTAGCACACAGTATGATCCAAAATTCACATTATTGCACACTGTATGAGCCGAAATTCACATTATAGCACACTGAATGAGCCGAAATGCACATCATAGCACGCAAAATGAGCCGAAATGCACATTATAGCACACTGAATGAGCCGAAATGCACATCATAGCACGCAGAATGAGCCGAAATGCACATTATAGCACGCAGAATGAGCCAAAATTCACGTTATAGCACACAGAATGAGCCGAAATTCACATCATAGCACAATGTATGAGCCGAAATTCACATTACAGCATGTAGAATGAGCCGAAATTCACGTTATAGCACACAGAATGAGCCAAAATTCACATCATAGCACAATGTATGAGCCGAAATTCACATTACAGCATGTAGAATGAGCCGAAATTCACATTACAGTACACTGAATGAGCCAAAATAATGCAGGGACATATACACTTTAGTTAGGAGAAGAGGGGGAAGATATGGAACACAGGCACTTTAGCTAGGAGCGGAGGGGGGAGACATGGAACACAGAGGGGGCACACACACACACACACACACACACTTTCTTTAGTTTGGAGGGTAGGAGACATGGCATACGCTGACAGTGACACCTGCTGCAGCCAGCAGCATGAGGAGTCGGATGGAGGCCGGGTGCCGCCACGGCATTGGGAACGAGGTGGAGAGCGGTGCAGCGCGGCGGGGGACGGGGAGAGAGAGAGAGCGTCCTGACGCACGTACAGGAAGGAGGGGGCGTGGTCAGAACAGAGGCCGCTCAGCCGCTGTATGCGCGTCAGGACGCTCTCTCTCCCCTTCCCCCGCCGCGCTGCACCGCTCTCCACCTCGTTCCCATCACCGCTGCGGGACCCGGCCTCCATCCCGGTGCCGGTATGTGTAGGGGGGGCGTTCGCCATAATCGCCCCCCGCTAAATCCGCCACTGAACACAGGATTTCTAGTGGGGGTGGGGGTTTCCAAATGCAATCCATAATCTCCCACTCTGCAGAACATTGGAGCAACGCAAGAGTCTGGGGAAGTGGTATAGAACCTAAAGGCCCATATAGACGGGCCGATGCACGAGAGATGTGTGCTGAGCGAACCGCTCAGCACACATCTCTCCCGCCGCTCAGCACAGCGCGATCTGTGCTGAGCGTGCGGGGGGAGACGGGGGGGCCGCTCATTTCACCCAGCGGGTGAAGTGAGCGACCCGCTAGATTGGCCTGCATGCAGGCCAATCTAGCAGCAGCGATAGCGATGTGCGGGGCCGCGCATCGCTATCGCTGAGGGGGCTACACACGGAGCAATCAGGCTGATATTCTAAGCAATCTAGTCAGATTGCTTAGAATATCGCTCCGTGAGTACCCCCCTTAACACTGACCCTGGACATTAATGTACACATTGGTCTTTTTATTAGAGATGAGCGGGTTCGGTTCCTCGGAATCCGAACCCGCCCGAACTTCAGGTTTTTTTACACGGGGCCGAGCGACTCGGATCTTCCCGCCTTGCTCGGTTAACCTGAGCGCGCCCGAACGTCATCATCCCGCTGTCGGATTCTCGCGAGGCTCGTATTCTATCGCGAGACTCGGATTCTATATAAGGAGCCGCGCGTCGCCGCCATTTTCACACGTGCATTGAGATTGATAGGGAGAGGACGTGGCTGGCGTCCTCTCCGTTTAGACTAGAGTAATAGAGAGAGACACAAATTTTGGGGAGCATATTATTAGGAGGAGTACTACTTGCTGCTGATAGTGTGACCAGTGACCACCAGTTTAATTAATCCGTTCTCTGCCTGAAAAAAAACGATACACAGTGTGACACAGTCACACATACCATATCTGTGCTCAGCCCAGTGTGCTGCATCATATGTAATACTGTATATCATTATCTGACTGTGCTGAGTGCTCACTGCTCACACAGCTTAATTGTGGGGGAGACTGGGGAGCAGTTATAGCAGGAGTACATATTTTAAGTACAGTGCACACTTTTGCTGCCAGAGTGCCACTGCCAGTGTGACTGACCAGTGACCACTGACCACCAGTATTGTGATTGTCTGCTGACCACCAGTATATTGTGATTGTCTGCCTGAAAAAGTTAAACACTCGTCGTGTGGTGTTTTTATAAACGCATTCTGCAGACAGTGTCCAGCAGGTCCGTCATTACATAATATATACCTGTCCGGCTGCAGTACTAGTGTGATATATATATATATTTTAATTTTATCTCATTATCATCCAGTCTATATTAGCAGCAGACACAGTACGGTAGTCCACGGCTGTAGCTACCTCTGTGTCGGCAGTCGCTCATCATCCATAAGTATACTAGTATCCATCCATCTCCATTGTTTACCTGAGGTGCCTTTTAATTGTGCCTATTAAAATATGGAGAACAAAAATGTTGAGGTTCCAAAAATAGGGAAAGATCAAGATCGACTTCCACCTCGTGCTGAAGCTGCTGCCACTAGTCATGGCCGAGACGATGAAATGCCATCAACGTCGTCTGCCAAGGCCGATGCCTAATGTCATAGTACAGAGCATGTAAAATCCAAAACACCAAATATCAGTAAAAAAAGGACTCAAA
This sequence comes from Pseudophryne corroboree, assembly GCF_028390025.1. Taxonomy (NCBI): domain Eukaryota; kingdom Metazoa; phylum Chordata; class Amphibia; order Anura; family Myobatrachidae; genus Pseudophryne; species Pseudophryne corroboree. Next base: position 318,438,461 of record NC_086446.1, on the reverse strand, counting down.
AATCTAAAATAAAATTGTCGTCGGAGAAGCGTAAACTTGCCAATATGCCATTTACCACACGGAGTGGCAAGGAACGGCTGAGGCCCTGGCCTATGTTCATGGCTAGTGGTTCAGCTTCACATGAGGATGGAAGCACTCAGCCTCTCGCTAGAAAAATGAAAAGACTCAAGCTGGCAAAAGCACAGCAAAGAACTGTGCGTTCTTCGAAATCCCAAATCCACAAGGAGAGTCCAATTGTGTCGGTTGCGATGCCTGACCTTCCCAACACTGGACGTGAAGAGCATGCGCCTTCCACCATTTGCACGCCCTCTGCAAGTGCTGGAAGGAGCACCCGCAGTCCAGTTCCTGATAGTCAGATTGAAGATGTCAGTGTTGAAGTACACCAGGATGAGGAGGATATGGGTGTTGCTGGCGCTGGGGAGGAAATTGACAAGGAGGATTCTGATGGTGAAGTGGTTTGTTTAAGTCAGGCACCCGGGGAGACACCTGTTGTCCGTGGGAGGAATATGGCCATTGACATGCCAGGTGAAAATACCAAAAAAATCAGCTCTTCGGTGTGGAAGTATTTCACCAGAAATGCGGACAACATTTGTCAAGCCGTGTGTTGCCTTTGTCAAGCTGTAATAAGTAGGGGTAAGGACGTTAACCACCTCGGAACATCCTCCCTTATACGTCACCTGCAGCGCATTCATAATAAGTCAGTGACAAGTTCAAAAACTTTGGGCGACAGCGGAAGCAGTCCACTGACCAGTAAATCCCTTCCTCTTGTAACCAAGCTCACGCAAACCACCCCACCAACTCCCTCAGTGTCAATTTCCTCCTTCCCCAGGAATGCCAATAGTCCTGCAGGCCATGTCACTGGCAATTCTGACGAGTCCTCTCCTGCCTGGGATTCCTCCGATGCATCCTTGCGTGTAACGCCTACTGCTGCTGGCGCTGCTGTTGTTGCTGCTGGGAGTCGATGGTCATCCCAGAGGGGAAGTCGTAAACCCACTTTTACTACTTCCACCAAGCAATTGACTGTCCAACAGTCCTTTGCGAGGAAGATGAAATATCACAGCAGTCATCCTGTTGCAAAGCTGATAACTGAGGCCTTGACAACTATGTTGGTGTTAGACGTGCGTCCGGTATCCGCCGTTAGTTCACAGGGAACTAGACAATTTCTTGAGGTAGTGTGCCCCCGTTACCAAATACCATCTAGGTTCCACTTCTCTAGGCAGGCGATACCGAGAATGTACACGGACGTCAGAAAAAGACTCACCAGTGTCCTAAAAAATGCAGTTGTACCCAATGTCCACTTAACCACGGACATGTGGACAAGTGGAGCAGGGCAGGGTCAGGACTATATGACTGTGACAGCCCACTGGGTAGATGTATGGACTCCCGCCGCAAGAACAGCAGCGGCGGCACCAGTAGCAGCATCTCGCAAACGCCAACTCTTTCCTAGGCAGGCTATGCTTTGTATCACCGGTTTCCAGAATACGCACACAGCTGAAAACCTCTTACGGCAACTGAGGAAGATCATCGCGGAATGGCTTACCCCAATTGGACTCTCCTGTGGATTTGTGGCATCGGACAACGCCAGCAATATTGTGTGTGCATTAAATATGGGCAAATTCCAGCACGTCCCATGTTTTGCACATACCTTGAATTTGGTGGTGCAGAATTATTTAAAAAAACGAGAGGGGCGTGCAAGAGATGCTGTCGGTGGCCAGAAGAATTGCGGGACACTTTCGGCGTACAGGCACCACGTACAGAAGACTGGAGCACCACCAAAAACGCCTGAACCTGCCCTGCCATCATCTGAAGCAAGAAGTGGTAACGAGGTGGAATTCAACCCTATATATGCTTCAGAGGTTGGAGGAGCAGCAAAAGGCCATTCAAGCCTATACAATTGAGCACGATATAGGAGGTGGAATGCACCTGTCTCAAGCGCAGTGGAGAATGATTTCAACGTTGTGCAAGGTTCTGCAACCTTTTGAACTTGCCACACGTGAAGTCAGTTCAGACACTGCCAGCCTGAGTCAGGTCATTCCCCTCATCAGGCTTTTGCAGAAGAAGCTGGAGACATTGAAGGAGGAGCTAACACAGAGCGATTCCGCTAGGCATGTGGGACTTGTGGATGGAGCCCTTAATTCGCTTAACAAGGATTCACGGGTGGTCAATCTGTTGAAATCAGAGCACTACATTTTTGCCACCGTGCTCGATCCTAGATTTAAAACCTACATTGGATTTCTCTTTCCGGCACACACAAGTCTGCTGGGGTTCAAAGACCTGCTGGTGAGAAAATTGTCAAGTCAAGCGGAACGCGACCTGTCAACATCTCCTCCTTCACATTCTCCCGCAACTGGGGGTGCGAGGAAAAGGCTCAGATTTCCGAGCCCACCCGCTGGCGGTGATGCAGGGCAGTCTGGAGCGACTGCTGATGCTGACATCTGGTCCGGACTGAAGGACCTGACAACGATTACGGACATGTCGTCTACTGTCACTGCATATGATTCTCTCCCCATTGAAAGAATGGTGGAGGATTATATGAGTGACCACATCCAAGTAGGCACGTCAGACAGTCCGTACTTATACTGGCAGGAAAAAGAGGCAATTTGGAGGCCCTTGCACAAACTGGCTTTATTCTACCTAAGTTGCCCTCCCACAAGTGTGTACTCCGAAAGAGTGTTTAGTGCCGCCGCTCACCTTGTCAGCAATCGGCGTACGAGGTTACTTCCAGAAAATGTGGATAAGATCAGTGCTTAAAGTGGTCCTAGAGAGGTGGTGGAACTCACCCCCCTTCCCACGGTGGCAATTTAAGAAAGGTATTCCGCGCGCCGCAAAAAGGGGCGTGGTCTCAAAAAAGGGGCGTGTTACACAATAGTAATAACGCCCACAGTAGTAGCACCCCATAATACACATAATGCCTACAGCAGTAGCGCCTCTTATACAATGCCCACAGTGGTAGCGCCCCTTATATAGAGCCCATAGTAGTGGTGCCCCTTATGCAATGCTCGCAATAGCAGTGCCCCTTATGACCCCAGGAGTGATGCCCCTTTTGAAGTGCCCCCTTTACAATGCCCTCATTAGTAGTGCCCCCAGTAGTAATGCCCTTAATGGTAATGCCCCCAGTCATTTAGCACCTGTAGTTATGCCCCCTTGTAGTTTAGCCCCCAGTAGTAATGCCTCCAAGTAGTAATGCCCCCAGTAGTTTAACCCCTGTAGTTACGCTCCCAGTAGTAATGCCACTGTAGTTATGCCCCCAGTAGTAATGCCCTCCTGTAGTTTGCCCCCTGTAGTTTGCACCCAGTAGTAATGTCTCCCAGTAGTAATGCCCCCAGTAGATGCCCCTCTGTAGTTTGCCCCCCAGTAGTAATGCCCCCCCAGTAGTAATGCCCTCCTGTAGTAATGTCCCCCAGTAGTAATGCTCCTCAGTAGTTTGCCCCCCAGTAGTAATGTCCCCCAGTAAATGCCCCCCAGTAGATGCCCCTCAGTAGCTTGCCCCCCAGTAGTAATGCCCTCCTGTAGTTTGCCCCCTTGTAGTAATGTCCCCCAGTAGTACTGCCCCTCGGTAGTCTGTCCCCCAGTAGTAATGCCCTTCTGTAGTCTGCCCCCTTGTAGTTTGCCCCCAGTAGTAATGTCCCCCAGTAAATGCCCCCCAGTAGTAATGACCCCAGTAGATGCCCCTCAGTAGTTTGCCCCCCAGTAGTAATGCCCCCGTAGTAATGACCTCTCAGTAGTTTGCCCCCCAGCTGCTACACAAATAAAAAAAATAAAAAAACACAGCACACACCATACTTACCAAGCCCCGCTCCTTGTCCGGCCGCTGCAGTCCTCTCGCCGCCCGCTCCTCTGCACTATGAGAGAGACGTCATGACGTCTCTCCCATAGTGCGCATTGACTGAGCCGGAAGGCGGAGCTCAGTACTGAGCTCCTGCCTCCGGCTGCCGCTGTGCGGGAAGACGGGCGCCCGCTGGTAACACACTCTCAGTGTGCGCCCGTCATCTCCCTGCAGCGACGGGTACACATCGCCGGGTTAGGTGAGCCAGAGGAGGCGGAACTGCGTTCCGTCTCCAAGTGGAACTGACGGAACGCAGTTCCGCCCCGTTCCGGCTCACTTTAACCCCTGGATAAGATGATGTTCATTAAAATGAATTATAATCAATTCCTCCGTGGAGACATTCACCAGCAGCAATTGCCTCCACAAAGTACACAGGGAGCTGAGATGGTGGATTCCAGTGGGGACGAATTGATAATCTGTGAGGAGGGGGATGTACACGGTGATATATCGGAGGATGATGATGAGGTGGACATCTTGCCTCTGTAGAGCCAGTTTGTGCAAGGAGAGATTAATTGCTTCTTTTTTGGTGGGGGTCCAAACCAACCCGTCATTTCAGTCACAGTCGTGTGGCATACCCTGTCACTGAAATGATGGGTTGGTTAAAGTGTGCATGCCCTGTTTATACAACATAAGGGTGGGTGGGAGGGCCCAAGGACAATTCCATCTTGCACCTCTTTTTTCTTTGATTTTTCTTTGCGTCATGTGCTGTTTGGGGAGTATTTTTTTGAAGGGCCATCCTGCGTGACACTGCAGTGCCACTCCTAGATGGGCCAGGTGTTTGTGTCGGCCACTAGGGTCGCTTATCTTACTCACACAGCTACCTCATTGCGCCTCTTTTTTTCTTTGCGTCATGTGCTGTTTGGGGAGTGTTTTTTGGAAGGGCCATCCTGCGTGACACTGCAGTGCCACTCCTAGATGGGCCAGGTTTTTGTGTCGGCCACTAGGGTCGCTTATCTTACTCACACAGCTACCTCATTGCGCCTCTTTTTTTCTTTGCCTCATGTGCTGTTTGGGGAGTGTTTTTTGGAAGGGCCATCCTGCGTGACACTGCAGTGCCACTCCTAGATGGGCCAGGTGTTTGTGTCGGCCACTAGGGTCGCTTATCTTACTCACACAGCTACTTCATTGCACCTCTTTTTTTCTTTGCGTCATGTGCTGTTTGGGGAGTGTTTTTTGGAAGGGCCATCCTGCGTGACACTGCAGTGCCACTCCTAGATGGGCCAGGTGTTTGTGTCGGCCACTAGGGTCGCTTATCTTACTCACACAGCTACCTCATTGCGCCTCTTTTTTTCTTTGCGTCATGTGCTGTTTGGGGAGTGTTTTTTGGAAGGGTCATCCTGCGTGACACTGCAGTGCCACTCCTAGATGGGCCAGGTGTTTGTGTCGGCCACTAGGGTCGCTTATCTTACTCACACAGCTACCTCATTGCGCCTCTTTTTTTCTTTGCGTCATGTGCTGTTTGGGGAGTGTTTTTTGGAAGGGCCATCCTGCGTGACACTGCAGTGCCACTCCTAGATGGGCCAGGTGTTTGTGTCGGCCACTAGGGTCGCTTATCTTACTCACACAGCTACCTAATTGCGCCTCTTTTTTTCTTTGCGTCATGTGCTGTTTGGGGAGTGTTTTTTGGAAGGGCCATCCTGCGTGACACTGCAGTGCCACTCCTAGATGGGCCAGGTGTTTGTGTCGGCCACTAGGGTCGCTTATCTTACTCACACAGCTACCTTATTGCGCCTCTTTTTTTCTTTGCGTCATGTGCTGTTTGGGGAGTGTTTTTTGGAAGGGCCATCCTGCGTGACACTGCAGTGACACTCCTAGATGGGCCAGGTGTTTGTGTCGGCCACTAGGGTTGCTTAGCTTACTCACACAGCTACCTCATTGCGCCTCTTTTTTTCTTTGCGTCATGTGCTGTTTGGGGAGTGTTTTTTGGAAGGGCCATCCTGCGTGACACTGCAGTGCCACTCCTAGATGGGCCAGGTGTTTGTGTCGGCCACTAGGGTCGCTTATCTTACTCACACAGCTACCTCATTGCGCCTCTTTTTTTCTTTGCGTCATGTGCTGTTTGGGGAGTGTTTTTTGGAAGGGCCATCCTGCGTGACACTGCAGTGCCACTCCTAGATGGGCCAGGTGTTTGTGTCGGCCACTAGGGTCGCTTATCTTACTCACACAGCTACCTCATTGCGCCTCTTTTTTTCTTTGCGTCATGTGCTGTTTGGGGAGTGTTTTTTGGAAGGGCCATCCTGCGTGACACTGCAGTGCCACTCCTAGATGGGCCAGGTGTTTGTGTCGGCCACTAGGGTCGCTTAGCTTACTCACACAGCTACCTCATTGCGCCTCTTTTTTTCTTTGCGTCATGTGCTGTTTGGGGAGTGTTTTTTGGAAGGGCCATCCTGCGTGACACTGCAGTGCCACTCCTAGATGGGCCAGGTGTTTGTGTCGGCCACTAGGGTCGCTTAGCTTAGTCATCTAGCAACCTCGGTGCAAATTTTAGGACTAAAAATAATATTGTGAGGTGTGAGGTGTTCAGAATAGACTGAAAATGAGTGGAAATTATGGTTTTTGAGGTTAATAATACTTTGGGATCAAAATGACCCCCAAATTCTATGATTTAAGCTGTTTTTTAGTGTTTTTTGAAAAAAACACCCGAATCCAAAACACACCCGAATCCGACAAAAAAAATTCGGTGAGGTTTTGCCAAAACGCGGTCGAACCCAAAACACGGCCGCGGAACCGAACCCAAAACCAAAACACAAAACCCGAAAAATTTCAAGTGCACATCTCTACTTTTTATACACTGGATTCTGTATTGAATACAGTATTTATATGTAACACTATAGTCGTCTCGGGGGTCTGGCACTCCATAGTAACAATCATATGTGTCGGTGCCTTCGCTGTAGTAATGTAGAAATAGGCTCGGTGGCGCGGCACTCGGTATCTTGTATATAAATAAATGATGCGGACAACGGTCTGCTATCAACGTTTCAATATAAACGAAAATATTTAATTATATTGAAACGTTGATAGCAGACCGTTGTCCGCATCATTTATTTATATACAAGATACCGAGTGCCGCGCCACCGAGCCTATTTCTATGTAACACTATATAAATATGGTCTACTCTACATTAGTGGTTCTCAACCTCGGTCCTCAAGAACCCCCAACAGTTCATGTTTTCCAGGTCACCTAGCAGTTAAACAGGTGTATTCATCACTCACTGACACATTATAAAATACCCACAGGTGGAGCAAATTATTTCACTTGCAATCCTGTGAGGAGAACTGGAAACCATGAAGTTTTGGGGGTACTTGAGGACCGAGGTTGAGAACCACTGGTCTACATTATAGGCTGTATCAAACATATTTAACTAAAATAAATAAAAAAACTGTTAAGGAAAATGTTAAACATGCATAATTAATAAATAATACAGAAACATAACAGAACCAATATGAGACAGAACTATACATTATAAGCACACATTTTTTCACCTCATGGTAAGGCTCCTGTCTCTTCTTCCTGACAGCTACTCTCCTGTCCAGTGCATGAGGGCACTGATTGAGCACTCAGATCCACACACACAGCAATCTTGATATAACAAGCTGCTACCACTGTGCATGTGCAGCAGCTCCACCCTGTCCCTTACACTGCATGATGTGGCAGTAGCTTTAATAATCGTATTTTATACCATTGCTATCATCATAATGTGAGCTGCTGGCCAAGAAGAGGGGGATTCTGGGCAATCAGAAACCCCCCTGCATTTGCCTATGTTAGGACATCTTAATAATGTATCAAAATGTGATTAGCAGTGACTGTCCCCATATAATTCTAGAAGACAGGTAATGAAGACCCCCCCCCCCCTCCCCAATCTTCGATGTTTGCATTATTACAGCAGGTGACCATATGTTCAGGGGTTTTAGGAGTCTATTTACTAAGCTTTGGATGGAGATAAAGTCGCTGGAGATAAAGTACCAGCCAATCAGCTCCTAACTGTCATTTTTCAAACACAGCCTGTGGCATGGCAGTTAGGAGCTGATTGGCTGGTACTTTATCTCCAGCCAATGCTTAGTAAATAGACCCCTAAAGGGGACATTTACTAAGCAGTGATAAGAGCGGAGAAGTGAGCCAGTGGAGAAGTGCCCATGGCAACCAATCATCACTGAAGTAACATCTATAATTTGCATGCTATAAAATTATACAGAGCTGTTGGTTGATGGGGCAACTTCTCCACTGGCTCACTTCTCTGCTGTTATCACTGATTAGTAAATGTTCCTCTTAATCTGATAATAGCAACCTGCACAGGCCTGGTTGCTTTAAGTTGAGTGGGTGAAGAAACTCAAACCTAAAAGCACCCAGCTCCATACAAATGTGCAGAGACTTTTTCATGAGCCCAGATACATTGAGAAATGGGTAATGATTGGTGGCCATAAGGTCATTCCTAGGATTAGTTTAGTGCACAGGTTCTCAAACTCTGTCCTCAGGACCCCACACAGTTCATGTTTTCCACCGAGATTGAGAGCCTGTGGTTTAGTGCAGAGTTTCCAAACTCTGCCATTACAGTCCAGGTTTTAAGGCTCTCCATGCTTGAGTCCAGATGGTTAAATAAAATTGACAGAGGTACTAATTAAGTCACCTGTGCTGAAGCATGGGTATCCTTAAAACCTGGACTATAATGGCAGAGTTTGGGAAAAACTGGTATAGTGGGTAAATGATAATAGTAATTATTTTCTTATGCACACACAATATTTAACGGCAATATAAATATTGGAGCCATTTTATGACTTGATTTTAACTGGTGGTGGGCAACGATTAAAATTTCTAATCACGATTAATCACATGATTTTCTCAGATTAATCGCGATTAATCGCATTGTTATGCGCAAGTTTCAATAATGAATTCAAAAGTAGTGTATTGCGCTCCTGATTGGCTGCCAGTCCTCGAGTTCCGATTGGCTCGCTGGCGGCCAGCAATACACTTGAAATGGCACCGGTGCTGTCACGGTCTCCATGGCTGCCCATCAGCTAACTACTGTATGCACCAACAGCTGGGAGGACGAAGAGAGCTGATTACAACTGCACAGTGCTAGGGGGGGTGATCGCCACAATCACCCTCCACCAGGGCTGCCATCAGACATGAAGGGGCCCGGGACTGACAAATGAGGCAGGGTCCCCCTCCCCACACAAACGCTGCCCCATTCCTCCCCCCTGCATTCTACAAAACTTACATTTTGAGGGGACCCGGGAGGCAGCAGCAAAGATCGGGACAGGGCCAGCTGCCTGCGAACCGCCAGGCAGCTACGGCATGGAGGAACAGAGCCGCAACGCTATTATTAGTACAGAGCCTGCCAGAGCCGGCCCTAACCAATATGATGCCCTAGGCAAGATTTTGGCTGGTGCCCCCTAGCACCGCCGCTAGTTCTGCAGTAGATGCCTTGAATAATTCATCTGGCAGCTCTGCTAACATCTGGTGACTTTTGTTTCTGAAAATGCATCTTATTTGCATTACTATGTGGCTGGGATGCACAAGCAGCTTCTGCTGATTAAAATAATATGCAGCATGCCTATATTCTGTGTGCGACTGCGGCTGTATCTGCATACGAAATGCTACATTACAGTGATTTCCAGGAATACACTGCAATGTAGTATTTCGTATGCAGATACAGCCGCAGTCACACAAAGAATATAGGCATGCAGCATATCATTTTAATCAGCAGAAGCTGCTGGTGCCCCTTAGCATACCAAATGCCCTAGACATTTGCCTAGTTTGCCTATGCCTAAGGCCGGCTCTGGAGCCTGCCGTGAGCCAATCGGAGGTCACGGGCCGGCAGCCAATCAGGAGCTGCCAAATGGCAGCTCCTGATTGACTGCCGGTCCGTGACCTCCGATTGACTCACGGACGGCATTGTAGTTAGAATAGCGCCGCGGCTTAGCCTCTGTCCTTCCAAGGCAGCTGCCGGTGCGCAGCGTTAAAATAATTGTCGCCGTTAATTAGTTAATGCGTTAACGCGATATTAACGCGTTAACTTGCCCAGCCCTAATTTTAACACTATCTGAGAGGTATTTACAACTTGGAATGTTTGCCTATCCTATATGCACACACTATACTAGGCCTGGTTCTGTGTCGCACGTCATGTGGTCTCAACCATCCCGGTTTTGCTTTTTAAAATGTTGCCTCTTGAAGTCTAGCAGCTAAACTGACAACATTTTACTGCTGCCTGCATCTTGCAGACTTTTACATTTACCCCATAGTAGTTCAAATTGGTTGTCCCTATTTCCTATGTACAGTATCTAATGGATAGACCAGTGGTTCCTAAACTTTTTTGAATCACGGCATCTAAAGCACCCTACACACTGGGCGACAGCAGCAATTTGGACGATGAATGATCTGAATGATGATCGTTATCGTCCAAATTGTTTTGCATTGCAAAACAAAGGGAAACCAACCATGAACGACCGCGGGGATGCACATCGTTCATCGTTGGTGCCTACACACTATACTATATAAACGATATATTGCTCATTTCTGAGCGATATCGTTCATATCGTTCGTCACCATCGCCCAGTGTGTAGGGCACTTTAGAGTATCAGAATGTTTTTTCACGGCACCCCTAGGCCAAAAGTTTCTTATGGAGAAATTCAGAAAAAAATATGAAAGTAAGTAAATTGTGTTTGTATGTCACCCTTAGGCTCAGTTATGTGGTAAGGGACAGGATTCATTTCTGTCTGTCCATATATTTTATGATTGTAAGCCACTATTACATTAAGAATAAATAATTTGGATTGGTCCTGGACCACCAAACCAGGCCATGGCACCCAGTTTGGGAACCACTGGATTAGACTGCATTACAATATTTAAATTCATTTAGCACATTCTTATTTTATAAATATTGACTATATCAATTCAAGATAAGGATCAAGAGTGCTAGCTATGAATTTATTTATGCCAAGAAGAAATAGTTTTTCAAGGACAGTTAGTGCTTATTAAAAATGTATATCATTGTTGTGTGTTTAGAGGGCACTGATGCTTTAGCATAGGGCAAAATACCTCTCCTGACTTGAGTTGGTAAACGCATTGAGTTGGTCTGAGCATTGTGCCTCTGCATGACACACAGAGCAGCTCTATAAAATGCAACATAATATCACCTCCCCCTCTGTGATAATTTCAACTGTTCTTTTAATGCCCTAACCCCCTTTCTTTAATGTGTACATAATCTTGTTTCTTGAGCTGAGTCATCACTCTGTTAATTGAATTGCTTCTTAATTAAGCTTGTCTGCTTTGATTACCTGCTACTGAACCTCTGGGTGTCATGTACGATTTTATCTGCAAATCTCAGGTCACAGTAATCCAATGCTGTCCTACTGTGTTATTCTATTTTCTGATGATGCACTTTGCTGCTTAGTACAGTGAAAATATCCATAATTGGATCAATGCTAAAACAGATATAAGCTAAAAGCACTCTGTATAAGTATTTGTCTAGATATAAAGATTTTTAATAAAGATCTTTCATTACAAAAATGCATGTATGACATCATCACACAGTACTTTTGAGCAATTACACTCAATGGGCGACCCCCCTGGAGGGAGAATAGATAGCGTGGTGCGAGTAGCGCGCCACCGTGCCTGCAGCGTGGCGAGCGCAGCGAGCCCGCAAGGGGCTCATTTGCACTCGCCCAGCTGACGGTATGCCGGCGGTCAGGATACCGGTGCCGGTATGCTGGCCGCCGGCATACCCTACTACACCCGTACTACCTGGTATTGTCCAGACAATTTTGTGACCAGTTTTGTGATGTTTAAAGTAATATTAATAAATTATATATATATATATATATATATATATATATATATATATACACATATACACACAGTAGATCAAATAATTTTTTTTTACACCAAATAGGAAATTACCCGTTAAGTTAGATGTCAGTTTCCTTTCTTTACAAGCTTTCAATGTAGAGCAAAAATTTTAAGTAGTACTTTAATAAAAAAAAATCTTCCTGGAATTCCTTCGTTCTAATTAGGTTCTGCTTCTCCCTGGTCACTTTTGGGTTGCTGTTTACTTTTTTGTGGACTGTATGTTCTATACCTCTTTAACATTGTAATTTGTGCTCCAAATGTCTTCTCAACTATTTGATACGTTGATTGAAGCAACGTGTTTTCTCTGACACTTGTTATTTGTTTTACTCTGCTACAGTATATCTGTACTTATGTATGTAGTTCTCCAATAAAATATTGTTAAAAAAAATAAAAATCTTCCTCTAGCATATACAGTAAATTTGTGAACTATGGAAAATAATAAGCATATAGTACTTGACACTTCATATAGAAATAAATACTCATATTCAAGGATTGTAAACATTTTATAACATGATTAATGATAATACCCTATAATAATTTATCTAAAGCAGGTTGAATGAGCTCCTTTGCAAGCTATACATTAAACATGTTGCCAAGAATGAAATGACCTCTCTATAGCTGCTACAGATAATTTATCTCTGGAAGATGAGAGAGAACCGGCAGAGCAGGGAGAGGGAGGAGGTCCAAGCACAGATTGTGGAAGGGAAGAGGGCACATGGCCACAAGTGCCAGAAACATTGCTGCATGACAATAAGTATAATTTGAGGTTGGAGATACTTTGTAGAATTACTTTGCATGTAATTAGGGTGTCATGCGGATTTTGTCCTGTGTGTGCAGTGTGTTTGAAGACTCATTCTGTTGCTGAGGATGGAGTGCGTGTCCATCAGAGTTCAGTGCTTATTATGTTCATTAGATACCTTCAGCAGGAGGAACACAATGACTAACTGAAATCATTGAGAAGCTACATACACATATACAGAAAGGCGAGAGCAGCTAATTTATTTATGTTCTGACTGGAGGCTTATTTAATGTTGAATGCATGAATCATTGTGGCCCAGATACCAAATCATGAGCAGACTTAATATCTCTATTGTACAATTAGGCAGATCTGAGATAGTATTGAACTTCATCAAAGTGAATTTCTGGAAAGGAAACCCCTTACCGGCAATACCAGGCCATTGATAAGCCTAAATTACCTTCAACCACCTCAATAATATTAATTAGTAGAGATGAGCGGGTTCGGTTCTCTGAGTACCGAACCCCCCCGAACTTCACTACCCGAGCCCGGCTCGGGTTTTCCCGCCAGACTCGGAAACCAGAATAAGGCAAAACGTCATCATCCTGCTGTCGGATTCTCGTGGGTTTTGGATTCCATATAAGGAGCCACGCGTCACCGTCATTTTCACTCCAGCATAGGAGAGTGTAGCAAGAGGATGTGTCTCCGTCCTCGGTGTCTGTGCGGGAGGGAAAGTGGGGTGGCGATTCCAGTAGTGTCTTGTGCTGCTCAGTCCAGTGTAGTGTCTTATGCTGCATCAGTCCAGTCACAGTGGTGGTGTCCTCTGCTGCCATATGTCCAGTGCTGCTGTATAAGTACAGTCCAGTGGTGCAGTGTTGTTCGGCAACAGTCCAGTGGTGGTGTCTTGTGCTGCATCAGTCCAGTCACAGTGGTGGTGTCCTCTGCTGCCACATGTCCAGTGCTGCTGTATAAGTCCAGTCCATTGCAGAGGTGCTGTGTTGTCCTGCATCACTCCAGTGGTGGTGTCCCTGTGCTGCTGTATAAGTCCAGTAGTACTGCCGTATATGTCCAATGATACTTCCGTATATGTCCAGTGATACTGCCATATATGTCCAGTGATAATGCCGTATAAATCCAGTCCAGTGATACTGCCGTATAAATCCAGTACAGTGGTACTGCTGTATAAGTCCAGTGATACTGCCATATATGTCTAAAGGTACTGCCATATAATTCTAGTGATACTGCCGTATATGTCCAGTGGTCCTGCCGTATAAATCCAGTTGTACTGCTGTATAAATCCAGTCCAGTGATACTGCCGTATATGTCCAGTGGTCCTGCCGTATAAATCCAGTTGTACTGCTGTATAAATCCAGTCCAGTGATACTGCCGTATATATGTCCAGTGAATAGTGCCGTATATGTTCAGTGGTACTGCCGTATAATTCCAGTGATACTGCCGTATATGTCCAGTGATACTGCCGTATATGTCCAATGGTACTGCTGTTTAATTCCAGTGATACTGTCATATATTCCAGTGGTACTGCCATATAAATCCAGTCCAGTGGTACTGCCGTATAAATCCAGTGATATTGCAGTATAATTCCAGTGGTTCTGCCGTATAAATCCAGTCTAGTGGTACTACCGTATAAATCCAGTGATACTGCCATATAATTCCAGTGCTACTGCCGTATAATTCCAGTGATACTGCTGTATAAATCCAGTCCAGTGATACTGCCGTATAAATCCAGTACAGTGGTACTGCCGTAAAAGTCTAGTGGTACTGCCGTATAATTCCACTGATACTGGCATATAAATCCAGTGATACTGCCATATAAATCCAGTACAGTGATACTGCCATGTAATTACAGTAGTGCTGCCATATAAATCAAGTCCAGTGGTACTGCTGTATAATTCCAGTGATACTGCCGTATAATTCCAGTGATACTGCTGTATAATTCCAGTGATACTGCCGTATAATTCCAGTGATACTGCAGTATAATTCCAGTGATACTGGCATATAAATCCAGTGATACTGCCGTATGAATCCAGTCCAGTGATACTGCCGTATAAATCCAGTCCAGTGGTACTGCCATATAATTCCAGTGATACTGCCATATAATTCCAGTGGTACTGCCGTATAATTCCAGTGGTACTGCAAAATAATTTCAGTGGCACTGGTGTATAAATCCAGTGGTACTGCTGTATAAATCCAGTCCAGTGGTACTGCCATATAAATCCAGTGATACTGCTGTATAAATCCAATCCAGTGGTACTGGCATATAAATCCAGTAGTACTGTCGTATAAATCCAGTCCAGTGGTACTGCCGTATAATTCCAGTGATACTGCCGTATAATTCCAGAGGTACTGCAAAATAATTCCAGTGGTACTGGCGTATAAATCCAGTGATACTGCCGTATAAATCCAGTCCAGTAGTACTGCCATATAATTCCAGTGATACTGCCATATAATTCCAGTGATACTGCCGTATAATTCCAGTGGTACTGCAAAATAATTCCAGTGGTACTGGTGTATAAATCCAGTGGTACTGCTGTATAAATCCAGTCCAGTGGTACTGACATATAAGTCCAGTGGTACTGCCGTATAAATCCAGTGATACTGCCATATAAATCCAGTTTAGTGGTACTGCCCTATAAGTCCAGCGGTACTGTCCTGTGCCGTATATTATTTACTCCATTTAAAGGGGTTATTAATATTTAATATAAATAATTTTTTCAGGTTTTGCCCTGTGTGGTGTAGGGATTCGCTGTCATGTGCCGCATATTGTGTTATATAACTCCAGAAAAATAATGGAGAACAAAAATTAGGAGGATTAAGTAGGGAAAGATCAACAACCACTTCCTCCTAGTGCTGAAACTGCTGCCACTAGTCAAGACTAAGACGATAAAATGTCATCAACGACGTTTGCCAAGGCTGATGCCCAATGTAGAGGGCATGTAAATTAAAAAAAGCCAAAAAGTTCATAAAAGACCCCAAAAAATAAATTGAAATGGTCTGAGGAGAAATGTAAATTTTCCACTATGCCATTTACGACACAGAGTGCCAAGGAACGGTTAAGGCCCTGGCCTATGTTCATGACTAGTGGTTCAGCTTCACATGACGATGGAAGCCCTCATCCTCCCGCTAGAAAAATGATAAGAGTTAAGCTGGCAAAAGCACAGCAAAGAACTGTGCGTTCTAAGATGGTATCACAAATCCCCAAGGAGAGTCCAAGTGTGTCGGCGGTTGCGAAGCCTGACCTTCCCAACACTGGACGGGAAGAGGTGGCTCCTTCCACCATTTGCACGCCCTCTGCAAGTGCTGGAAGGAGCACCCACAGTCCAGTTTCTGACATTCAAATTGAAGATGTCACTCTTGAAGTACACCAGGATAAGTATATGGGTGTTGCTGGCGCTGAGGAGGAAGTTGACGGGGAGGATTCTGATGGTGATGTGGTTTGTTTAAATCAGGCACCGGGGGAGACACCTGTTGTCCGTGGGATGAATAAGCCCATTGTGATGCCTGGGCAAAATACCAAAAAAAGCCACCTCTTTGGTGTGGAATTATTTCTCCACAAATCCGGAAAATAGGTTTAAAGCCGTGTTGTGTTGCCTCTGACAATCCGTAATTAGTATGGGTAAGGACATTAACCACCTAGGAACATCCTCCCTTATACGTCACCTGCTGCGCATTCATCAGAAGTCATTGTCAAGTTCAGAAACATTGAGTAAGAGCATAAGCAGTCCACTGACTGAAGGGGTGTAGTATGGCTGACCGGCGGTCTCCTGACCGCCGGTCAGCTTACCGACGCCGGGATCCCGGCAGCATACCGACGCCGGGATCCCGGCGGGGAGGGGCGAGTGCAGCAAGCCCCTTGCGGGCTCGCTGCGCTCGCCACGCTGCGCTCGCCACGCTGCGGGCTCGTTGGCCACCTACGGTCGCCACAGGTTCTATTCCCACTCTATGGGTGTCGTGGACACCCACGAGTGGAAATAGTCCCTGTTGGTCGGCATGCCGACCATCGGGATAGTAAGGGTCGGGATGCTGGAGGAGGTCATGTGACCGTCGGTCTCCCGACCGTCGGTCACATGAATACCACCCCCTGAAGGACCTGCTAACGATTACTGACATGTCTACTGTCACTGCATATGATTCTGTCACCATTGAAAGAATGGTGGAGGATTATGAGAGTGACAGCATCCAAGTAGGCACGTCAGACACTCCGTACGTATACTTGCAGGAAAAAAGAGGCAATTTGGATGCCCTTGTACAAAGTACAAACTGACTTTATTTACCTAAGTTGCCCCCCCCCCTCCCCCCTCCCTCCAGTGTGTACTCCGAAAGAGTGTTTAGTGCAGCCGGTAACCTTGTTAGCGATCAGCGTAGGAGGTTACTTCCACAAAATGTGGCTATGATGATGTTCATCAGAATGAATTATAAATTCCTCCAGAAAGACCTTGACCAGCAATTGCCTCCAGGAAGTACACAGGCACCTGTGACGGTGAATTCCAGTGGGGACGAATTAATACTCTGTGAGGAGGAGGATGTACACACTGAAAGGGGTGAGGAATCGTAAGATGAGGATGAGGTCGATATCTTGCCTCTGCAGAGCCAGTTTGTTCAAGGAGAGATTGATTGCTTCTTTTTTGGTGGGGGCCCAAACAAATAACTCATTTTGGCCACAGTCATGTGGCAGACCCTGCCACTGAAATGATTAGTTTGTTAAAGTGTGTACGTCCTGTTTATACAACATAAGGGTGGATGGGAGGGCCCAAGGACAATTCCATCTTGCACCTCTTTTTCTTCTTTGGATCATGTGCTGTTTGGGGACTAGTTTTTTAAAGTGCCATCCTGTCTGACACTGCCGTACTACTCCAGGGGTACTGCAGTATAAGTCCAGGAGTACTGCCGTATAAGTTCAGGGGTACTGCCATATACGTCCAGTCTGGTGGTGCTGTCTTGTGCTGCATCAGTCCAGTGGTGGGGTCTTGTGCTGCCATAAGTCCAGTGGTGGTGTCCTGTGCTGTATATTATTGACTCCAAATAAAAGGATTATATATATATTATTTATATTATTATCCATATAATTTTTGCAGGGTTTGCCCTGTGTCGTGTAGGGGTACGCTCGCCTGTGCTGCATATTATTATAATAGCTCCAAATAAAAGGGTTATTATTATCCAAATAAATTTTACAGGCTTTGCCGTGTGTGTGTGTGTGTGTGTGTGTGTGTGTGTGTGTGTGTGGTTTAGTGGTACGCTCTCCTGTGCCACCAATATTGTGCGTGTATTACATCTGGGCAAATTCCAGCACATCCCATGTTGTTTGTGTCGCACACTTGTGTCACTTAGCTTAGTCATACAGCTACCACTTTGCACCTCTTTTTCTTCTTTGCATGATGTGCTGTTTGGAGCCTAGTGTTTTTTTAAGTGCCATCCTGTCTGCCACTGCAGTGCCACTCTTAGATGGGCCAGGTGTTTGTGCTGCACACTTGTGTCGCTTAGCCGTCCAGCGACCTCGGTGCACCTCTTTTTTTCTTTGCATCATGTGCTGTTTGGGGACTAGTTTTTTTAAGTGCCATCCTGTCTGCCACTGCAGTGCCACGCCTAGATGGGTCAGGTGTTTGTTCCGCACACTTGTGTTGCTTAGCTTAGTCATACAGTTGCCTCATTGCACCTGTTTTTCTTCTTTGCATCATGTGCTGTTTGGGGCCTATTTTTTTAAATCTGCCATTCTGTCTGACACTGCAGTGCCACTCCTAGATGGGCCAGGTGTTTGTGCCGCACACTTGCGTCGCTTAGCTTAGTCATCCAGCGACCTCGGTGCAACCATTTGGCCTAAAAACAATATTGTGAGGTGTGAAGTGTTCAGAATAGACTGGAAATGAGTGGAAATGAATGTTATTGAGGTTAATAATACTGTAGGATCAAAATTACCCCCAAATTCTGTGATTTTTGCTGTTTTTATGTTTTTGTCAAAAATCATCCAGATCCAAAATCAAAACACGAAAGGGTGGTTTTGGCAAAACCAATCCAGATCCAAAACATGAGAATGGAACCAGAACCAAAACACAAAAAGTGCCCGCCGCACATCTATACTAATTACAAATACAAATGCAATGTTAGTGCATAGGTTAGTGCAAAACGTTTCATCTTGTGAAACGTCGGCTAAGAAGTTATTTCTTTTAAAGTAAGCTATAAACAACTTGCTGCCATCTGAATGAGATATTCAAAAATGGAGTAGATGGGAAGCATTAGTTGGGGACAGTCTGTGCACACCGTCTCTCATACAGATTATATTCCATACATTAGACTGCTATAGAAAAACAGTGCTGAAGTGCATTTTCTGGTTGGATGTGATGCAGACAAAATAAATATATACTAAGGGGGTCATTCCGAGTTGATCGCACGCTAGCTATTTTTTGCAGCGCTGCGATCAGGTCAAAACTCAGCAAAACTGTGCATGCGTATGCACCACAATGCGCAGGCGCGTCATACAGGTACAAAGAGGATCGGTGCTGGGTGATGGATTTAACGAAGAATCCATTTGCACAGCCGATCGCAAGGAGATTGACAGGAAGAAGGCGTTTATGGGTGTCAACTGACCGTTTTCTGGGAGTGTTTGGAAAAACACAGGCGTGTCCAAGCGTTTGCAGGGCGGGTGTCTGACGTCAATTCCATGAACAAAAAGACTGAAGTGATCGCAGCGGCTGTGTAAGTCCAGAGCTACTCAGAAACTGCAAATAACGTTTTTGTACCGCTCAGTTGCAAAAGCGATCGCACACTTGCAAAGCGAAAATACACTCCCCCATAGGCGGCGACAATCTGATCACTGTGCTGCAAAAAAATAGCTAGCGATCGATCAACTCGGAATGACCACCTAAATACACACGTGCATTAGTCTGTTCATGTAGTGCATGATTAGCTTACCATAAAAGTACTCTGTATACTATTTTATTCTACTGTTGCTGAAAGCAGGGATATTCCACATTTGAATGAATAAGGGATGATAACATAGTTTGTTCATGTTGTAAGACAACTAGACAACTCACTGTCTTATAATTCATTTTTGTAACCTGTCTGTGCTAAAATATTGTAATATGTAAAACTGCATTCCCTGGAGAAATAGCTTTATTTTTTATTTCAAAGCCAGGTACATAATGGAGCAATGTGTACTCGTCCGATGGGCTGACATATCATACCATGCATATAATTCAGAACAATGTAATGAAGGACGGAGCGACATCTCATTCTGTCCTTCATTACAATGCATGGCACCGCATGCGATATCATCGCTAGCGACTGCAGGGGCACGTACATTGGGCATGCACAGTGAGCGATATGCCCAATATATCATTCCGATTTGGCTGAAAACAACATATCAGGCCAATATCGCTCCAGTGTGTACCCGGATTTTGGCATATTACAGCTGGATTCATGGGACACATTAATAATATACCGGTTTTTCATCCATGTGGATTCCGTTATAACATTAGGTTGAAAAACCAACAGATAACAACATGAAATGGTCCATGTGGCAAGTATAGGGGGATATTCAATTACCCACACAGGTGCAAAGTATCGCCAGGGGGAGCTATCTAATTAGCCGTGTGCCTCGGCTTATTGGGTATTTTGTTTCAACTGCCTCCAGCATAAGAAGCAAATGACCCAATAACAGTCCCTTTTTCATCCGAAAATGGGGCTATTTCACCCGAAAGCACACAGGTTTCACTGAACATGTGTGTTTTCGGGTGAAAATGCACTTTTTAATGGACGAGCTAATCGAATAGCCCGACCGCAAAACCCGAAGAAACATCGGGGTTTTTTACACCCGACGTCCCTTCGGGGGTAATTAAATATCCCTGATAATAGAGATGAGCGGGTTCGGTTCGTCAAGATCCGAGAGCCCCCCCCCCCCCCCCCGAACTTCCTCGGATCTTCCCGCCTTGCTCGGTTAACCCTAACGAGGCCGAACGTCATCATCCCGCTGTCGGATTCTCGAGAGATTCGTATTCCATATAAAGAACAGCGCGTCGCCGCCATTTTTACTCGTGCATTGTAGATTGAGCAGAGAGGACGTGGCTACGTTCTCTGCCTGAAAAGCTCAATATCTGTGCTCAGTGTGCTGCATTGTGGTGACCACTAGTATATTATAGTAGTACAGTACAGTAGGCCATTGCTGTATCTTGCAGCTCTGTGTCAGACTCAGTTCTAGAATCCTGATCAGTGCTCAATATCTGCTGCATTGTTGTGTGACCAGTATATAGTAGTACAGTGCTGCATTGTGGTGACCACAAGTATATAGTAGTACAGTACAGTAGGCCATTGTTGTATCTTGCAGCTCTGTGTCACTTCTAGTATCCATATCTGTGCTGCATTGTTGTGACCAGTATATAGTAGTTCAGTGCAGAATTTTGGTGACCACCAGTATATAGTAATACAGTACAGTATGCCATTGCTGTATCTTGCAGCTCTGTGTCACTTCTAGTATCCATATCTGTGCTGCATTGTTGTGACCAGTATATAGTAGTACAGTGCAGCATTTTGGTGACCACCAGTATATATTAGTACAGTAAAGTAGGCCATTGCTGTATCTTGCAGCTCTGTGTCACGCCTAGTATCTATATCTGTGCTGCATTGTTGTGACCAGTATATAGTAGTACAGTGCAGCATTTTGGTGACCACCAGTATATAGTAGTACAGTACAGTAGGCCATTGCTGTATCTTGCAGCTCTGTGTCACTTCTAGTATCCATATCTGTGCTGCATTGTTGTGACCAGTATATAGTAGTACAGTGCAGCATTGTGGTGACCATCAGTATATAGTAGTACAGTACAGTAGGCCATTGCTATTGATATAATAAGATTACTGGCATATAATTCCACACATTAAAAAATGGAGAACAAAAATGTGGAGAGTAAAATAGGGAAAAATCAATCCACTTCCACCTAGTGCTGAAGCTGCTGCCACTAGTCATGGCAGAGACGACTCAATGCCATCAACGTTGTCTGCCAAGGCCGATGCCCAATGTCATAGTAGAGAGCATGTAAAATATAAAAAACAAAAGTTCAGTAAAATGACCCAAAAATCTAAATTAAAAGCGTCTGAGGAGAATCGTAAACTTGCCAATATGCCATTTACAACACGGAGTGGCAAGGAACGGCTGAGGCACTGGCCTATGTTCATGGCTAGTGGTTCAGCTTCACATGAGGATGGAAGCCCTCATCCTCCCGCTAGAAAAATGATAAGAGTTAAGCTGGCAAAAGCACAGCAAAGAACTGTGCATTCTTCTAAATCACAAATCCCCAAGGAGAGTCCAATTGTGTCGGTTGCGATGCCTGACCTTCCCAACACTGGATGGGAAGAGGTGGCTCCTTCCACCATTTGCACGCCCCCTGCAAGTGCTGGAAGGAGCACCCACAGTCCAGTTACTGATATTCAAATTGAAGATGTCACTGTTGAAGTACACCAGGATGAGGATATGGGTGTTGCTGGCGCTGAGGAGGAAATTGACAAGGAGGAATCAGATGGAGATGTGGTTTGTTTAAGTCAGGCACCCGGGGAGACACCTGTTGTCCGTGGGATGAATAAGGCCATTGACATGCCTGGTCAAAATACCAAAAAAACACCTCTTCGGTGTGGAATTATTTCAACAGAAATGCGGACAACTGGTGTAAAGCCGTGTGCTGCCTTTGTCAAGCTGTAATAAGTTATACCCCTTTTCCACTATAAGCACGGGTCGCAGCCATGTCGTCTGAAATGGCTGCGACCCGTGCTACAGCCCCCTTTCCCACAGCGCTAACCAACCCGGCATATTGCCGGGTTGGTGACGCTGCTAGTGACGCAGCAGGGGCGGCGCTGGGAGATCACATGATCTCCCAGCACCGCCCTCCCTATACACTGTGAACGGAAGCCGTGTCGCCTCGACACGGCTCCTGTTCACACTAGACAGCTAGCCGGGTTGAACACGTGTTCAACCTGGCTAGCTACCCGGGTAGGATTCCCGGATCACTTGATCCGGGAATTTGCCGGGGGACCCATTTCCACTAGGGAAAAACACGGCTAAATGCGCGCCCCCACGCATTTACCCGTGTTTTAAGGAGCTAGTGGAAAAGGGGTATAAGGGTAAGGACGTTAACCACCTAGGAACATCCTCCCTTATACGTCACCTGGAGCACATTCATCAGAAGTCATTGACAAGTTCAAAAACTATGGGTGACAGCGGAAGCAGTCCACTGACAACTAAATCCCTTCTTCCTCTTGTACCCAAACTCCTGCAAACCACACCACCAACTCCCTCAGTGTCAATTTCCTCCTTAGACAGGAACGCCAATAGTCCTGCAGGCCATGTCACTGGCAAGTCTGACGAGTCCTCTCCTGACTGGGATTCCTCCGATGGATCCTTGAGTGTAACGCCTACTGCTGCTGGCACTGCTGTTGTTGCTGCTGGGAGTCTATCATCATCCCAGATGGAAAGTCGGAAGACTACTTGTACTACTTCCAGTAAGCAATTGACTGTCCAACAGTCCTTTGCGAGGAAAATAAAATATCACAGCAGTCATCCTGTTGCAAAGTGGATAACTCAGGCCTTGGCAGCTGTGTTGGTGTTAGACGTGCGTCCAGTATCCGCCGTTAGTTGAAAGAAACTTAGAGAATTTCTTGAGCTAGTGTGTCCCCGGTACCAAATGCCATCTAGTTTCCACTTCTCTAGGCAGGCGATACCGAGAATGTACACAGACATCAGAAAAAGAGTCACCAGTGTCCTAAAAAATGCAGTTGTACCCAATGTCCACTTAACCACGGACATGTGGACAAGTGGAGCAGGGCAGACTCAGGACTATATGACTGTGACAGCCCACTGAGTAGATGTATTGCCTCCCGCAGAAACAACAGCAGCGGTGGCACCAGTAGCAGCATCTCGCAAACGCCAACTCGTTCCTAGGTAGGCTACGCTTTGTATCACCGCTTTCCATAAGAGAAACACAACTGAAAAGCTCTTACGGAATCTGAGGAACATCATCGCAGATTGGCTTACCCCAATTGGACTCTACTGGGGATTTGTGACATCGGACAACGCCACCAATATTGTGCGTGCATTACATGTAAGCAAATTCCAGCACGTCCCATGTATTGCACATACAATAAATTTGGTGGTGCAAAAATAAAAAAAAAACGACAGGGGCGTGCAAGAGATGCTGTCGGTGGCCCGAATAATTGCGGGCCACTTTCGGCTTTCAGCCACCGCGTGCTGAAGACTGGAGCACCAGCAAACACTCCTCAACCTGCCCCGCCATCAGCTGAAGCAAGAGGTGGTAACGAGTTAGAATCCAACCCTCTATATGTTTCAGAGGATGGAGGAGCAGCAAAAGGCCATTCAAGCCTATACATCTGCCTACGATATAGGCAAAGGAGGGGGAATGCACCTGACTCAAGCGCATTGGAGAATGATTTCAACGTTGTGCAAGGTTCTGCAACCCTTTGAACTTGCCACACGTGAAGTCAGTTCAGACACTGCCAGCCTGAGTCAGGTCAGCAGGCTTTTGCAGAAGCAGCTGGAGAGATTGAAGGAGGAGCTAAAACGGAGCGATTCCGCATGTGGGACTTGTGGATGGAGCCCTTCATTCGCTTAACCAGGATTCACGGGTGGTCGATCTGTTGAAATCAGAGCACTACATTTTGGCCACCGTGCTCGATCCTAGGTTTTAAGCCTATGTTGTAGCTCTCTTTCCGGCAGACACAAGTCTGCAGATGTTCAAAGACCTGCTGGTGAGACAATTGTCAAGTCAAGCGGAACGTGACCCGCCAACAGCTCCTCCTTCATTTTCTACCGCCACTGGAGCTGCCAGGAAAAGGATCAGATTTCCAAAACCACCCGCTGGCAGTGATGCAGGGCAGTCAGGAGCGAAAACTGACATCTGGTCCGGACTGAAGGACCTGCCAACGATTACTGACATGTCGTCTACTGTCACTGCATATGATTCTGTCACCATTGAAAGAATGGTGGAAGATTATATGAGTGACCGCATCCAAGTAGGCAAGTCAGACAGGTACGTATACTGGTAGGAAAAAGAGGCAATTTGGAGGCCCTTGCACAAACTGGCTTTATTTTACCTAAGTTGCCCCCCCTCCAGTGTGTACTCCGAAAGAGTGTTTAGTGCAGCTGGTCACCTTGTCAGCGATCGGCGTACAAGGTTACTTCCACAAAATGTGGAGAAGATGATGTTCATGAAAATTAATTATAATCAATTCCTCCATGGAGACACTTACCAGCAATTGCCTCCAGAAAGTACACAGGGACCTGTGATGGTGGATTCCAGTGGGGACGAATTACCGTAATACTCTGTGAGGAGGGGGATGTACACAGTGAAAGGGGTGAGGAATCGGAGGATGATGAGGAGGTCGACATCTTGCCTCTTGTAGAGCCAGTTTGAGCAAGGAGAGATTGATTGCTCCTTTTTTTGGTGGGGGCTTAAACCCCCGTGTGGCAGACCCTGTCGCTGAAATGATGGGTTTGTTAAAGTGTGTATGTCCTGTTTATACAACATAAGGGTGGGTGGGAGGGCCTAAGGAAAATTCCATCTTACACCTCTTTTTTTATATTTATCTTTGCATCATGTGATGTTTGGGGACAATTTTTTTAAGTGCCATCCTGTCTGACACTGCAGTGCCACTCCTAGATGGGCCAGGTGTTTGTGCCGCCCACTTGGGTCGCTTAGCTTAGTCATCCAGCGACCTCGGTGCAAATTTTAGGACTAAAAATAATATTGTGAGGTGTGATGTGTTCAGAATAGACTAGAAATGAGTGGAAATTATGGTTATTGAGGTTAATAGGTTACTATAGGATCAAAATGACCCCCAAATTTTATGATTTAAGCTGTTTTTGAAAAAAAATACCCGAATCCGACAAAAAAATTTTAAGGGAGGTTTTGCCAAAATGCGTACGAATCCAAAACACGACCGCAGAACCGAATCCAAAACCAAAACACAAAACCCGAAAAATTTCCGGTGCACATCTCTACCTGATAGTCATAGTCCTGCTTAGGCATATAGCTCAGACCTGTGACTGTAGAATACCACATGGGCATAACCAGTTAAGGCTGTCACAGGATTTGTTAAGGCTTTGCACACATGGCACTTGTCATCTATCCATCCTGTTGTGTGCAGGACCATATGGAGAATGCAGCTTTAACATCACTAGGAATTGGGATCACTCATCCTTATGGAGTACATATAATCATAATGAAAGTCAAACAGTATTTTCTTGCTCTCATGGTCCATCCAACATCCACTATGGGCAACATGTATAGTTTTCCTTAGGGTCCAATGACACCTGTTCCAAATGATGCTGATGCACTGTTCACCTGAGCACAGCTTATGCTGAATAAACCATAGATGCAAGTTCTACCCCTGTACTATATGTACTCAGCCTAAGCTACGCGTTCTCAAGGTTGTGCTCAGGCCTCATCACACAGCACACCGTAGTGTCTGAGGGGGACATTTACTAAGCAGTGATAAGAGCGGAGAAGTGAGCCAGTGGAGAAGTTGCCCAATCAACCAATCAGCAGCTGTATCATTTTGTAGCATGCAAATTATAGATGTTACATCAGCGCTGATTGGTTGCCATGGGCAACTTCTCCACTGGCTCACTTCTCCTCTCTTATCACTGCTTAGTAAATGTCCACCTGAATCTCTTAACAGTAGCACAGGTAGGTATTTATTTTGCAGTTATTTATATAGTGCCTACATATTCTGCAGCATTTTACACAGAATGTTTAATTATTCATATCAGTGCTTGCCTGAACTTGGAATTCAGTTTGTCAGAAGCCAATTAACCTAACATTATGGCTTTGGAGTATAAAGGAAACCAGAGAACCCGATGGAAACTCATGCAAAACGCAGACAAGATACAAATTCCACACAGATAGTGCGCTGGCTGGAATTGGATCCGTATCCTCATACAGTACACTGTTGGGACTTTTGGTTCTTTGAGAAGATCCACAAAATCTGCACTGATGCTGAACCCTGAGGACAGTTTTGGACACACAATTAAATATTGTATGTATGACATACTTACGTACTCTCCTGGAAGCTGCGGGAGACACCTGATTTTTCAGGTAGTCCCCCGCACCTTTGGAAGAGTGGATGGATCTTTCCTAATAATGTGGGCAGGATGGAGATATAATGCCATGATTAGCGAGTGTGTATCGAGGGGGCGTCATTTATCCCCACCCATTCACATGGACGCACAAATCGCTGCAGTTTGTGGCTATGGGGCTGGGGCCTGATGGCGCAAGAAGACAGCTCCGCTTCCCGAACTTGCCAGCTGCAGCTCCTCTCTGGGCTTCTCCCAGAGAGAAGAATTTAAAAGTAGTAAGTATGTTGTATGAGGGCGTTTGGTATGGTATGCCGGCAGCCGGGATCCCATCGGTCAGCATACAGACACCCGGATACCGGCCGCCAGAGTGACAGAAGGGTGGGGGATACCCGCGAGTGCGAATAGCCCGTTATCTAGGATTCTGTCTGTCGGCATTGTCAGTGGTCGGGATTCTGGCATCGGTATCCTGACCGCCGGAATCCTGGCTGCTGGCGATGTAACTGCATTCTGTGCAAGGATTGCTCAATGTATACAGTGAACTATACATACTGTATGCACATAATAGAAAATGGTTTTAAAGTGATAGCTGGAAATCACTGACATTATTTCTTGGCTGTAAGTCATCACACTGGATGTAATATCCTCTATTCTTGTTTTTCTCTCTCTCTTTCACTCTTATTTTTCCCATTCACCACCTCACTGTTCCTTCCCATTTCCTCCTTGTACACTTTCTCCTTTCCATCCTGTTTTCCTCTCCTGCTCTCAGTTGACCTACCTCCCCTCTCCATGGGGTATTTGCCGTGTCTCTGAACTGGGCTCGGACTTTTTCCCAGTATACAGTATCTCAGCTTGTAGGATTGACTGTGAAACCAGATACATTGTGGAGAACTGTAACTGCAAAATGGTACACATGCCAGGTGAGGTGTGGGCCGTGGGCAATTGGTTTTGCATCTAACGTTCACTTTATCAATAAACATCTGTGTTGCATATTCATTCTGCCGGATTTTCATCAGAACAACTTAGTTTATTCATCTGCAAGAAAAACAAATTGACACAATATCACTTTGATACAATACTTCTCTTCAAGGTGATTGCCAATGCTGTCTTACGCATTTTCTAACCATTAAACAGACCTGGCCTAAACAACCAATGGTTCTTCAGCTGTTGTGGAACTACAAGCCTCAGCATGACTTTCCAGACTTTAATGGATATTCAATTACCACCGATGAAACTTCGGGTGATAATTCCTGATGTTTCATCAATGTTTTTCCCCAAAAAAACACACAGGTTCAACGAAACCTGTGTGTTTTCAGGAGAAACGGCACCATTTTCAGGTGAAAACAGGGCTGTTTTTGGGGATTTTACTTCGCCTGCCAGAGACAGGTGAAACAAATCCCAGATAAGCCGCGGCACACGCCGTCTTATCGGGGCTAATTTATTAGCCCCCCTGGCAATACTTTACACCCGACAGTCAGTGCGGGTAATTGAATATCCCAGTTTGTCTAGTTTCACATTAATTGTCTAAAAAGCTTGATGTAAAAGTGGAATAAACCATAATTTTATTATGCATTGGCAGCAATGAATGTGCTCTTCTTTTGAGAACTATGAATGTAAATGTTTTTAAGTAAAATAATATTAAAGCTGTACTGCTGCATAGTAAGATATGATAGAGCAGCGTGAATAACCCATCCTGACCCCAGCAAGCAAAATACCCATCCTGACCCCATCAAGCCAGAGCCATGGGGGATGCAATGCAGAGTTTCTTTGGTGGCTTTTACTAAACATCAGGCAAATAAATGCCCACTTATAATGGGAGTGTGTGAGATGAAGACCCATTTATAAGCAGGAGTCTCTTGGCTGCAGCTTGCGACTGGTCTTCCAGCTCAGACACATCCAACCCTTCCCCATCCGTTTTCTTTGGGGATGTAAGAGGAGCACCAACTCTGGGAGAGGAACTATCTGCACTACCAACCCTTATATGTAATTTCAGTTGTAAGTAACATTGTTTTGGAATCTAGGTGAATGTGCTATTACATGTTTCTGATGTAAGATTTCTGTCTGTTTCCAGGTGACGCTCCGTTTTGCACCCCAGAGCAGTACAAGGAGTGTGCCGAGCCTGCACTGAGTGAGTCAGACACCTGGCCATTACTAGGCAATACATATACATGACAACACAATATTAGACACAATAGCACAGCATAAAACCTTTATGATACAAAAATATTATGCAGCACATTTAAAGTGATATTAAATTCAAAATGTTTTTGTTGTTGTATTGAGTACAGGAAAATAAATGTGAAAACATTTGTATATGTGTTTATGTATTTTGAAGACATGTATGGGCCAATTCAATTATGCAAGTTGGCTTCGGTGCAAGTGAGCTATTGGAAGCTGTTCTCATGGTGAACTTACACAGCGAATTGCATTTGCAAACCAATTCCAAACTCCAAACTAACAGTTTTGTTTTTGGCTCCCTCTGAGCAGGTGAAAAGGTAGGGAAAGTATTATAAGATACAAATGTCAGGATACAGTGGGAATTTATTCCAACAGGTTCCACACATAAAGATAAAATGTCCGGTGTGACAAAACATGTTGGGGTGTGGCCTACCATGAAAGGAGTGAGCAGTGTGATCGGAGGTGCCAGCGGACAGCGCTGAATGCGGTCCATCTAAACTCACTCGTACAGTACAAACGGTGATACCTATGGTGTTTGAACTGCCGCCTGTGGTACGTCATTTTATCTTTATGTCTGGAACCTGTTGGAATAAATTCCTAAAACATTCATGCACTATCAGGCGCCCTTTGTTTATTAACTTTTAGATTATATATATGTATATGTATGTATGTATATATATATATATATATATATATTTCTCTAACGTCCTAAGTGGATGCTGGGGACTCTGTCAGGACCATGGGGTTTAGCGGCTCCGCAGGAGACAGGGCACAATAATAAAAGCTTTAGGATCAGGTGGTGTGCACTGGCTCCTCCCCCTATGACCCTCCTCCAAGCCTCAGTTAGATTTTTGTGCCCGGCCGAGAAGGGTGCAATCTAGGTGGCTCTCCTGAGCTGCTTAGAATAAAAGTTTAAGTTACGTTTTTTATTTTCAGTGAGTCCTGCTGGCAACAGGCTCACTGCTACGAGGGACTTAGGGGAGAGAAGTAAACTCACCTGCGTGCAGGATGGATTTGCTTCTTAGGCTACTGGACACCATTAGCTCCAGAGGGAGTCGGAACACAGGTCTCACCCTGGGGTTCGTCCCGGAGCCGTGCCGCCGACCCCCCTTGCAGATGCCGAAGTTGAAGAGGTCCAGAGGTCCAGAAACAGGCGGCAGAAGACTTTCAGTCTTCATAAGGTAGCGCACAGCACTGCAGCTGTGCGCCATTGTTGTCAGCACACTTCATACCAGCGGTCACTGAGGGTGCAGGGCGCTGGGGGGGGCGCCCAGGGCAGCAATGTATTATACCTTTTTTATGGCTAAAATACATCACATATAGCCCTTGAGGCTATATGGATGTATTTAACCCCTGCCAGATCTCACAAACTCCGGGAGAAGAGCCCGCCGTTTTAGGGGGCGGGGCCTATTCTCCTCAGCACACGGCGCCATTTTCCTGCTCAGCTCTGCTGTGAGGAAGGCTCCCAGGCTCTCCCCTGCACTGCACTACAGAAACAGGGTTAAAACAGAGAGGGGGGGCACTTATTTGGCGATATGATTACATATGTGAAAATGCTATAAGGGAAAACACTTGTATAAGGGGTTGTCCCTGTATAATTATAGCGTTTTTGGTGTGTGCTGGCAAACTCTCCCTCTGTCTCCCCAAAGGGCTAGTGGGGTCCTGTCCTCTATCAGAGCATTCCCTGTGTGTGTGCTGTGTGTCGGTACGTGTGTGTCGACATGTAGGAGGACGATGTTGGTGAGGAGGCGGAGCAAATTGCCTGTATTGGTGATGTCACTCTCCAGGGAGTCGACACCGGAATGGATGGCTTATTTAGGAATTACGTGATAATGTCAACACGATGCAAGGTCGGTTGACGACATGAGACGGCCGGAAAACAAATTAGTACCTGTCCAGGCGTCTCAGACACCGTCAGGGGCTTGTAAAAACGCCCATTTACCTCAGTTGGTCGACACAGACACAGACACGGACACTGACTTCAGTGTCGACGGTGAAGAAACAAACGTATTTTCCTTTAGGGCCACACGTTACATGTTAAGGGCAATGAAGGAGGTGTTACATATTTCTGATACTACAAGTACCACAAATAAGGGTATTATGTAGGGTGGGAATAATCTACTTGTAGTTTTTCCTGAATCAGATAAATTAAAGTGTGTGATGATACGTGGGTTTCCTCCGATAGAAAATTATTGGAGGTATACCCTTTCCCGCCAGAAGTGAGGGCGAGTTGGGAAACACACCTTAGGGTGGATAAGGCGCTCGCACGCTTATAAAAACAAGTGGCGTTACCGTCTCCAGATACGGCCGCCCTCAAAGAGCCAGCTGATAGGAAGCTGAAAAATATCCTAAAAAGTATATACACACATACTGGTGTTATACTACGACCAGCAATCGCCTCAGCCTGGATGTGCAGCGCTGGGGGGGCTTGGTCGGATTTCCTGACTGAAAATATTGATACCCTTGACAGGAACAATATTTTATTGACTATAGAGCATTTTAAGGATGCATTTCTATATATGCGAGATGCGCAGAGGGATATTTGCATTCTGGCATCAAGAGTAGATGTGATGTCCATATCTGCCAGACGATGTTTATAGACACGACAGTGGTCAGGTGATGCAGATTCCAGACGGCACATGGAAGTATTGCCGTATAAAGGGGCGGTCCATCGGACCTGGTGGCCATGGCAACAGCTGGAAAATCCACTTTTGTTACCCCAAGTCACATCTCAGCAGAAAAGGACACAGTCTTTTCAGTCTCAGTCCTTTCGTACCCATAAAGGCAGGCGGGCAAAAGGCCAGTCATATCTGCCCAGGGTTAGAGGAAAGGGAAGAAGACTGCAGCAGGCAGCCCATTCCCAGGAACAGAAGTCCTCCACAGCTTCTGCCAAGTCCGCAGCATGACGCTGGGGCCATACAAGCGGACTCAGGTGCGGTGGGGGGTCATCTCAAGAGTTTCAGCACGCAGTGGGCTCACTCGCAAGTGGACTCCTGGATCCTACACGTAGTATCCCAGGTGTACATTGGAAATTTGAGACGTCTTCCCCTCACAAGTTCCTGAAGTCTGCTTTACCAACGTCTCCCTCCGACAGGGAGGCAGTATTGGAAAAAAATTCACAGGCTGTATTCCCAGCAGGTGATAATCAAAGTACCCCTCCTACAACAAGGGAAGGGGTATTATTCCACACTATATTGTGGTACTGAAGCCAAACGGCTCGGTGAGATCTAAAAGATTTGAACAATTACATACAAGGGTTCAAATCAAGATGGAGTCACTCAGAGCAGTGATAGCGAACCAAGACGATATGGTGTCACTGGATATCAGGGACGCTTACCTACATGTCCAAATTTTGCCCTTCTCACCAAGGGTATCTCAGGTTCGTGGTACAGAACTGTCACTATCAGTTCAGACGCTGCCGTTTGGATTGTCCACGGCACCCCGGGTCTTTACCATGGTAATGGCCGAAATGATGATTCTTCCTAAAAGAAATATGGACGCTTTCCTGATAAGGGCAAGGTCCAGAGAACAGTTGGCGGTCGGAGTAGCACTATCTCAAGTAGTTCTACGACAGCACGAGTGGATTCTAAATATTCCAAAATCGCAGCTTTTTCCGACGACACGTCTAATGTTCCTAGGAATGATTCTGGACACAGTCCAGAAAAGGATGTTTTCTCCCGGAGAAGAAGACCAGGGAGTTATCCGAGCTAGTCAGGAACCTCCTAAAACCAGGAAAAGTATCAGTGCATCATTGCACAAAGGTCCTGTGAAAAATGGTGGTTTCTTACAAAGCGATCCCATTCGGTAGATTTCACGCAAGAACCTTTCAGTGGAATCTGCTGGGAAAATAGTCCGGATCGCATCTTCAGATGCATCAGCGGATAACCCTGTCTCCAAGGACAAGGGTGTTTTCTTCTGCGGTGGCTGCAGAGTGCTCATCTATGAAAGGGCCGCAGATTCGACATTCAGGACTGGGTCCTGGTGACCACGGATGCCAGCCTGAGTGGCTGGGGAGCAGTCACACAAGGAAAAAATTTCCAGGGAGTGTGATCAAGTCTGGAGACTTCTCTCCACATAAATATACTGGAGCTAAAGGCAATTTACAAGGCTCTAAGCTTAGCAAGACCTCTGCTTCAAGGTCAGCCGGTATTGATCCAGTGGGACAACATCACGGCAGTCGCCCACGTAAACAGACAGGGCGGCACATGAAGCAGGAGGGAAATGGCAGAAACTGCAAGGATTCTTCGCTGGGCGAAAAATCATGTGATAACACTCTCAGCAGTGTTAATTCCGGGAGTGGAAAACTGGGAAGCAAACTTCCTCAGCAGGCATAACCTCCACCCGGGAGAGTGGGGACTTCAGCGGGAAGTCTTCCACATGATTGTAAACCGTTGGGAAAAACCAAAGGTGGACATGATGGCGTCCCGCCTGAACAAAAAACTAGACAAATATTGCGCCAGGTCAAGGGACCCTCAGGCAATAGCGGTGGACGCTCTGGTAACACTGTGGGTGTACCAGTCAGGGTATGTGTTCCCTCCTATGCATCTCATACCAAAAGTACTGAGAATCATAAGAAGGAGATGAGTAAGAACGATACTCGTGGTTCCGAATGGGTCAAGAAGGACTTGGTACCCGGAACTTCAAGAGATGCTCACGGAAGAACCGTGGCCTCTACCTTTAAGAAAGGACCTGCTCCAGCAGGGGCCTTGTCTGTTCCAAGACTTACCGCGGCTGCGTTTGACGGCATGGCAGTTGAACGCCGGATCCTGAAAGGGCATTCCAGATGAAGTCATCCCTACCCTGGTCGAAGCCAGGAAGGATGTAACCGCAAAACATTTTCACCGCATTTGGCGAAAATATGTTGCGTGGTGTGAGGCCAAGAAGTTCCCTACAGAGGAATTCCAACTGGGTCGTTTCCTACATTTCCTGAAAACAGGACTGTCTATGGGCCTAAAATTAGGGTCCATTAAGGTTCAAATTTCGATCCTGTCAAATTTCTTCCAGAAAGAACTGGCTTCAGTGCCTGAAGTTCAGACGTTTGTAAAAGGGGTACTGCATATACAGCCTCCTTTTGTGCCCCCAGTGGCACCTTGGGATCTCAATGTTGTTTTGAGTTTCCTAAAGTCACATTGGTTTGATCCACTCACCACTGTGGAATTAAAATATTTCACATGGAAGGTGAAGATTCTATTAGCCCTGGCTTCAGCCAGGCGTGTGTCAGAATGGGCGGCTTTATCATATAAAAGCCCTTACTTAATTTTTCATTCTGACAGGGCAGAATTGAGGACTCGTCCTCAATTTCTCCTTAAGGTGTTTTCTGTTTTTCACATGAACCAACCTATTGTGGTACCTGCGGCTACTAGGGACTTGGAGGACTCCAAGTTACTTGACGTTGTCAGGGCCCTGAAAATATATGTTTCCAGGACGACTGGAGTCAGAAAATCTGACTCGCTGTTTAGCCTGTATGCACCCAACAAGATGGGTGTTCCTGCTTCTAAGCAGACGATTGCTCGCTGGATTTGTAGTACAATTCAGCTTGCACATTCTGTGGCAGGCTTGCCACAGCCAAAATCAGTAAAAGCCCATTCCACAAGGAAGTGGGCTCATCTTGGGCGGCTGCCCGAGGGGTCTCGGCTTTACAACTTTGCCGAGCTGCTACTTGGTCAGGGGCACACCCTGACTGAGGAGGACCTGGAGTTCTCTCATTCGGTGCTGCAGAGTCATCCGCACTCTCCCGCCCGTTTGGGAGCTTTGGTATAATCCCCATGGTCCTGACGGAGTCCCCAGCATCCACTTAGGACGTTAGAGAAAATAAGAATTTACTTACCGATAATTCTATTTCTCGTAGTCCGTAGTGGATGCTGGGCGCCCATCCCAAGTGCGGATTGTCTGCAATACTTGTACATGGTTATTGTTACAAAAATCGGGTTATTCTTGTTGTGAGCCATCTTTTCAGAGGCTCCTTCGTTGTTATCATACTGTTAACTGGGTTCAGATCACAGGTTGTACGGTGTGATTGGTGTGGCTGGTATGAGTCTTACCCGGGATTCAATATCCTTCCTTATTATGCACGCTCGTCCGGGCACAGTATCCTAACTGAGGCTTGGAGGAGGGTCATAGGGGGAGGAGCCAGTGCACACCACCTGATCCTAAAGCTTTTATTATTGTGCCCTGTTTCCTGCGGAGCCGCTAAACCCCATGGTCCTGACGGAGTCCCCAGCATCCACTACGGACTACGAGAAATAGAATTATCGGTAAGTAAATTCTTATTATATATATATATACAGTTGTGCTCATAAGTTTACATACCCTAGCAGAATTTGTGATTGCTGGCCATTTGTCAGAGAATATGAATGATAACTCACAAACTTTTCTTTCACTCATGGTTAGTGGTTGGGTGAAGCCATTTATTGTCAAACAACTGTGTTTACTCTTTTTAAATCATAATGACAACAGAAAGTACCCAAATGACCCTGGTCAAAAGTTTACATACCCCCGTTCTTCTTAATACCGTGTATTGCCCCCTTTAACATCAATGACAGCTTGAAGTCTTTTGTGGTAGTTGTGGATGAGGCTCTTTATTTTCTCAGATGGTAAAGCTGCCCATTCTTCTTGGTAAAAAGCCTCTAGTTCCTGTAAATTCTTAGGCTGTCTTGCATGAACTGCACGTTTGAGATCTCCCCAGAGTGGCTCAATGATATTGAGGTCAGTAGACTGAGATGGCCACTCCAGAACCTTCACTTTATTCTAGAGATGTGCACCAGAAATGTTTCGGGTTTTGTGTTTTGGTTTTGGATTCGGTTCCGCGGCCGTGTTTTGGCAAAACCTCCCTGAAAATTTTTTGTCGGATTCGGGTGTTTTTTTTTTTCAAAAACCCATCAAAAACAGCTTAAATCATAGAATTTGGGGGTAATTTTGATTAGAGATGAGCGGGTTCGGTTTCTCTGAATCCGAACCCGCCAGAACTTCATGTTTTTTTTCACGGGTCCGAGCGACTCGGATCTTCCCGCCTTACTCGGTTAACCCGAGCGCGCCCGAACGTCATCATGACGCTGTCGGATTCTCGCGAGGCTCGGATTCTATCGCGAGACTCGGATTCTATATAAGGAGCCGCGCATCGCCGCCATTTTCACACGTGCATTGAGATTGATAGGGAGAGGACGTGGCTGGCGTCCTCTCCATTTAGATTATAAGAGACTGAGAGAGATTTACTGGAGCTGACTAGGAGGAGTACTGTTACTGTAGAAGTGTAGAGACTGAGTGGAGAGAGTTTACTAGTGAGGACAGTGCAGTTTACTTTATAATCCGTTCTCTGCCTGAAAAAAGCGATACACAGCACACAGTGACTCAGTCACATACCATATCTGTGTGCACTGCTCAGGCTCAGGCCAGTGTGCTGCATCATCTATTATCTATATATAATATTATATATATCTGTCTGACTGCTCAGCTCACACAGCTTATAATTGTGGGGGAGACTGGGGAGCACTACTGCAGTGCCAGTTATAGGTTATAGCAGGAGCCAGGAGTACATAATATATTATATAGTGAGTGACCACCAGACACACAGTGCAGTTTATTTAATATATCCGTTCTCTGCCTGAAAAAAGCGATACACACAGTGACTCAGTCAGTCACATACCATATCTGTGTGCACTGCTCAGGCTCAGGCCAGTGTGCTGCATCATCTATATATATTATATATCTGTCTGACTGCTCAGCTCACACAGCTTATAATTGTGGGGGAGACTGGGGAGCACTACTGCAGTGCCAGTTATAGGTTATAGCAGGAGCCAGGAGTACATAATATTATATTAAAATTAAACAGTGCACACTTTTGCTGCAGGAGTGCCACTGCCAGTGTGACTAGTGACCAGTGACCTGACCACCAGTATATATAATATTAGTAGTATACTATCTCTTTATCAACCAGTCTATATTAGCAGCAGACACAGTACAGTGCGGTAGTTCACGGCTGTGGCTACCTCTGTGTCGGCACTCGGCAGCCCGTCCATAATTGTATATACCACCTAACCGTGGTTTTTTTTTCTTTCTTTATAGTCATACTAGTTACGAGTATACTATCTCTTTATCAACCAGTCTATATTAGCAGCAGACACAGTACAGTGCGGTAGTTCACGGCTGTGGCTACCTCTGTGTCGGCACTCGGCAGCCCGTCCATAATTGTATATACCACCTAACTGTGGTTTTTTTTTCTTTCTTTATACATACATACTAGTTACGAGTATACTATCTCTTTATCAACCAGTCTATATTAGCAGCAGACACAGTACAGTGCGGTAGTTCACGGCTGTGGCTACCTCTGTGTCGGCACTCGGCAGCCCGTCCATAATTGTATATACCACCTAACCGTGGTTTTTTTTTCTTTCTTTATACATACATACTAGTTACGAGTATACTATCTCTTTATCAACCAGTCTATATATTAGCAGCAGACACAGTACAGTGCGGTAGTTCACGGCTGTGGCTACCTCTGTGTCGGCACTCGGCAGCCCGTCCATAATTGTATATACCACCTAACCGTGGTTTTTTTTTCTTTCTTTATACATACATACTAGTTACGAGTATACTATCTCTTTATCAACCACCAGTCTATATTAGCAGCAGACACAGTACAGTGCGGTAGTTCACGGCTGTGGCTACCTCTGTGTCGGCACTCGGCAGCCCGTCCATAATTGTATATACCACCTAACCGTGGTTTTTTTTTCTTTCTTTATACATACATACTAGTTACGAGTATACTATCTCTTTATCAACCAGTCTATATATTAGCAGCAGACACAGTACAGTGCGGTAGTTCACGGCTGTGGCTACCTCTGTGTCGGCACTCGGCAGCCCGTCCATAATTGTATATACCACCTAACCGTGGTTTTTTTTTCTTTCTTTATACATACATACTAGTTACGAGTATACTATCTCTTTATCAACCAGTCTATATTAGCAGCAGACACAGTACAGTGCGGTAGTTCACGGCTGTGGCTACCTCTGTGTCGGCACTCGGCAGCCCGTCCATAATTGTATATACCACCTAACCGTGGTTTTTTTTTCTTTCTTTATACATACATACTAGTTACAAGTATACTATCTCTTTATCAACCAGTCTATATATTAGCAGCAGACACAGTACAGTGCGGTAGTTCACGGCTGTGGCTACCTCTGTGTCGGCACTCGGCAGCCCGTCCATAATTGTATATACCACCTAACCGTGGTTTTTTTTTCTTTCTTTATACATACATACTAGTTACGAGTATACTATCTCTTTATCAACCAGTCTATATATTAGCAGCAGACACAGTACAGTGCGGTAGTTCACGGCTGTGGCTACCTCTGTGTCGGCACTCGGCAGCCCGTCCATAATTGTATATACCACCTAACCGTGGTTTTTTTTTCTTTCTTTATACATACATACTAGTTACGAGTATACTATCTCTTTATCAACCAGTCTATATATTAGCAGCAGACACAGTACAGTGCGGTAGTTCACGGCTGTGGCTACCTCTGTGTCGGCACTCGGCAGCCCGTCCATAATTGTATATACCACCTAACCGTGGTTTTTTTTTCTTTCTTTATACATACATACTAGTTACGAGTATACTATCTCTTTATCAACCAGTCTATATATTAGCAGCAGACACAGTACAGTGCGGTAGTTCACGGCTGTGGCTACCTCTGTGTCGGCACTCGGCAGCCCGTCCATAATTGTATATACCACCTAACCGTGTTTTTTTTTTCTTTCTTTATACATACATACTAGTTACGAGTATACTATCTCTTTATCAACCAGTCTATATATTAGCAGCAGACACAGTACAGTGCGGTAGTTCACGGCTGTGGCTACCTCTGTGTCGGCACTCGGCAGCCCGTCCATAATTGTATATACCACCTAACCGTGGTTTTTTTTCTTTCTTTATACATACATACTAGTTACGAGTATACTATCTCTTTATCAACCAGTCTATATATTAGCAGCAGACACAGTACAGTGCGGTAGTTCACGGCTGTGGCTACCTCTGTGTCGGCACTCGGCAGCCCGTCCATAATTGTATACTAGTATCCAATCCATCCATCTCCATTGTTTACCTGAGGTGCCTTTTAGTTGTGCCTATTAAAATATGGAGAACAAAAATGTTGAGGTTCCAAAATTAGGGAAAGATCAAGATCCACTT
Organism: Pseudophryne corroboree; assembly: GCF_028390025.1. NCBI lineage: Eukaryota > Metazoa > Chordata > Amphibia > Anura > Myobatrachidae > Pseudophryne > Pseudophryne corroboree. Next base: position 318,399,603 of record NC_086446.1, on the reverse strand, counting down.
CCACCTCGTGCTGAAGCTGCTGCCACTAGTCATGGCCGAGACGATGAAATGCCAGCAACGTCGTCTGCCAAGGCCGATGCCCAATGTCATAGTACAGAGCATGTCAAATCCAAAACACCAAATATCAGTAAAAAAAGGACTCCAAAACCTAAAATAAAATTGTCGGAGGAGAAGCGTAAACTTGCCAATATGCCATTTACCACACGGAGTGGCAAGGAACGGCTGAGGCCCTGGCCTATGTTCATGGCTAGTGGTTCAGCTTCACATGAGGATGGAAGCACTCAGCCTCTCGCTAGAAAAATGAAAAGACTCAAGCTGGCAAAAGCAGCACAGCAAAGAACTGTGCATTCTTCGAAATCCCAAATCCACAAGGAGAGTCCAATTGTGTCGGTTGCGATGCCTGACCTTCCCAACACTGGACGTGAAGAGCATGCGCCTTCCACCATTTGCACGCCCCCTGCAAGTGCTGGAAGGAGCACCCGCAGTCCAGTTCCTGATAGTCAGATTGAAGATGTCAGTGTTGAAGTACACCAGGATGAGGAGGATATGGGTGTTGCTGGCGCTGGGGAGGAAATTGACCAGGAGGATTCTGATGGTGAGGTGGTTTGTTTAAGTCAGGCACCCGGGGAGACACCTGTTGTCCGTGGGAGGAATATGGCCGTTGACATGCCAGGTGAAAATACCAAAAAAATCAGCTCTTCGGTGTGGAGGTATTTCACCAGAAATGCGGACAACAGGTGTCAAGCCGTGTGTTCCCTTTGTCAAGCTGTAATAAGTAGGGGTAAGGACGTTAACCACCTCGGAACATCCTCCCTTATACGTCACCTGCAGCGCATTCATAATAAGTCAGTGACAAGTTCAAAAACTTTGGGTGACAGCGGAAGCAGTCCACTGACCAGTAAATCCCTTCCTCTTGTAACCAAGCTCACGCAAACCACCCCACCAACTCCCTCAGTGTCAATTTCCTCCTTCCCCAGGAATGCCAATAGTCCTGCAGGCCATGTCACTGGCAATTCTGACGAGTCCTCTCCTGCCTGGGATTCCTCCGATGCATCCTTGCGTGTAACGCCTACTGCTGCTGGCGCTGCTGTTGTTGCCGCTGGGAGTCGATGGTCATCCCAGAGGGGAAGTCGTAAGCCCACTTGTACTACTTCCAGTAAGCAATTGACTGTTCAACAGTCCTTTGCGAGGAAGATGAAATATCACAGCAGTCATCCTACTGCAAAGCGGATAACTGAGGCCTTGACAACTATGTTGGTGTTAGACGTGTGTCCGGTATCCGCCGTTAGTTCACAGGGAACTAGACAATTTATTGAGGCAGTGTGCCCCCGTTACCAAATACCATCTAGGTTCCACTTCTCTAGGCAGGCGATACCGAGAATGTACACGGACGTCAGAAAAAGACTCACCAGTGTCCTAAAAAATGCAGTTGTACCCAATGTCCACTTAACCACGGACATGTGGACAAGTGGAGCAGGGCAGGGTCAGGACTATATGACTGTGACAGCCCACTGGGTAGATGTATGGACTCCCGCCGCAAGAACAGCAGCGGCGGCACCAGTAGCAGCATCTCGCAAACGCCAACTCTTTCCTAGGCAGGCTACGCTTTGTATCACCGCTTTCCAGAATACGCACACAGCTGAAAACCTCTTACGGCAACTGAGGAAGATCATCGCGGAATGGCTTACCCCAATTGGACTCTCCTGTGGATTTGTGGCATCGGACAACGCCAGCAATATTGTGTGTGCATTAAATATGGGCAAATTCCAGCACGTCCCATGTTTTGCACATACCTTGAATTTGGTGGTGCAGAATTTTTTAAAAAACGACAGGGGCGTGCAAGAGATGCTGTCGGTGGCCAGAAAAATTGCGGGACACTTTCGGCGTACAGGCACCACGTACAGAAGACTGGAGCACCACCAAAAACTACTGAACCTGCCCTGCCATCATCTGAAGCAAGAAGTGGTAACGAGGTGGAATTCAACCCTCTATATGCTTCAGAGGTTGGAGGAGCAGCAAAAGGCCATTCAAGCCTATACAATTGAGCACGATATAGGAGGTGGAATGCACCTGTCTCAAGTGCAGTGGAGAATGATTTCAACGTTGTGCAAGGTTCTGATGCCCTTTGAACTTGCCACACGTGAAGTCAGTTCAGACACTGCCAGCCTGAGTCAGGTCATTCCCCTCATCAGGCTTTTGCAGAAGAAGCTGGAGGCATTGAAGAAGGAGCTAAAAGGGAGCGATTCCGCTAGGCATGTGGGACTTGTGGATGCAGCCCTTAATTCGCTTAACAAGGATTCACGGGTGGTCAATCTGTTGAAATCAGAGCACTACATTTTGGCCACCGTGCTCGATCCTAGATTTAAAGCCTACCTTGGATCTCTCTTTCCGGCAGACACAAGTCTGCTGGGGTTGAAAGACCTGCTGGTGACAAAATTGTCAAGTCAAGCGGAACGCGACCTGTCAACATCTCCTCCTTCACATTCTCCCGCAACTGGGGGTGCGAGGAAAAGGCTCAGAATTCCGAGCCCACCCGCTGGCGGTGATGCAGGGCAGTCTGGAGCGACTGCTGATGCTGACATCTGGTCCGGACTGAAGGACCTGACAACGATTACGGACATGTCGTCTACTGTCACTGCATATGATTCTCTCAACATTGATAGAATGGTGGAGGATTATATGAGTGACCGCATCCAAGTAGGCACGTCACACAGTCCGTACTTATACTGGCAGGAAAAAGAGGCAATTTGGAGGCCCTTGCACAAACTGGCTTTATTCTACCTAAGTTGCCCTCCCACAAGTGTGTACTCCGAAAGAGTGTTTAGTGCCGCCGCTCACCTTGTCAGCAATCGGCGTACGAGGTTACATCCAGAAAATGTGGAGAAGATGATGTTCATTAAAATGAATTATAATCAATTCCTCCGCGGAGACATTGACCAGCAGCAATTGCCTCCACAAAGTACACAGGGAGCTGAGATGGTGGATTCCAGTGGGGACGAATTGATAATCTGTGAGGAGGGGGATGTACACGGTGATATATCGGAGGGTGAAGATGAGGTGGACATCTTGCCTCTGTAGAGCCAGTTTGTGCAAGGAGAGATTAATTGCTTCTTTTTTGGGGGGGTCCAAACCAACCCGTCATATCAGTCACAGTCGTGTGGCAGACCCTGTCACTGAAATGATGGGTTGGTTAAAGTGTGCATGTCCTGTTTTGTTTATACAACATAAGGGTGGGTGGGAGGGCCCAAGGACAATTCCATCTTGCACCTCTTTTTTCTTTTCTTTTTCTTTGCATCATGTGCTGATTGGGGAGGGTTTTTTGGAAGGGACATCCTGCGTGACACTGCAGTGCCACTCCTAGATGGGCCCGGTGTTTGTGTCGGCCACTAGGGTCGCTAATCTTACTCACACAGTCAGCTACCTCATTGCGCCTCTTTTTTTCTTTGCGTCATGTGCTGTTTGGGGAGGGTTTTTTGGAAGGGACATCCTGCGTGACACTGCAGTGCCACTCCTAGATGGGCCCGGTGTTTGTGTCGGCCACTAGGGTCGCTAATCTTACTCACACAGCTACCTCATTGCGCCTCTTTTTTTCTTTGCGTCATGTGCTGTTTGGGGAGGGTTTTTTGGAAGGGACATCCTGCGTGACACTGCAGTGCCACTCCTAGATGGGCCCGGTGTTTGTGTCGGCCACTAGGGTCGCTAATCTTACTCACACAGCTACCTCATTGCGCCTCTTTTTTTCTTTGCGTCATGTGCTGTTTGGGGAGGGTTTTTTGGAAGGGCCATCCTGCGTGACACTGCAGTGCCACTCCTAGATGGGCCCGGTGTTTGTGTCGGCCACTAGGGTCGCTAATCTTACTCACACAGCTACCTCATTGCGCCTCTTTTTTTCTTTGCGTCATGTGCTGTTTGGGGAGGGTTTTTTGGAAGGGACATCCTGCGTGACACTGCAGTGCCACTCCTAGATGGGCCCGGTGTTTGTGTCGGCCACTAGGGTCGCTTATCTTACTCACACAGCGACCTCGGTGCAAATTTTAGGACTAAAAATAATATTGTGAGGTGTGAGGTATTCAGAATAGACTGAAAATGAGTGTAAATTATGGTTTTTGAGGTTAATAATACTTTGGGATCAAAATGACCCCCAAATTCTATGATTTAAGCTGTTTTTTAGTGTTTTTTGAAAAAAACACCCGAATCCAAAACACACCCGAATCCGACAAAAAAAATTCGGTGAGGTTTTGCCAAAACGCGTTCGAACCCAAAACACGGCCGCGGAACCGAACCCAAAACCAAAACACAAAACCCGAAAAATTTCAGGCGCTCATCTCTAATTTTGATCCCATAGTATTATTAACCTCAATAACCACAATTTCCACTAATTTCCATTCTATTCTGAACACCTCACAATACTATTTTTAGTCCTAAAATTTGCACCGAGGTCGCTGGATGACTAAGCAAAGCGACCCAAGAGGGCGGCACAAACACCTGGCCCATCAAGGAGTGGCACTGCAGTGTCAGACAGGATGGCACTTCAAAAAATTGGCCCCAAACAGCACATGATGCAAAGAAAAGAGAAAAAGAGGTGCACTGTGGTCGCTGGACAGCTAAGCTAAGCGACACAAACACCTCAATATCAAAGAAATTATTCATTCTAATCAATGGTATTATTGGTCCAAATCACTGGAAGAAAATGGAATGGATGGATACTTGCAGTGACACAGAGCTGCAAGATACAGCAATGGCCTACTGTATACAACTATATACTGTTGGGTCACCAAAATTCTGCACTGTAATACTACATATACTGCTCACAAAAATGCTGCACAGATATGGAATGGATACTTGCAGTGACACAGAGCTGCAAGATACAGCAATGGCCTACTGTACACAACTATATACTGTTGGGTCACCAAAATGCTGCACTGTAATACTATATAGTGCTCACAAAAATGCAGCACAGATATGGAATGGATACTTGCAGTGACACAGAGCTGCAAGATACAGCAATGGCCTACTGTACAGTACTACTATAAGTATAATTAATTATATACTGGTGGTCCCCAGTCCCCACAATAAAGCACACTGAGCACAGATATTTGCAGCACACTGAGCACAGATATGGAGCGTTTTCAGGCAGAGAACGTAGATATTTTTAGCACACTGAGCACAGATATTTGCAGCACACTGAGCACAGATATTTGCAGCACACCGAGCACAGATTACTGAGCTTTTCAGGGAGAGAACGCAGCCACGTCCTCTCCATTCAATCTCCAATGCACGAGTGAAAATGGCGGCGATGCGCGGCTCTTTATATAGAATACGAATCTCGCGAGAATCCGACAGTGGGATGATGACGTTCGGCCTCGTTCGGGTTAACCGAGCAAGGCGTGAAGAGCCGTGGCTGCCTCGGAACCATGTAAAATGGGTGAAGTTCGGGGGAATTCGGATCTCGAGGAACCGAACCCGCTCATCTGTACTTTATTCTGCTGTAGCCAATGACAGGTCGACTAGGCCTTGTGTTTTGGATCATTGTCATGTTGGAACGTCCAAGTATGTCCCATGTGCAGCTTCCGGGCTGATGAGTGCAAATTTTCCTCCAGTATTTTCTGGTAACATGCTGCATTCATCTTGCCATCAATTTTGACCAAGTTTCCAGTGCCTTTGTAGCTCACACATCCCCAAAACATCATCGATCCACCTCCGTGTTTCACAGTAGGAATGGTGTACCTTTCATCATAGGCCTTGTTGACTCCTCTCCAAATGTAAAGTTTATGGTTGTGGCCAAAAAGTTAAATTTTGGTCTCATCACTCCAAATGACTTTGTTCCAGAAGTTTTGAGGCTTGTCTCTGTGCTGTTTGGAGTATTGTAAGCGGGATGCCCTGTGGCATTTGTGTAGTAATGGCTTTCTTCTGGCGACTCGACCATGCAGCCCATTTTTCTTCAAATGCCTCCTTATTGTGCATCTTGAAACAACCACACCACTTTTTTTCATAGAGTCCTGTATTTCAGCTGAAGTTATTTGTGGATTTTTCTTTGCATCCCAAACAATTTTCCTGGCAGTTGTGGCTGAAATTTTTGTTGGTCTACCTGACCGTGATTTGGTTTCCACAGAATACCTAATTTTCCACTTCTTAATTAGAGTTTGAACACTGCTGATTGGCATTCTCAATTGCTTGGATATCTTTTTATATCCTTTTCCTGTTTTATACAGTTCAATTACCTTTTCCCGCAGATCCTTTGACAATTCTTTTGCTTTCCCCATGACTCAGAATCCAGACACATCAGTGCAGCACTGGATGAAAGATGCAAGGGTCTTTTAGGAGTCCAGAAAACTCACTGACCTTTTATACACACACACTGCTTACAAGCAAACAGATCACAGGTGAGGATGGTTACCTTTAGTAGCCATTCAAATCTGTTAGTGTCAACTTGTGTGCATGTTATCAGGCCAAAATCTCCAAGGTATATACATTTTTGATCAGGGTCATTTGGGTAGTTTCTGTTGTCATTATGATTTAAAAAGAGTAAACACAGTTGTTTGACAATAAATGGCATCACCCAACCACTAACCATGAGTGAACGAAAAGTTTGTGAGTTATCATTCATATTCTCTGACATATGGCCAACAATCACAAATTCTGCTAGGGTATGTAAACTTATGAGCACAACTGTGTATATATATATATATATATATATAGCACAGATTGGTGGGCGGCACTCCAAGGATTTGTAAAGAAAAGCAGCTACACAAGCTAAATAACTTCAACGTTTCAGACGCCTTTTATTTGCGCCTTTCGCCTTTCGTCAGCATCCTGACGAAAGGCGCAAATAAAAGGCGTCTGAAACGTTGAAGTTATTTAGCTTGTGTAGCTGCTTTTCTTTACAAATCCTTGGAGTGCCGCCCACCAATCTGTGCTGTCTGCTGGGCTTTGTAGTGCCACGGGAGGGCACCCAGGTATCTATATACATTTTAGTTGGAGTGCCGGTCATACGCATATATATATATATATATAATATTGCACATCCAGAATGCAAACCGTTATATATATATGTATGCATATATCTCAAAATCTATTTCTCACTAATCAGGCAGTTCATCTTGACTAATGAAGTTGCAGTATACATGTCAATACAATAGATGATGCAACAAGACAAATACTACATATCACGAGTTGCTGGCCATGTTGCTTGCAACCTTTCCGTGTTACTGTAGGTTAAGCAGAAACAGATTTGGGATCTCCAAGATAATATTTGTTTGACTAAAGTGATCTTAGACTGGACTGTGAGATTGATCACCCCCTTGAATTGGATTTAGTGGTTTACATGAAAAATAAATAAATAGAAAGCTGTGGATAATTGCTTACCGGTGTACTGTCACAGAGGCAAAAGCTCAGGGCTGCAGGCGTAAATCTCAGAAGCAACTGCTTCTCCCATGGGCAGCTTTATGTGGCTTTCTCACAAGTTATTAGCCCAAACCATCTTTTTGTGTTAATCCCTGAAGGAAAAACTGCAAATATTGTTTACAAAAACATTTTCTGATCAATGACTACAATAGACATCACAATATTAAATGGCACTACTGTCTTCGTAAAATTATTTCCACTGAGCAATAACCAGCGTGAGCAAAGCCACGGGCAAACGCTAGTATATATATATATATATATATATGTGTGTGTGTGTTAATAGTTTATTTTTATCAATTAACAAAATGCAAAGTGAATGAACAAAAGAGAAATCTAAATCAAATCAATATTTCATTATCTAAATCAAATCACCCTTTGCCTTCAAAACAGCATCAACTCTTCTAAGTACATTTGCACACATTTATGAAGGAACTCGGCAGGGAGGCTCAAGGACGTTGAGATCAGAGCTCTGTGGGGGCCATATCCAGGACTCCTTGTTTTTTGTTACACTGAAGATAGTTCTTAATGACATTGGCTGTATGTTTGGGGTCATTGTCCTGCTGCAGAAAAAAATTGGAGCCAATCAGATGCTTCCCTGATGGTATTGCATGATGGATAAGTACCTGCCTGTCTTTCTCAGCATTGAGGACACAATTAATCCTGACCAAATCCCCATCTTCATTTGCTGCAATGCAGCCCCAGACTTGCAAAGAACCTCCACTATGCTTCACTGTTGCCTGTAGACACTCATTATTGTACCATTCTCCAGCCCTTCTGTTACAGCCAAATAGTTAAAAGTTTGACTCTTCAGTCCAGAGCACCTGCTGCCATTTTTCTGCACCCCAGTTCCCATTGTTATGGATAGTTGAGCAGCTTGGCCTTGTTTCCACGTTGAAGGTATGGCTTTTTGACAGAAATTCTTCCATGAAGGCAAATTCTAGCTAGACTTCTCAAAACAGTAGATGGGTGTACCGGGGTTCCACCAGTTTCTGCCAGTTCTGAGCTGATGGCACTGCTGGACATCTTCTGATTTCATAGGGAAGTAAGCACGATGTGTCTTTCATCTGATGCACTAAGGGGGTAATTCAGACCTGATCGCTAGGGTGCATTTTTTGCAGCCCTGCGATCAGATAGTCACCGCCTGCAGGGGGAGGGGTAAAGGCTGTGCAAGTGTGTGTTCGCTTCTTTAGCAGAGTGGCACAAACATCAGTTTGTGCAGTCTCTGCGCAGCCCAGGACTTACTGAGATGGTGCAATGGATTAATGGTGATCGGGGTCGGAGCTGACGTCGGACACCCTCCCTCCAAACACCTGAGGCCGCCTGCGTTTTTCTGGACACTCCTGCAAAACGGTCAGTTGACACCCACAAACGGCCACTTCCTGTCAATCACCTTGCGATCGGCCGTGCAATCATTTTTTTCGCACCAACCCGTCACTAGGCACCGACACCCGGTGCTGTTGTGCAACGCGCCAGCACATTGTGGTGCATACGCATGCGCAGTTCAGATCTGATCGCCCGCTGTGCGAAAATGCACAGCAGCGATCAGGTCTGAATTACCCCCTAAGTTTCCTTGGCTGACAACTGCGTCTATGTTCCTCAACGTTGCCAGTTTCTTTGTGCTTCAGTGCTGAGAAATACAGGCAGGTACTTATTTATCATGCATTACCATCAGGGAGAAATAGCCGCAGATCGTAGCAGCATGCAGGATGACTAGACAACAAAGCCAAAAGCACCTGCAATATTTATCGATGCCTTGATAAAGATTCCTAAAAGGAATCGAAATGTCACGTCGGCTACCCTGAACGCAAAAAAAAATTAAAGACTTTTTCAACTAATAATTTGGAGAGTGCCTTTGTTCTACTAGCTAGTAGAACAAATAACATATAAATAAATGATAATAATAATAATAATAGATCAGGCATGTCCATACTGCGGCCCTCCAGCTGTTGAGAAACTACACATCCCAGCATACACTGACACAGCTTTAGCATTCTCTGACAGCAAAACTCTGTCAGGGCATGCTGGGATATGTAGTTTCACAACAGCTGGAGGGCCGCAGTTTGGACATGCCTGTAGTAGATATATATATTATATACCGTATGTATGTATATGCACACAGAAACAAGCAATGGCACTCAGGGACTATTAAATCAATTTCAGGTGTATGAAAATGATGGTGATATACCAATGTTTCGGGGCATAGTTACCTCTTTGTACGTACAGTATATATGTGTGTATAAATTATATATATATATATATATATATATATATACAGTATATAGTGTTACACAGATTTATCTGAATCGCTTACAAGAGTCTGCAAGAGCATACCGGAGGGACAGTGCCCAGTTTGGTGATGATGAAGGTTGCGGTCTGCTGTCATCTGACCGCCTGTCACTGCATGTGGGAAACGAGTGTTGGAATCATACATCGTGCCATTTGGATCCCGGCCCTGTGATCGCCCCCATGCACAGGACTGTATAAACACTTGCTGATTAATCTGCTTGTTTTTTCATTAATACATAAATCCTGTAGTGTCATAACAAATGTTCATTTCTGTTACTGCTTTAATGATTCTAAAAAATGGAATATCATGACGGTTGTATATTCATTATTTGCCGTTCATTTTAATGTGAGCAAGTGTTTTAATTATAATGAATCCTTGAGATAGATCTTTCCAGACGGGGGCCTAATCTTGTCCCTCCATTTTAACCCTAAACTGCCTTCGTTTGCACAGTATGTGAGGAATTATCTCTACATATACCTCATAATACACATTTTACTTTAAACATTTCATAAGTAATTGGGTAAATAGATAGTCATAAACTAGCTGACGGAGTGTAACATTCCTTTATACAAAATATCAATCATATTAATAGATAAAACGCTATATAGAAAAAGATAATATTTCAGAAACATAATAAGGCTACACTTTGGTAAAATCTTATATGCTATAATGGGGTTAGTCTCAAGTAGAGAGGTCTAGATGTGAGCTGCTCTAATCATTTCTGAACACTAACATAATAGTTATCACACTTAGGAGAAAAATAACTTAAGGGCTATGGCTAGATTGTAGCTGGCTGCAACCATAGGAAGAAAGATAATGCAAATGCATGCAGCATTTTAATGCTGGCACACGGCGTTTCATACCAAGCATCTTTCTGAACATTTTTCTGTAGAATTACATAGGATGAGGTTTAAGCCAAGGAGCTTAAAAACCACCGAAGGGAAATGTATGTGTGTGCACACATCCACATGAGTCTTTTCATATCTTGATCTATATAAACAGAAAACGCTGCTCACCACTGGATCGGGACTATTTCACGGGTGATTTTCTTGTGTTTCTCACCACTTATTTTTCTGTATCATTTCACTGTCTAATGACCCAGATAGCAAAGTGTTTCTTTTAACAATAAGCTGTCATACAATTCAGCTAATGCATCTTGTCGCACAAGTCAGCTAATACATCAAGGATGTAGAAGAATAAAACAAATGGATCAATATGTTCAATAGATGAGAAACAGAGCTAGCGAGTACATTGTACATTAGTGTTTAACAACACAAGCAAAAGCCTGCAACCTGGGGCTGTCCAGCTATTGTACATATAGCATAGTAGACAGTTCAGTAATTCTGGAGAACCTCAGGTTATTCAAGTCTACCCTAAAGAAGAAAAGAATTCCAATATATTATATATTGCTGTTGGAGAGCGCTACTGCCCATACTCCAATTTTAGGTGCCTACAGGAACGCTTTAAATCCCTAACAAAGATGGCCACGACCATGCTTCATGTGCAGTGCCATCTTGTCACTGTGTTAGAGCGCAACAGTGGAAGACAGAAATCTTCTATTACTTAGCTCTCAGCTGATCCACGCTGCTAAAGACACTGGTGGTGCTTCCTGCAGCACTACCCTCATCAGTGACCTGCTTGTGACCTACATGCTCCACTATGTGTAAACAAAACTGTTAGTAAGGCTGTACTTTTCACATAACTGCTGAATAAACATCCCCACTAGACTGTTCACTGACTCAGAGCACCATCCATAGGTGTTTCTATAATGGGTACAGTGTGTACGATGCCCCTAGGTTCGGGGGGGTCCCTCACCGCGCACACTGCAGCCATATAGTATATTTACCCCTCCGAAATCCTGCGGCAGCATCCCTGCAGTGCGGACACAAAGCCACCGCAGCCATTTTCGAGTGATTTGTGCATGCGCACTGGAGATGTCCCAGGGAACAAGACGCGGGCGCCATGTTACTGGAGACCTGCGCATGCCCAGTAGACTCTGGCTTTATGCCAGAGTCTACGTGCTGCCGGAGAGAGGAGGGGGCCCGCAACGGAGGCTCACGTGGGTCCCCTCCTCTCTTGAAATGCCCCTGGCAATATCACTATGCCATTTCACCGCCACCTGAACACACATATTGCAACAAATATTACATTGTATTACACAGCAAACAGTACACTTCTTAATGTGTAGTGACACAAACTATGTATCTGATCTTATAAACACTGAAAAAACACCCCCACATTCCATTAAATCTGTGTATTGTACAGATCACAAGCATGACAAATCTGTTAATGTTGTTAATAAGCCTAATATCACATGAAATCTGATTACATCTCTACACATTAGCACCTCTTGCTATAGTTCATTTCTACTCTTTATGCAAATTAGATTGCTTTTCTTGATGTTTAGTATTTTGAATCATCTATTTAATTAGGGTATTGTTGTTTTTACCTCAGATCAGATTTTTTTTTCCTTTATTTAACCAGTTAATTATTTGCATGTTTCTTCATTGCATCTTCTGCGAGTGTAATTATATCTTATCACCCAATGGAGAGAGATATATTTTGGATTTATCATATACTGATCAATAGATGAAGATCTCTGTTTCTTTCAGATATAACAAAATGTACATTAGAAGTACCATCATTACCTATAATATAATACTTAGAAATACTAATTTGATGTCAGATAAAGGGCAGCATATCATTTCCATTAAATTGTCATTCTTATAAAAAGGAAGTGGCATATTTACAAGCCATATATATTTGTTGGGCTGACTGTGTAGGCTGTGATATAGAAGATCGACAATGTCTAGGTCGAAGGTCATTAGGTCAACCCCATATGGTCAACACTGACAAAAAGTCGACATGTATTAGGTCGACACAGGAGAAGGTCAACATGGGAAATAATAAGAATTTACTTACCGATAATTCTATTTCTCATAGTCCGTAGTGGATGCTGGGGACTCCGTAAGGACCATGGGGAATAGCGGCTCCGCAGGAGACTGGGCACATCTAAAGAAAGCTTTAGGATTAACTGGTGTGCACTGGCTCCTCCCCCTATGACCCTCCTCCAAGCCTCAGTTAGGATACTGTGCCCGGACGAGCGTACACAATAAGGAAGGATTTTGAATCCCGGGTAAGACTCATACCAGCCACACCAATCACACCGTATAACCTGTGATCTGAACCCAGTTAACAGTATGATAACAGAGGAGCCTCTGAAAGATGGCTCACAACAATAATAACCCGATTTTTGTAACAATAACTATGTACAAGTATTGCAGACAATCCGCACTTGGGATGGGCGCCCAGCATCCACTACGGACTATGAGAAATAGAATTATCGGTAAGTAAATTCTTATTTTCTCTAACGTCCTAAGTGGATGCTGGGGACTCCGTAAGGACCATGGGGATTATACCAAAGCTCCCAAACGGGCGGGAGAGTGCGGATGACTCTGCAGCACCAAATGAGAGAACTCCAGGTTCTCCTCAGCCAGGATATTAATTTTGTAGAATTTTACAAACGTATTTGCTCCTGACCAAGTAGCTGCTCGGCAAAGTTGTAAAGCCGAGACCCCTCGGGAAGCCGCCCAAGATGAGCCCACCTTCCTTGTGGAGTGGGCATTTACAGATTTTTGGTTGTGGCAGGCCTGCCACAGAATGTGCAAGCTGAATTGTACTACAAATCCAACGAGCAATAGTCTGCTTAGAAGCAGGAGCACCCAGCTTGTTGTGTGCACACAGGATAAACAGCGAGTCAGATTTCCTGACTCCAGCCGTCCTGGAAACATATATTTTCAGGGCACTGACAACGTCTAGCAACTTGGAGGCCTCCAAGTCCCTAGTAGCCGCAGGCACCACCAATAGGTTGGTTCAGGTGAGACGCTGAAACCACCTTGGGGAGAAACTGAGGACGAGTCCTCAATTCCGCCCTATCCGAATGGAAAATCAGATAAGGGCTTTTTCAGGATAAAGCCGCCAATTCTGACACGCGCCTGGCCCAGGCCAGGGCCAACAGCATGACCACTTTCCATGTGAGATATTTTAACTCCACAGATTTAAGTGGTTCAAACCAATGTGACTTTTGGAACCCAAAACTACATTGAGATCCCAAAGTGCCACTGGAGGCACAAAAGGAGGCTGTATATGCAGTACCCCTTTTACAAACGTCTGAACTTCAGGGACTGAAGCTAGTTCTTTTTGGAAGAAAATTGACAGGGCCGCAAATTTGAACCTTAATGGACCCCAATTTCAGGCCCATAGACACTCCTGTTTGCAGGAAATGTAGGAATCGACCCAGTTGAATTTCCTCCGTCGGGCCTTACTGGCCTCGCACCACGCAACATATTTTCGCCAATTGCGGTGATAATGTTTTTGCGGTTACATCCTTCCTGGCTTTGATCAGGATAGGGATGACTTCATCCGGAAAGCCTTTTTTCCTTCAGGATCCGGCGTTCAACCGCCATGCCGTCAAACGCAGCCGCGGTAAGTCTTGGAACAGACAGGGTACTTGCTGGAGCAGGTCCCTTCTTAGAGGTAGAGGTCACGGATCCTCCGTGAGCATCTCTTGAAGTTCCGGTTACCAAGTCCTTCTTGGCCAATCCGGAGCCACGAATATAGTGCTTTCTCCTCTCCATCTTATCAATCTCAGTACCTTGGGTATGAGAGGCAGAGGAGGGAACACATACACTGACTGGTACACCCACGGTGTTACCAGAGCGTCTACAACTATTGCCTGAGGGTCTCTTGACCTGGCGCAATACCTGTCGAGTTTTTTAATCATGTGGACGACTTCTGGGTGAAGTCCCCACTCTCCCGGGTGGAGGTCGTGCTGAGGAAGTCTGCTTCCCAGTTGTCCACTCCCGGAATGAATACTGTTGACAGTGCTATCACATGATTTTCCGCCCAGCGAAGAATCCCTGCAGCTTCTGCCATTGCCCTCCTGCTTCTTGTGCCACCCTGTCTGTTTACGTGGGTGACTGCCATGATGTTGTCCGACTGGATCAACACCGGCTGACCTTGAAGCAGAGGTCTTGCTAAGCTTAGAGCATTGTAAATGGCCCTTAGCTTCAGGATATTTATGTGAAGTGATGTATCCAGGCTTGACCCTAAGCCCTGGATATTCCTTCCCTGTGTGACTGCTCCCCAGCCTCGCAGGCTGGCATCCGTGGTCACCAGGACCCAGTCCTGAATGCCGAATCTGCGGCCCTCTAGAAGATGAGCACTCTGCAACCACCACATGATGGATACCCTTGTCCTTGGTGACAGGGTTATTCGCTGATGCATCTGAAAATGCGACCCGGACCATTTGTCCAGTAGGTTCCACTGGAAAGTTCTTGCGTGGAATCTAACAAATGGGATTGCTTCGTAGGAAGCCACCATTTTTACCCAGAACCCTTGTGCATTGATGCACTGAGACTTGGTTCGGTTTTAGGAGGTTCCTGACTAGCTCGGATAACTCCCTGGTGTTCTCTTCCGGGAGAAACACCTTTTTTCTGGACTGTGTCCAGGAACATCCCTAGGAAACAGAAGACAAGTCGTCGGAACCAGCTGCGATTTTGGAATATTGAGAATCCAATCGTGCTGCCGCAACACTACCTGAGATAGTGCTACACCGACTTCCAACTGTTCCCTGGATCTTACCCTTATCAGGGAATCGTCCAAGTAAGGGATAACTAAAATTCCCTTCCTTCGAAGGGATATCATTTCGGCCATTACCTTGGTAAAGACCCGGGGTGCCGTGGACCATCCCTACGGCAGCGTCTGAACTGATAGTGACAGTTCTGTACCATAACCTGAGGTACCCTTGGTGAGAAGGGTAAACTTTGACATGAAGGTAAGCATCCTTGATGTCCCAAGACATCATGTAGTCCCCTTCTTCCAGGTTCGCAATCACTGCTCTGAGTGACTCAATCTTGAATTTGAACCTCTGTATGTAAGTGTTCAAAGATTTTAGATTTAGAATCGGTTTCACCGGGCCGTCTGGCTTCGGTACCACAATAGTGTGGAATAATACCCCGTTCCCTGGTGCAGGAGGGGTACCTTGATTATCACCTGCTGCTGAAGGATCCAGGGGTCTACTTGCGAGTGAGCCCACTGCGCACTGAAATTCATTGAGAACGGGCCCCCACCGTGCCTGAGTTTGTAAGGCCCTAGCGTCATACTGAGGGCTTTTGCAGAGGCGGGAAAGGATTTCTGTTCCTGGGAACTGGGTAATCTCTTCAGCCTTTTTCCTCTCCCTCTGTCACGAGCAGAAAAGAGGAACCTTTTGTCCGCTAGCCAACAAAGGACTGCGCCTGATAATACGGCGTCTTATTTTGAGAGGCGACCTGGGGTACAAACGTGGATTTCCCAGTTGTTGCCGTGGCCACCAGGTCTAAAAGACCGACCCCAAATGTCCCCTTTTAAAGGCAATACTTCCAAATGCCGTTTGGAATCCGCATCACCTGACCATTTTACTGGTAGAATTGGACAACGCACTTATACTTGATGCCAGTCGGCAAATATTCCGCTGTGCATCATGCATATATAGAAATGCATCTTTTAAATGCTCTATAGGCAATAATATACTATCCTTATCTAGGATATCAATATTTCCAGTCAGGGAATCCGACCATGCCAACCCAGCACTGCACCTCCAGGCTGAGGCGATTGCTGGTCGCAGTATAACACCAGTATGTGTGTGAATACATTTTTGGATACCCTCCTGCTTTCTATCAGCAGGATCCTTAAGGGCGGCCATCTCATGAGAAGGTAGAGCCCTTGTTCTTACAAGCGTGTGAGCGCCTTATCCCCCCTAGGGGGTGTTTCCCAACGCACCCTAACCTCTGGCGGGAAAGGGTATACAGCCAATACTTTTTAAGAAATTATCAATTGTTATCGGGGGGAAACCCACGTATCATCACACACCTCATTTTATTTTTCAGATTCAGGAAAACTACAGGTAGTTTTTCCCTCACCGAACATAATACCCCTTTTTGGTGGTACTCGTATTATCAGAAATGTATAAACATTTTCCATTGTCTCAATCATGTAACGTGTGGCCCTACTGGAAATCACGGTTGTCTCTTCACCGTCGACACAGGAGTCAGTATCCGTGTCGGCGTCTGTATCTGCCATCTGAGGTAACGGGCGCTTTAGAGCCCCTGACGGCCTATGAGACGTCTGGACAGGCACAAGCTGAGTAGCCGGCTGTCTCATGTCAACCACTGTTTTTTTATATAGAGCTGACACTGTCACGTAATTTTCAACAGTACATCCACTCAGGTGTCGACCCCCTAGGTGGTGACATCACTGTTACAGACACTCTGCTCCGTCTCCACATCATTTTTCCTCATACATGTCGACACAAACGTACCGACACACAGCACACACACAGGGAATGCTCTGATAGAGGACAGGACCCCACTAGCCCTTTGGGGAGACAGAGGGAGAGTATGCCAGCACACACCAGAGCGCTATATATATATACAGGGATAACCTTATATAAGTGTTTTTCCCCTTATAGCTGCTGTATGTTTTAATACTGCGCCTAATTAGTGCCCCCCTCTCTTTTTTTAACCCTTTCTGTAGTGCAGGGAAGAGCCAGGGAGCTTCCCTCCAACTGAGCTGTGAGGGAAAATGGCGCCAGTGTGCTGAGGAGATAGGCTCCGCCCCCTTTTCGGCGGCCTTATCACCCGTTTTTCTGTATATTCTGGCAGGGGTTAAATGCATCCATATAGCCCAGGAGCTATATGTGATGCATTTTTTGCCATGTAAGGTATTTTTATCGTGTTTTATTGCGTCTCAGGGCGCCCCCCCCAGCGCCCTGCACCCTCAGTGACCGGAGTATGAAGTGTGCTGAGAGCAATGGCGCACAGCTGCAGTGCTGTGCGCTACCTTATTGAAGACAGGAACGTCTTCTGCCGCCGATTTTTCCGGACCTCTTCGCTCTTCTGGCTCTGTAAGGGGGCCGGCGGCGCGGCTCCGGGACCCATCCAGGCTGAACCTGTGATCGTCCCTCTGGAGCTAATGTCCAGTAGCCAAGAAGCCCAATCCACTCTGCACGCAGGTGAGTTCGCTTCTTCTCCCCTTAGTCCCTCGATGCAGTGAGCCTGTTGCCAGCAGGTCTCACTGAAAATAACAAACCTAAACTAAAACTTTCACTAAGAAGCTCAGGAGAGCCCCTAGTGTGCACCCTTCTCGTCGGGCACAGAAATCTAACTGAGGCTTGGAGGAGGGTCATAGGGGGAGGAGCCAGTGCACACCAGTTAATCCTAAAGCTTTCTTTAGATGTGCCCAGTCTCCTGCGGAGCCGCTATTCCCCATGGTCCTTACGGAGTCCCCAGCATCCACTTAGGACGTTAGAGAAAGTTGAAACAAAAAAAGTTTGACACGATTTTTTTTAATTTTTTTAGGGTCTTTTTCACTGTCAGAACACAGGAAACCCCAGTTAGTATACCGTGTCCCCTTTCTTGGTTCACTCACCATGCTGTGGGCAAGGTTCCTCGCTCTGCTACCGGTGCGCTCGGCACAGGTTACTATTCCCAATCATAGGGGCTAATTCAGGTTGGATCGCAAATCGCAATCCAACTGGAATTATGCATGTGCAGCGCCCATCCTGTGCATGTGCCCGCAATTTCTGATTGACAGGTAGAGGCGGTCGCGGGGCGGGAGGGGCGGCAATGCTCCGTTACCAGGGCAGAGACAGAGTATTGCAGGGGTGGTGCAGCGCAAACAGGGCATGTCGGGGCGTGATTGTGGTGGCTGTGAGATGTCACACGCAGCCGCCATGAACGGGAAGATGGTGGCGGGGCTCCTGTGGGCGCAAAAAAAAAAAATAGGTAAGACTTATCCAGCGCTACTGTCTAGATGGCATCCTCATTATGGTTATCTTGAGATCTCCCTCTGTTCAATGGGATTAGATTCAGATGAACCCAAAAACAATTACAAAATGGTATAGTGAAGTATAGTTTTTAATCAACACAAAGCAGTCACAATACAAATAAAATATCAATAGTTGCTCCACACTTATAAAAGGGTCGCCTAAGTGGCTGTGATACATGAAATTACCAGAGGGATATGAACTGATGCCTCTGTTCATAAACAGCGTGTTTGTAAGTGAGTCCCGGGCACACACAGGTTTTCTTCACGCTGCCTTAAGTCCCCTGGGTCCACTGCTCACAGTCACCATCGGCGAGTGTTTAACAATACTCCCGACGCATTTCTACCCTGGCACTGGGGTCTTTTTCAAGGAGTCCTGGATGTATGCTAAGCTGCACCGGCAGGAGGCATCATATATTTCTGCTAACAAGCAGAAATTTTGATGCGTTACCAATTTCTGCTTGTTGAAGGGGGGGAGGCGGCGGTCGGTATGCTGGGCGGCCTTGCCCTGAGATGGGATGCCCCCAACATGCTAACAACAGGATTGCAAATTCTTCTAATTAGAGTTAGAATTAGAATTTGCAATCCTTACTGAATTAGGCCCATAGTCCATGTGGATGGTAAAGTATGAAAAAGGTGGAAAATATGCATTTAAAAAAAAAAAGTTGTGCTGACCATATGTGTGTTGACCATTTGAACCTGGCAACCTTTTCCAGTGGTGACCTTCTGTCTGTGTCGACATAATGCATGTCGACCATATGGGGTCGACCTAATGACTGTCGACATTGTCTGTTTATACATTGGAACCTGACTTAGTGCTACTGCAAAAATCTACTTCTCCCATTAAATGTTTACACGGCTTATTAAGTAAGAACTTTAGGCAGCATGTTGTGGAATCACACTTAGCCAAACCTTCTCGTCAGCTAATGTAACAACCTTGTCTGAAGAGTGGCCTAGGGGGTTATTCCGAGTTGATCGCTAGCTGCATTTGGTCGCTGTGCAGCGATGAGGCATAAAAAGGCACTTCTGCGCGCGCAATGCGCACGCACGACATACTATTACAACAAACGATGTAGTTTCACACAGGGTCAAGCGAAGTTTTTCAGTTGCACTGCTGGCCGCAGAGTGATTGACATGAAGTGGGCGTTTCTGGGTGGCAACTGGCCGTTTTCAGGGAGTGATCGAAAAAACGCAGGCGTGCCAGGAAAAACGCAGGCGTGGCTGGACGAACGCAGGGCGTGTTTGTGACGTCAAAACAGGAACTAAACAGTCTGAAGTGATCGCAAGCGCTGAGTAGGTTTAGAGCTACTCTGAAACTGCACAAAAAAACTTTGTAGCCGCTCTGCGATCCTTTCGTCCGCACTTCTACTAAGCTAAAATACACTCCCCAGTGGGCGGCAGCATATCATTTGCACGGCTGCTAAAAACTGCTAGCGAGCGAACAACTCAGAATGACCACCCTAGTATCACTCAGGTGCCATTATCACCATGATATGTACTGTAGCAATAAAATAAAAAAAATCATTGATCAATCCGCTTGTTAATAAATATATTAGTGGTATACAATTGGTTGTGTACACCTACTACATATATTATGCAACTAAATAAAATCTTTAAACTAGTTTGATAACAAAATCTACTGCAAATTACAATAAATCAATTTTCCATCTCCATTTATTTTTCCAATTGCACATTGTGCTTTCTCCATGTAGCCTGAACATTGTGTACAGGAAGTACAGTGGATATTAATAAATGCTAGTTCTGTTCATTGTGTTCATTGTTCCCTGTCTCTGAAGGTTTATTAACGGAGAAGGATGGAGGTTACTGTTTGTGCACAATGCCATGTAATCATACCAGATACAACAAGGAGCTGTCCATGGTAAAAATCCCCAGCAAGACATCTATCAAGTATCTGGAGAAGAAGCTGAACAAGTCAGAGAAGTACATTTCGTACGTTGTTGTAATGATGAGCTCTGTACACTCTAACACTGAGAAGAAGGGGTAGTTAAGAATTATACACGATCTGATGCAATTACACCAATAATAAATTACTATCTGCTTTCCACTTTGTAAATTCAAAGCAGGCTTGAATGGTATAAGCACCATGGACCAGCTTGGCACTATACACTACAGTGGTATATGCAGATAAAAGGGTATATTTACTAAGCCTTGCAGAGAGATAAAGTGGACAAAGATAAAGTACCAGACTGTCAATTTTCAAACCCAGCATGTAACATGGAATTTAGCAGCTGATTGGCTGGTACTTTATCACAGTCCACTTTATCTCTCTACAAGACTTAGGGGTATATACAATTGAAGTCGGATCCATTCCAACATTCATTTGTCAGAATGGATCTGACCTGGGCTATTCAAAGCAATCTCAATTCGACTTTGAAAAAAGTCGAATTGAGATGCAGGAGCTGAGATAAGGGAGAGCCGCGGGCAGGGCGAGAGAGCAGCGCCAGAAGAGACGAGGAGGAGACGGGGGGGGGAGAAGGGGGAGAGCCGCGCTACAGCAGCGGGCAGCATGGCCGGAGAATGTCACAGCTGCCGCTCACTGCAGCGTCCACCCGGCTCCAGCAAGCGAGGTCCCGGTTGCTGGAGCCGGGTTGACGCTGTTGTGAGAGGCGGCTGTGACATCGTCCAGCTACGCTGCCCGCTGCTGTAGTGCTGCTCTCCCCCGTCTGCGCGTGGCTCTCCCCCATTCCCCCCCCCCCCCCCCGCCAGGCAATGACACCGCCAGCGACAAATGTGATCACAGCGGCGATCGCAAGATGAAGGACAGGCGGGAGGCGTTTTAGGGCCGATACTCACCGTTTTCCAGACGTGGTGAGTCCAACACAGGCGAGGCGTTTGGAGGGCGGATGTCTGACGTCAGGACCGGGACATTCATCGCTGGATCCGTTGCACAGGGTAAGTAACTCTTACCCTGGTCTTGTTTTGCAAGAAACTTTTTTAGCATAGTAGGGCTGCACAAGTGATCGCAGCCCTGCTATGCTAAAATACACTCCACCATAGACGGAGATTAGTTGATCGCACCAGCAGCAAAAAGTTACTTGGTGCAATCAACTCGGAATGAGGGCCTACATAGTCAAAATTGTAAGGAAAGTTAGTGCAAATCGCACCATGGGGGTGATTCTGAGTTGATCGCAGCAGGATTTTTGTTAGCAATTGGGCAAAACCATGTGCACTGCAGGGGAGGCAGATATAACATGTGCAGAGAGAGTTAGATTTGGGTGGGGTGTGTTCAATCTGCAATCTAATTTGCAGTGTAAAAATAAAGCAGCCAGTATTTACCCTGCACAGAAATAAAACAACCCACCCAAATCTAACTCTTTCTGCACATGTTATATCTGCCTCCCCTGCAGTGCACATGGTTTTGCCCAATTGCTATCAAAAATCCTGCTGCGATCAACTTGGAATTACCCCCTATGTGTACACAGCTTGCAATACCGATGTGCGCTCCCGTGGGGTTGGTATCGCAAGAAAAGATAGACTGTGCAGGCAAATCAATCTTGACTATATTGTGTACAATCTTGTACATAGTATAGTCAAACTTTGAACTTAGTCAAAATCTAACAGTCAAAATCTCAAGTAAAGATAGTATCGGTGGTTTAGGGCTCTGGAGAGTTCAGGGGAAATCGCAAAGTCAAAATTGAAGATAGTCAATATTTCACCGTGTGTATGCACCTTTAGTAAATACTAGACCATATGGTTTCTAAATGCACACAAGAAAGCTGTAGCAACAAAATAACTGCCTAATATGACAAACTGTAGCCACATGAAAAAAACAGCAGTCTTACTAGTGAATTCAAGTCAGTGCGTAGTACCTCTGGAATGGTTGGGTTAAGGCCCTCTGGTACTGATATCTTCGCTTATGATTACCTACTGTAACAGGTAGACATGTGCAC
The DNA here is from genome assembly GCF_028390025.1 of Pseudophryne corroboree. Classification (NCBI taxonomy): domain Eukaryota; kingdom Metazoa; phylum Chordata; class Amphibia; order Anura; family Myobatrachidae; genus Pseudophryne; species Pseudophryne corroboree. Next base: position 318,377,139 of record NC_086446.1, on the reverse strand, counting down.
TGCTGCAGGATATTACTCTGAATTCCCTAGTAAAGACTGCTGTTTTCTTCATGAGTGCAGCATATTATTACGCATTTGCTTTTATATTGTACAATAGTATCCAGAAATTTAACATAAGTATGTTCTATCTAGGCTTTGGTTCTAAAACTGAGTGTCATGGCCGTGATTCAAAAAAGTTTGGGAGCGACTGATCTAGGGTATCAAAATACAGGTTGAGTATCCCATATCCAAATATTCCGAAATACGGAATATTCCGAAATACGGACTTTTTTGAGTGAGAGTGAGATAGTGAAACCTTCGTTTTTTGATGGCTCAATGTACACAAACTTTGTTTAATACACAAAGTTATTAAAAATATTGTATTAAATGACCTTTAGGCTGTGTGTATAAGGTGTATATGAAACATAAATGAATTGTGTGAATGTACACACACTTTGTTTAATGCACAAAGTTATAAAAAATATTGGCTAAAATGACCTTCAGGCTGTGTGTATAAGGTGTATATGTAACATAAATGCATTCTGTGCTTAGACTTAGGTCCCATCGCCATGATATCTCATTATGGTATGCAATTATTCCAAAATACGGAGAAATCCGATATCCAAAATACCTCTGGTCCCAAGCATTTTGGATAAGGGATACTCAACCTGTAATACTACTGTGAAGCACATATGTCTGCCATTTAGCTTGTACACAATGAAGATGGCACAAAATCATACTTGTCACAGGGATGTTTTAACTGGAGGGTGCCCATGTTCATCTCTCCATAGGGCCCTCACTCCTGAAAAAAACCATTGGTATTGGCACATGCACAGCTATCTGCAAGAGTCTTTTTCAAAGCCTTTATCTTCAGAAATATAGCACCGTGCCATATTTTTGGTTATTTACCTCAGAAATATGGAGCTGGCCAGCCAGCGGGAGGGGTAGAGATTAAGGGGGTCATTCAGATCTGATCGCTGCTGTGCGTTTTCGCACAATGGGTGATCAGGTCCTAACTGCGCATGCGTATGCACTGCAATGCGCACGCGTGTTGGACAACAACAACTGGTATCTCCTGTCAGCGACGGGATGGTGCAAAATATCCGATCGCATGGGCATTTGCTAGGTGATTGACAGGAAGAGACCATTTGTGGGTGGCAACTGAGCGTTTACAGGGAGTGTCCGGAAAAACGCAGGCGTTTTCAGGGAGGGTGTCTGACGTCAGCTCCGGCCCCAATCAGCCTGATTCTATCGCACTGGAGGAGTAAGTCCTGGACTGCGCACAGACTGCACAAAGTGGATTTTTGTAGCTCGGCTACACATGAGATTGCACACTTGCACAGCGAATTTACACTCCCCCTGGAGGCGGCGACTATCTGATCACAGGACAGCAAAATTAGCAGCCCAGCAATCAGCTCTGAATGATCCCCTAAGTAAAGATTTGGGTGCAGGGTATGCAATGCACCCATTATAGGGGTGATCTTCAGTATGCCGACTGACGGGATCCCGGCGCACAGTATACCGGCACCGGAATCCCGACAGCCGGCATACCGACACTTATTCTCCCTCGTGGGGGTCCACGACCCACCTGGAGGGGGAATAAATAGCGTGGCGCGCCACTGTGCACGTAGCGTGGTGAGTGCAGCGAGCCCGCAAGGGGCTCATTTGTGCTCGCCACGCTGTCGGTATGCCGGCGGTCGGGCTCCCGGCGCCGGTATGCTGGTCGCCGGGAGCCCAGCCGCCGGCATACCATACCACACCCCATTATAGATATGCCACTGAATTGTCATCAATACTTAAAGCATCACCCATGCTCAGAGGAGTCATTTTGTAGGCAGATTCATGATAATACTGTCTATCAATATACTGGGTGCTAGCGCCATGACTAAGGCACAGCATGACCAATGAATGCAGCAGCCTATCCATTCACTAGAGACAAAAGTACTTCTTAGCAAATGAACAGATTGAATATTGGATCAACCTATAGAATGGTTCCCGCTAACCATGTCCATTTTATTCCTCTCTATACAGGGAGAATATCCTTGTTCTGGATGTGTTCTTTGAAGCTTTGAATTATGAAATTATAGAGCAGAGAAAAGCATATGAGGTGGCTGGGCTGCTTGGTGAGTTCGTACATATCTGTAACTGAAAGGGAGTAGTATCCACTAGGACGTTAGAGAAATCTAATAGTTTGCGAGATGTAGGCTGTTTGAAAATTCCTAAGAGTCTGTCTGTATTTTTAAAGTGGCAAAGCAAAACAAGGTCAGTTTTGCCTTGTAAATGATTGTACAGTATATGCCCTTCTGCAACTTTGACTTTATATAATTCTTTATGTTTATGTACGGAATCTGGTGATTTTGTTTTAAATATATACAGTATTTATATGAAATGAAAAGGTATGTTTTAGAGTGGATAACAAAAAAGATACTCTATGAATACAGTATGACCCAATGCCCACTGCCAGGGTGTTAGGTGCCCCACTGCAAACTATAAATTTAGGGACAGCAGGCCAAAAAAGGAAGAAAGGGTACACAATAGTACCCCCATTTCAAATTATGCCACACAATAGCACAATCTTATTCACATTACACCATATGTTGTAGTGCCACTTATACACATAATGCCCTTGGTTGTAGTGTCGCTTATTCACATAATGCCCACAGTAGTGCCACTTATACACATGTTGCCCACAGTAGTAGTTCCACTTATAGACATAATTATCACAGTATTGCCAACTAAACACATAATGCTCACTGTAGTAGTGCCCCTTACAAACATAATGTTCACAGTAGTAGTGCCCCTTATACATATAATGCAGACAGTGCCAATCATACAGATAATGGCCAATGTAGCAGCACCACTTATACAAATTATGCCCACAGCATTAGTGCAAAGTATACACATAATGCCCACAGTAGTAGCACCGCTTATACACATAATGCCCACAGTAGTGCTGCTTATACACATAATGCCCACAGTAGTAGCACAGCTTAAACACATAATGCCCACAGCAGTAGAGCTGCTTATACACATAATGCTCACAGTGGTGCTGCTTATACACATATTGCCCACAGTAGTGCCGCTTATATATAATGTCCTTAGTAGTAGTACCCCTTATACATAATGCCCACAGAAGTGTCACATAATGCCCACAATAGTAGTGCTGCTTATACATAATGCACATAGTAGTAGTGCCATTTATACACATAATGCCACAGCAGTAGTGCCCATTACACACATAATGCCCACAGTAATAGTGCCACTTATACACGCAATGCCACAGTAGTGATGCTTATACACATAATGCCCCCAGTAGTAGTGCCGCTTATACAGAATGTCCTTAGTAGTAGTACCCCTTATACATAATGCCCACAGAAGTGGCACTTATACACATAATGCCCACAATAATAGTGATGCTTATACATAATGCCCACAATAGGTGTGCCGCTTATGCACATAATGCCCACAGTAATAGTGCCCATTACACACATAATGAGCCTAATTCAGACCTGATCGTAGCAGCAAATTTGTTAGCAGTTGGGCAAAACCATGTGCATGGCAGATATAACATATGCTGAGAGAGTTAGATGTGGGTGGGGTGTGTTCAAACTGAAATCTAAATTGCAGTATAAAAATAAAGCTGCCAGTATTTACCCTGCACAGAAACAATATAAACCACCCAAATATAACTCTCTCTGCACATGTTATATCTGCCCCCCCCCCCTGCAGTGCAACTGGGTTTGCCAACTGCTAACAAACTTGCTGCTGTTGCGATCAACTCTGAATTACCCCCAATGCCTACAGTAATGTGTCACTTATTCACATAATGCGCATAGTAGAGCCACTTATACACATATTGCCCACAGCAGTAGTTCCACTTCTACACATAATGCCCACAGTAGTGTCAACTATACACATAATGCCCACAGTAGTAGCGCCCTTTATACATAATGCTCACTGTAGTAGTGCCCCTTATACACAATGCTCACAGTAGTGCCCCTTATACACATAATGCCCACAGTAGAGCCAATTATACAGATAATGTCCAGTAGCAGCACCACTTATACACATTATGACTACAGCATAAGTGCCGCTTATACACATAATGCCAGCAGTAGTGCTGCTTATACACATAATGCCCACAGTAGTGGCAGAGCTTAAACACATAATGCCCACAGCAGTAGTGCTGCTTATACACATAATGCCCACAGTTGTAGTGCTGCTTATACACATGGGGCCTAATTCAGGTTGGATCGATCCAACCAACATTTTTGCATTCACCTGGTGGGCACATGCGCAGGACCCATCCTGCACATGCACCCGCATTTACTGCAGGTGATCTGCAGTAAATGCAAAGCAGCTCTGCCTGTCAATCAGCCAGAGGTGTTCACGGGGTGGGAGGGGGCGGCAACACTCCGTTTCCTAGGCGGAGACGAAGCGTTATGGGGGCAGCATCAGGGAAATGGGGCAGTGGGTTCTGAACAGGGGTTCAAGCTGCCGGCGCCACTGCCTGTCATACAGTGTGACAGGCGAAGCAGCCGGCAGCAGCAGGGTACATTAGTAGTAATGCAGAGTGGGGAGAGATGCATCTGCGTTATGATGCCTCCCTGCTTTGCACTGCTGAGCAGTTAGCGCCGGCCCTGCCCACTGCCCATATGATTTGTGTTATAACTTAAGCAACTGAATGTCTGATACTGATTTGGAAGTAAAGTAAAAAAATTAAATAACTGTGCATCTGGGCAACCATGTGTCCAAACTGAAATCCAAAATGCAGTGTAAAAAATAGGATTTTAATACCTACCGGTAAATCCTTTTCTTTTAGTCCGTAGAGGATGCTGGGGACACTGCAAGAACCATGGGGTATAGACGGGATCCGCAGGAGACATGGGCACTTTAAGACTTTGAAGGAGTGTGAACTGGCTCCTCCCTCTATGCCCCTCCTCCAGACTCCAGTTATAGAAACTGTGCCCAGGGAGACGGACATTTCGAGGAAAGGATTTATAGGTAACTAAGGTGGGACACATACCAGCTCACACCTCAAACACGCCGTACAACATGGCATCAAACAAAACTCCAGTCAACGGCATGAACAACATCAGCAACAGGTTGACTACAACATAACACAACCCGTGTGTAAACATAACTAATAACTGCAGATAGAGTCCGCACTGGGACGGGCGCCCAGCATCCTCCACGGGCTAAGAGAAAAGGATTTACCGGTAGATATTAAAATCCTATTTTCTCATACGTCCTAGAGGATGCTGGGGACACTACAAGAACCATGGGGTTTATACCAAAGCTCTAGAACGGGCGGGAGAGTGCGGATGACTCTGCAGCACCGATTGACCAAGCATGAGGTCCTCATCAGCCAGGGTATCAAACTTGTAAAATTTTGCAAAAGTGTTTGAACCCGACCAAGTAGCTTCTCGGCAGAGTTGTAATGCCGAGACTCCGCGGGCAGCCGCCCAGGAGGAGCCCACTTTCCTGGTAGAGTGGGCCTTTACTGATTTCGGTAACGGCAATCCAGCAGTAGAATGAGCATGCTGAATCGTATTACAGATCCAGCGCGCAATAGTCTGCTTGGAAGCAGGCGTTCCAAGCTTGTTGGCAGCATACAGGATAAACAGAGCCTCTGTTTTCCTAAGTTGAGCCGTTCTGGCGACATAAATCTTCAAGGCCCTGACAACATCGAGGGATTTTGACTCCGCGAAGGCGTCAGTAGCCACTGGTACCACAATAGGCTGGTTCATGTGGAACGATGAAACCACCTTCGGCAGAAATTGTTGACGAGTCCTCAACTCAGCTCTATCTTCATGGAAGATTAAATAAGGACTCTTGTGAGACAAAGCCGCTAACTCAGACACCCGCCTTGCGGGTGCCAAGGCCAATAGCATGACCACTTTCCACGTGAAAAATTTCAACTCAACCTTCTGTAAAGGTTCAAACCAATGTGATTGAAGAAAATGCAACACCACGTTAAGATCACATGGTGCCACTGGGGGCACAAAGGGAGGTTGGATGTGCAAAACTCTTTTCACGAAAGTCTGAACTTCCAGAAAGGAGGCCAATTGTTTTTGAAATAAAACCGATAAGGCCGAAATTTGTACTTTAATCGAGCCTAACTTTAGGCCCGCATCCACACCTGCTTGCAGGAAATGGAGAAAACTCCCTAGCTGAAATTCTTCCGTAGGAGGCTTCTTGGATTCACACCAAGACACATATTTCCTCCAAATACGGTGATAATGTTTAGACGTCACTCCTTTCCTAGCCTGAAGAAGTGTGGGAATAACTTCATTGGGAATACCCTTTCGGGCTAGGATCCGGCGTTCAACCGCCAAGCCGTCAAATGTAGCAGCGGTAAGTCGTGGTACACGCACGGCCCCTGTTGTAACAGATCCTCTCGAAGAGGAAGAGGCCAGGGATCTCTTATGAGTAATTCCTGAAGATCTGGATACCAAGCCCTCCTTGGCCAGTCCGGAGCAATGAGGATCACCTGAACCTATGTTCTTCTTGTGATCTTTAGCACCTTTGGAATGAATGGAAGCGGAGGAAACACGTACACCGACTGAAACACCCATGGTGTTACCAGCGTGTCCACCGCTATTGCTTGAGGGTCCCTCGACCTGGAACAATATCTCTGAAGTTTCTTGTTGATGCGAGACGCCATCATGTCTATTTGAGGAATTCCCCAAAGACTTGTCACTTCTGTGAAGACCTCTTGATGAAGACTTCACTCTCCTGGATGGAGATCGTGTCTGCTGAGGAAGTCTGCTTCCCAGTTGTCCACTCCTGGAATGAAGACCGCTGACAAAGCGCTTGTATGTCTTTCCGCCCAGCTGAGAACTTTTGTGGCCTCTGCCATTGCCGCCCTGCTCTTTGTTCCACCCTGGCGGTTTATGTGCGCCACTGCTGTTATATTGTCTGATTGTATTAGGACGGGCAGATCGCGAAGAAGATGTTCCGCTTGAAGAAGGCCGTTGTAAATGGCCCTTAACTCCAGAACGTTTATGTGTAGACAAACTTCCTGGCTTAACCATTTTCCCTGGAAGGTTTCCCCCTGTGTGACTGCTCCCCAGACTCGGAGACTCGCATCCGTGGTTACTAGGATCCAGTCCTGGATCCCGAACCTGCGTCCCTCTAGGAGGTGAGAACTGTGCAGCCACCACAGGAGTGAGATTCTGGTCTTGGAGGATAGGACTATTTTCCGGTGCATGTGCAGATGGGATCCGGACCACTTATCCAATAGGTCCCACTGAAACACTCAGGCATGGAATCTGCCAAACTGAATGGCCTCGTAGGCCGCCACCATCTTCCCCAGCAACCGAGTGCATTGATGAATTGATACTCTCGCTGGTTTCAGAATTTGTTTTACCAAACTCTGAATTTCCAGAGCCTTCTCTTCTGGAAGAAAACTCTCTGTAATTCCGTGTCCAGAATCATTCCCAAAAACAACAGCTACTTCGTCGGATTCAACTGTGACTTTGGCAGGTTTCATGTTGTTGCAGCACTGTCAGGGAGAGCGCAATGTCCTGCTCCAGCTTGTCTTTGGATCTCGCCTTTATCAGGAGATCGTCCAGGTACGGGATAATCTTGACTCCTTGCCTGCGAAGGAGGACCATCATTTCCGCCATTACCTTGGTGAAAATCCTCGGAGCCGTGGACAGACCAAACGGCAACGTCTGAAATTGGTAATGACAATCCTGAGTAGCAAACCTCAGGTAAGCCTGATGCGGAGGATATATGGGGATGTGTAAGTAGGCATCCTTTATGTCGACCGACACCATGAAATCCCCTACCTCGAGACTGGAGATCACTGCTCGGAGAGATTCCATCTTGAATTTGAATTTTCTCGGGTAAAGATCGAGGGACTTTAGGTTCAGAATTGGTCTGACTGAGCCGTCCGGCTTCGGGACCACAAACAGGCTTGAATAAAAGCCTTCTCCCTGTTGTGCCGGGGGAACCCTGACAATGACTTGATTCAGACACAACTTTTGTATTGCATCGCATACTACCTCCCTGTTCGGAAGAGAAGCTGATAAGGCTGATTTGAAAAAACATTGAGGGGGAACGTCTTGAAGCTCCAGTTTGTACCCCTGGGACACTATTTCTAAAATCCACGGGTCTAGGGCCGAACGAGCCCAGAATTGACTGAAGAGCTTGAGACGTGCCCCCACCGGTGCGGACTCCCGCAGAGGAGCCCCAGTGTCATGCGGTGGATTTGGCAGAAGCCGGGGAGGACTTCTGCTCCTGAGAACCTGCCACGGCCGGAGATCATTTCACCTTTTCCTCTTCCTCTATTAGCAAGGAAGGAATAACCTCGGCCTTTTTTGTATTTATTCAGCCGAAAGGACTGCATCTGCAAGTGATGCGCTTTCTTTTGTTGTGGAGGAACATAAGGCAAAAACGACGACTTACCCGCGGTAGCCGTAGATGCTAGCTCAGCAAGACCTTCACCAAACAATACACCACCTTTATACGGTAGAGACTCCATAGCTTTCTTAGAGTCAGCATCAGCATTCCATTGATGAATCCACAATGCCCTCCTAGCTGAGACTGCCATGGCATTGGCCCTTGATCCCAAGACGCCAATATCTCTCACCGCTTCCTTTAGGTAGGCTGCAGCGTCCCTGATATAAGCCAGCGTTAAAAGGATGGTATCCCTGTCCAGGGTATCTATATCAGATGACAAGTTATCTGCCCATTTTTCGATAGCACTACTCACCCATGCAGATGCAATAGCTGGTCTAAGTAGTGTACCTGTGGTGACGTAAATGGATTTCAGCGTATTGTCCTATCTACGATCCGCAGGATCCTTAAGGGCTGCCGTGTCAGGAGACGGTAAAGCCACCTTTTTAGACACACGTGACAGCGCCTTGTCTACAATGGGAGGTGACTCTCACTTTTCTCTAGCCCCAGAGGGGAACGGATACGCCATTTGAATCCTTTTGGGAATCAGAAACTTTCTGTCAGGATTTTCCCACATTTTTTTAAAAAGGGCATTCAGTTCATGAGAGGGAGTAAACGTTACCTCAGGTTTCTTTCCCTTATACATACAGACCCTAGTATCAGGATAAGCAGGGTCCTCGGAGATATGCAATACGTCTTTTATTGCCACAATCATGTACTGAATGCTCATTGCCAATTTTGGGTCTAATCTGGTATCACTATAGTTGACACTGGAGTCAGTCTCCGTGTTGGTATCTGTGTCTGCTAACTGCGCAAACGAACGTTTATGTGACCCTGAGGGGGTCTATACCTGTGATAACACATCCTCCACAGTTATTTTCCATACCTGATTCTGAGACTCAGATTTAGCTAATCTCTTATTAATAAGAGCCACATTAGCATTCAAAGCATTCAACACATTTACCCAGTCAGGAGTCGGCGGTGCCGACAGGGTCACTCCCACAGCCGTTTCTGCCCCCAACACAGTCTCCTCCTGGGAAGAGCACTCCGCCTCAGACATGCCGACAGACCTGTACTGACACCCACAGACACACTGGGCTAAAAGGGGGGACAGACCCACAGTAAAGCCTGTCAGAGAAACACAGAGGGAGTTTGCCAGCTCACAACCCAGCGCCTGTCCTGGTTCTGAAACCTTATATATAATGCCTCAGACGCTGCAGCGCTTTACAATCACTTAATTTTGCACCAAATTTGCTGTGCCCCCCCTCCGTTTTGCACCCTGTTACTTGATAATAGCAGTGGTGAGGAAGGACCAGCGTCTCTGCAGCTCCTGGAGAGAAAATGGCGCTGATGAGAGCTGTGAGGGCTAAGCCCCGCCCACTACATGGCGTGCTTCAGCCCGCTCTTTTTCAAACAAATAATGCCGGCGGGGGTATGAATTTAGTGCTAAGGCACTTCAATATCACTCTGCCATCCTTTAAAGAGGTGTTATAATGCTGCCCAGGGCGCCCCCCCCGCACCCTGCAGTGCCGCTGTGTATGGGAGCATGGCGCGCAGCGCGATCGCTGTGCGGTACCTCAGAAAGCCGTCACTGAAGTCTATCTTCTTCTACTCACCTGTCTTCTGACTTCTGGCTCTGCAAGGGGGGTGACGGCGGGCTCTGGGAGTGAACCCCTAGGCGTACCTAGTGTTCCAAACCCTCAGGAGCTAATGGTGTCCTGTAGTCAAGAAGCAGAGCCTTGAAACTCCCTAGAAGTAGGTCTGACTTCTCTCCCCTAAGTCCAATGATGCAGGGAGACCGTTGCCAGCAGCCTCCCTGAAAATAAAAAACCTAACATAAGGTCTTTTCCGAGAAAACTGAGCTCCTCAGTTGTGTATCCAGTCTGCCTGGGCACAGATTCTAAACTGGAGTCTGGAGGAGGGGCATAGAGGGAGGAGCCAGTTCACACCCCTTCTAAGTCTTAAAGTGCCCATGTCTCCTGCGGATCCCGTCTATACCCCATGGTTCTTGAAGTGTCCCCAGCATCCTCTAGGGCGTATGAGAAATAAAGCTAACTTTTGTGGGCTACATGTATTTGCTCCCCTTGCATTGCAACATGGTTTGATCCAGACATAATTTACTTGCTGTTTTTCTTTGCTTTGCTTCCAAATCAGAATCAGGCCCTGAGCACAAACAATTTGATGTACATACAGGAAAAGTAGAAAGAAAAAGCAATGTGATTAAAGAGTTGCAGGAGGGTTATCCCATTATAATAATAAAATCATTCCCTAATTTAAAACAAATGGCTTTCGTATCCATTCTATGAATTTGTTTCTAGACTTGATTTTTAGACTGAATGTATCATCTGGATTCACTGACACTGTCCCATCCGCACCCACAGGTGACATTGGAGGTCAGATGGCACTGTTTATAGGAGCCAGTATCCTGACTATATTGGAGCTGTTTGATTACATCTATGAGGTGAATAATAACACTGCTCATGCCTTCTGTTGCCCTGTCTGATCTGCCTACATACCGTACCTACTGTATATCTAGGACATGGTGCACAAAAAGACAGCGGTGACAACAAAAGGAATGGTATCCAAAATGGATTTCCACATAGGTTTGTGTACAAATCACATGCAGTTCAATTTGGCAGTGTGAATTACCACATAAGAACCAAGACAAACATAATTTGAAATCCATATACCTATTAATAGACAAGCAGAAATCATCAGTTCTTTTACATGTGACCTTGACAGGTGTCTTTACCGGCAATCTATGCAATTAGCACCGTACCCTGTCACTCTCTACCCATCACTGCCTCTATCTGGCTGCTTTACACTAATCATCATGTAATTATTCTGCTTTTAGGCTACATTACTATGTGAAGCACCAAAATCACACACAAAATAAGTAATATATACCTTGTCTCTGTAAAATATGGAAATTAAGTCATTCTTTTTAGTATACAATTAGCAGGATATGTTTGGAAAAACTATTTCTAAATGAACAAAACTTTTTTTCTTTTTAAATGGTATGGCGGTATGTTGTGAAACAAGGCTAGTAATGTATTTTAGTCCGTCCCTGCATACAGTCATTGGTTATTGATTATGCACAGCGGCCATCATTTTGTTTGCACTTTGCTTTCTATACAAATTTAATTTCAATATCACCATTTAGCATGCTAAAATACAGAAGATAGAAAGGAGTTACCCGGTTTAAATGGAATAAAGGCAATTACACGCGATTATCCTTGGTAAATTACCCTGGTAATGAAAATAGGTGATGATTCATGAAAATACAACTACACACAGTGCTGTAAACGGCATAATGTTGCTGTATGGGGGATAGTGTAGCTGTACTGTACTTTGGGGGTCATTCCGAGTTGATCGCTAGCTGCCGTTGTTCGCAACGCAGCGATCAGGCTTAAATTTGGCATTTCTGCGCATGCGTATGGGCCGCAGTGCGCACGCGCGATGTACTTTCACAAAAAACTGTGTAGTTTCACACAAGGTCTAGCGACGCTTTTCAGTCGCACTGCTGATCGTTGAGTGATTGACAGAAAGTGGGTTTTTCTGGGTGGTAACTGACCGTTTTCTGGGAGTGTGCAAAAAAACGCAGGCGTGTCAGGCAAAAACGCAGGCGTGCCTGGAGAAACGGGGGAGTGGCTGGCCGAACGCAGGGCGTGTTTGTGACGTCAAAACAGGAACTAAACAGACTGAAGTGATCGCAAGGAAGGAGTAGGTCTGCAGCTACTCTGAAACTGCTTGAAAATATTTTGCCGCCGTTCTGCGATCCTTTCGTTCGCACTTCTGCTAAAATACACTCCCAGAGCGCGGCAGCTTAGCGTTTGCACGGCTGCTAAAAGCAGCTAGCGAGCGAACAACTCGGAATGAGGGTCTTTGTGCTATAAAAGGGTGAATTTCTCTGTTAGGTGTTAGATATTTTTTTTAACTACATGCTGTATGGGGAGAATATTATAAAGTCATGCTATACATGGGAAGAGTCGGATAACACCAATTAGAAAACAAAATGGTACAAACATTTAAATGGTGCCACTTTTTGAATTCCAGGTGACAAATGAGGGTGAAGTAAGGAATCTTGAGACATATTTAACAATAATGTGACATTTTGTAAAGTTCTAAAAAACATGTGCTCATTTAGGGCCTTTTTTTTAGAGGTGTGCAGATCGATCTTTTGATTTGTAGCAAATGCACATACTTTGGAGCAAGGTGCATGTATTTACAAGTGTTTCAGAGTTGAATGCGTATTAATTGGTGCTGAATAGCCATAAGTGGATAGCAATGGGGCAATCAGATGCAGGTAAGATGAGTGAAGGCTTAGCGTGAGAGCTTAGATGGGTTGACCTGGCGAGAGGGTGACCAGGAGAAGCAGTAGGTGACAAGGAGAGGATGATGGGGAGAGGCAAAGGGTGATGGGTAGAGAGTGACAGGAGGCGGCAGAGGATGACGGACAAAGGCTAATGGTGACACCATTAGAAGCATTCTTCACCCAAAGCCAAGTTCTAAATTAGTTTTTTTCAGTGCACCAAGGGACTGATTTTGAGTTACACGCAAGTCACAATGCACTCAGATCGTGCGGATTTCAGCGTACAGAAAGAAACGCTTCTGAGCATATTATAGATCTGGTTTCCACACCCGGATGGAGATTGCTAAAGCGTATGGATTGATCTATCCATGGACAGACCGCACTGGCTATGAAATGGGCGTTCCTGGGCTGTAACTGGGTGCATGGAACTCTTCCTTCTTGCGGGGGTGTTGGCTGACTTCCGTACTTATTAGCAGGGTGTAGGTGGAGATGGGACATCAGTAGATATATGTCTGAATCAGCCCCATATGTGGGTAAAATCAATTTAAATATTTTTTAAATAAATGAACTTCATTGTCAAAGTTTAAGATAAAACTAGCAGAATAAAACAAACTTTATTATGGTAAAGGGACAGAAACTAGGGATATATATGATGGGCAACATCAGGCCCTAAAACTGAATGTGACCCTTAAGCTTTACACACTGGAATTCATTAATTTAAAAAGACTAATAAAAATCTTACATTTCAGGTGATTTTGTACAGTGCATTTTTTAGAAGCTGTATTAAATCTGTGAAAGCTGTGTGACATTTCTTTGAATGTTTTTGTAAGGAAAGAAGACTACTTGAAATATTTCTGTACCCGGTTTTTAAATATAAACCCTATGATGTAAAAGGGAATGTGGTGTGCAACAAAGAGTCAATACATTTCAGGGTTGCATTTCAGACTCAAACATTCCTATAGAGTAGACACCATACTAGATAGACCGGCAAAAGAAACACACAATACATCCTACAGAACATGATAATAGCAATGCAGAGGTCTCAGGGGGTAATTAAGGTTTGTTACCAAACCAAGATCTCAGGGGGTTATTAAGGTTTGTTAGCAAACCAAAAAAGCACACTAATGGACAAAACCATTCTGGTGGGGCAGATGTAACATGTGCAGAGAAATGTAGATTTGGGTGGGTTAAATTGTTTCTATGCAGAGTAAATATACTGACTGATTTATTTTTACACTGACATTTAGATTTCAGTTTAAACACACCCCACGCAAATGTAAATCTCTCTGCACATGTTACATCTGCCCCACCTGCAGTGCACATGGTTTTGTTCATTATTGTGCGTTTTTAGTTTGCTAGCAAACCTGAATAAGGCCCTCAGTTACATACATTACACACATGGTAAGCCACCAACAACATCAAGGCGTCTCAGCTCTGGTGCTCCTACACTAGATGATAATAGCATCTACTTTGGGTCATACATTTATTTATATCTAAACTGACAGCCAACTCGCCTGGAAGCACCCCAAGACCCTCCACTATGGCACTACAAGGATCCGACTAGTGATCCAATCCATGCCTCTCAATTTGTTTTCTTCTTGTTTAGAATAACCCCATCCTTACATGTACCTGTGATGGACCGTGTGGGTTTCTTGTTATCCTAGAAAGCATATAGTCATATTCATATAATTATCAAATTATCAAAATAAAATGGGTGTGATTTGGTGGATTAGGGAGGGGTTTGTGTGAATTGGGGACAGCATGTGGTATATTTTGCCCCAATATTGTCTGGAAATGTTGAAATCCCTTTCTAATACTGACTTGCTCAATATTGTTGGTTCCTAGCTGATTAAGGAGAAGCTGTTAGATCTGCTGGGCAGGGAGAATGAGGAAGGAGGACGTGCAGAGGATATGGTAAGTTTTTGCTCAACGATGGATATGATTGGGTGGACAGACAGCAGTGAGGATGGCTTATACATAAAAAAGTCACATACTGTTCCTGTGATAAAGAGGTTGCCATATAAGAACAGGATGAAACATGTAAGGTCAGGCAGTGCCTCAACATGCAGCTTTAAAACCATCATGCATGATCTTACCGTTCATAGCAGCCACATTTCTATACAAATCATTGCTTGGATTTGGAACATTCTTTTTTAAGCACCTTCTTATGCTAGATTATGTAAATGAGGAATTAAAAGGTAACCCTTATCAGGCCATCAAAGAGAACTTTCATTGTCTAACTTGCAGTAGGGGAAACTAAGCAGATTGTTGTTTAGGGTTACTGCAGCTTTACAATTTTGAAATAACCCCCAGAAATTTATTGATAACATAATCCTTTCATTTAAGGAGAGGCAAAATACAATCTAGGAGCCAGAATGAATTTTTGTGGAGCAAGAAAAGGTGTGTATCCAGTGACAAGAAAAGCACTCTCAAAAGATAGGAACCATTAGTATTTCTGAATTGGCTCAATGGCTCCTGTGCAGGGTCGGACTGGCCCCACAGGGGTACAGGGGAAACCACCGGTGGGGCCCAGTGCCTGAGGACCCACTCTTTCCTCTAGGGATCAGGTTCCAGACTGTGCACTTGTATTATACATGGTAGATATGTTGCATTACACTGCACTAGACTATTGTGCATTTCAAGCCACTGTGGAGGCTGATCACATCCCTGAGTATGGGCCCCTATCACTGCATCCCCCCGGTGGGCCATTCATGCCCCAGTCCGACACTGATCCTGTGATTTCATTAATACCACATTAGTTACCTTTACTATGCATGGGTTGTTAGAGCAGGGCTAAGTAAATCATGCACTGCCATTCGCTGAGCATTCCTCTGGCCCTTAGGCAATCATAGTGACTGGTCATGAAGCATGGATTTGTACACCTCGCTATCTCAGTAACGAGAGATCATGCTTGCTAGGACCCAATACTGAACTGTGTTGTGACATAAGGTTATAATAACTAGGATATACTTTTCTGCCATACTCATCAGAAGTAAGGATAATACCTCTTCCACAAATCATTATGTAGGAAAACCAATGGAACTTAACTTAATTAAGACCTACAGTATACTAAAGGTATTCATATAGAAAACAGGAAGGGAATAAGCATATGGTGATTACTAGGTGAAATCTCCCAACAGCCCCATGCATTGCAGTGGCAACTAATATTGCTATAGTGTGTACAATTTTGAAAACAGAAATACAACTATACCTATCCTGTGATCTTCTTGTATCAACACTTAGCTCTTAATGATGCTGTATACTGAGTACACATGCACGTGGGCCTGTATCTATTATATAATCTCCTAAAATATGTGTCCAGCTGCAGGAAGACCCCACCTCATCCTTCCCCTCACAGTTCTCACTGGCTGGCAGACTTAAGCTGGGTACACACTGGGTATTGCAAGCCTGTTGGCGGATGCGTACCCCCGATACGTCTGTGGATGACATAGTTCAGACATATCGCGTTGTTCCTGCAGCACAACCAATAGCCGATATATCTACAGATATATCAGCACATCTGCCCGTGTGTACAGGTGGTCTGTGACTGCCCGTACACTTACTGCATCACTGGTGACTGATATCTCAGCTGGACAGACACATTTAAATGCCCGCTCAGTTGTGACATCAGGCGCAACACATCACGTGGTCAACTGGTAAATGTGTATGCACTTCCCAATCATTATATAGGTCGGCGGATAAGACGAATGGCAGACTCATTAGCCAGGAGTTTACCCAGGCACACAAACTCACTCCCCTTAGCATTGTTAGAGGAGGACTATTTCCTTCTTCCAGCACCTACAGTCAGTGAGGGGGTTGGGGCTTGCAAAAGCAGGAGGTCAACTGCAGGTACTTACAGCAGGGGAGGGTCATGCTTGGGTCTCAGGAAGAGATTGGGGACAGAGATGAGAGAGACTGACAAGGGTGAAGGAAGAAGGGGAGATAGGAGAGATTGACATTAAAGACATTGATGAGAAAGTTTGAGATGGCGGATTGAAGTGCACAGAGATGAGTAAGTAGGAGGATGGAGGGGCTAGAGATGAGAGACAACGGTGGAGGTGACAGGGACAGAGATGAGAGACATGGAGATTGGAGGGGTGAGGTGAGGTAGACAGAGATGAGGGACAGTAAGGGGGGCAAAGATAAAATACACAGAGACAGGTAGGTGAGGGGGCCAGAGACTAGAGACAGTAAGATCTAAGATGTGGAATGGGGAATGATGGGCATGATACTAGAGACCTGCTGTATAACGGGTCCAAAATCCTAGTCCCATATAAACAACTAGATATACTTCAATATAGATAAGTGATTGGACAGCCCTACTAAGATAACAGTACTTCCTATGAGATAATGCTATCCATAAGCAACGACTAACTCAAATACTGAAAGGGACTAAAACACTAAACACCTGTTACCTATGCTGGAATGTGTACTTTAATAGGCAGAATCACATTATTCTGACTGATCCATGATAGCCTGAAAACTGACATTGGGGTGTTATGCAGTCCATACATCTAACAGTTATATCCCCAATTCCCTGATGTCAATCTGATATATGGATTGGCTATTTGACTCGCCGATCAGTGTACTGCAATGATCATTGATTTCTCGGTGGATCAGCAAAATGTAGTAAGTTAAAAATCTCTGACTAACTGATTCTGATTATTTTTTGGGATGGAATCAGGGAAATAGTCCAATTAATTGCTGATGTATGGGCCCCTTTAGTTATGAATCACTGGGAGCTGCTGTTAGAAAAACCTGTACCTTTATTGTGAATTGAAACATTTTAGTAAACAATGTATCAGGATTAAAATAGGATTTGAATTACCTACTGGTAAATCCTTTTCTCGTAGTCCGTAGGGGATACTCCATTTAGTACCATGGTGTATAGATGGGTACACTAGGATCCATGGGAAATATAGAAGTTTGATTAGGCGTGCTGGCTTCTCCCTCTATGCCCTTCCTACCAGACTCAGTCTAGGAAACTGTGCCCAAGGAGACTGACATGCCTTGAGAGAAGGATATAGAAAAGGAAAGTGGTGAGATTTCGAACCAGCACAACTATAACAAGAAGAAAGCCATGCTAACCAAAACTTGTAAACCATAAAAGCAACAGCTGAACCAAACAACGGTATTTAACCAATAACAGTGCAGGAAAAATGAAGCACTGGGCGGGCGTCCAGTATCCCCTATGGACTACGAGAAAAGGATTTACCGGCAGGTAATTGAAATCCTATTTTTCTCTTACGTCCTATGGGATACTGGGTATACATTTAGTACCATGGGGAAGTACCAAAGCTCCCAAACCGAGCGGGAGAGTGCTGAGATTCCTGCAGAACTGACTGACCAAACTGAAGGTCCTCAGAGGCCAAAGTATCGAACTTGTAAAACTTTGTTTGAACCTGACCAAGTAGCTGCTCGTCAGAGCTGTAAAGCTGAGACACCCTCCAGGCGGCCGCCCAAGAGGAACCCACCGACCTAGTAGAGTGGGCCTGTACAGTTTTTGGAACCGGCAAGCCTGCCGTGGAATAAACATGCTGGATAGTGGGCCTGATCCAGCTGACTGCTTTGAAGCAAGACACCCAATTTTATTGGGATCACAGAGAACGAACAGCGAGTCAGATTTCCTGTGATGAGCTGTCCTCTTTACATACACCTTCAAAGCCCTCACCACATCCAAGGACTTTGAAGTAGCAGAGGTGTCCGTAACAACCGGAACCACAATAGGTTGGTTTATGTGAAACGCGGACACCACCTTAGGAAGAAATTGCTGACGAGTCCTGCGTTCAGCTCTGTCCTCATGGAAAATTAGGTAGGGGCTCTTGTAAGACAACGCCTTACAATGCCAAGACCAACAGTCTGATGGTCTTCCACGTAAGGTACTTTACGTCAGCCTCCTGTATCGGTTCAAACCAGTCCGATTGGAGGAACTGCAGCACCAAATTAAGATCCCAAGGTCCTGTGGGAGGCACAAAGGGAGACTGTATGTGCAGAACACCTTTCAAGAACGTCTGGACCTCAGGAAGAGAAGCCAATTGTTTCTGAAATAAAATAGACAAGGTTGAAATCTGGACTTTTATGGAGTCTAGACATAGGCCCACATCCACTCCCAACTGCAGAAAAAGCAGGAAACATCCCAGATAGAATTCTACTGCAGAATATTGTCTGCTCTCACACCAAGAGACATATTTCTTCCAGATATGGTGGTAATGTTTAGCCGTTACCCCTTTTCTGGCTTGGATCATAGTCGGGATGACTTTGTCAGGAATCCCTCTCCTGGCTAGAATTAGCCATTCAACTTCCATGCCGTTAAACGTAGCTGCGGTAAGTCCTGATAGATGAACGAGCCCTGTTGCAGAAGATCCTCTCTATGAGGTAGAGGCCACGGATCTTCGAGTAGCATCTCAAGAAGTTCCGCATACCAGGCCCTTTGTGGCCAGTCCAGAGCAATGAGGATTGCTTGAACCTTTTCCCTTTTTAGTCTTTTTAGATTTCTTGGGATCAGAGGAAGTGGAGGAAACACGTACACCAGCTGGTAGACCCATGGAGTTGTCAGAGCATCTACTACCACTGCTTGTGGGTCACTCGACGTGAAACAATACCGCTTGAGCCTCTTGTTGAGTCAAGAGGCCATCATGTCGATTTGTGGATATCCCCATGAACGTGTCAACCACCGGCACACTTCCTGGTGAAGGCCCCACTATCCTGGGTGCAGGTCGTGTCTGCTGAGGAAGTCTGCTTCCCAGTTGTCTACTTCCGGAATGAAGACCGCCGACAATGCCACGGCATGTTTTCCCACCCAGAGGAGAATTCTTGACATCTCTGACATTGAGGCTCTGCTTTTTGTTCTGCCCTGTCAGTTTATGTATGTTACCGCCGTCACATTGTCCGACTGGACCTGAATGGCCTGATTCTAAAGAAGAGATGAGCCCTGAGTTCCTGGATGTTTATTGGAAGGACGACTTCCTGACTTGACCATCTTCCCTGAAACTGCACCCCTGGTGACTGCTCCCCAACCTCTGAGGCTTGCATCTGTGGTTAGCAGAATCCAACTCTGGATCCCGAACATCCAACTCTCGACTAGGTGAGAAGTCTTTAGCCGCCACAGAAGGGAGATCCTGGCTTTTGGCGACAGATGGATCCTCTGGTGCATATAAAGATGCGATCTGGACCATTTGTCCAACAGATCTAGCTGGAAGGGCCTCGCATGAAACTTTCCGTACTGAAGCACCTTCCGTAATGAAGCACCTCGTAAGAAGCCACCATTTTCCCCAGAAGGTGGATGCACAGATGTACTTAGATTCGGGCTTCAAGACAGCCAGAACCATCTACTGGATTACCATTGCCTTTTCTAAGGGAAGGAACACTATCTCAGACTCTGTGTCCAGTATCATTCCCAGGAAAGGAAGCTTCTGTGTTGGTTCTAGGTGAGATTTTGGTAGGTTCAGAATCCACCCGTGATCCAGGAGTAGTCTGGTTGAGAGGCCAATGCTATCCAACAGCCACTCCCCAGAAACATCATCTCTGCCATCACTTTGGTGAACACCCTCGGTGCTGTGGAGAGACCAAATGGGAAGGCCTGGAACTGGTAGTGACATTCCTGCAGTGCAAACCGTAGATAAGCCTGATGAGGCAGCCAGATCGGAATGTGAAGGTACGCATTCTTGATATCCAGAGACACTAGGAATTCCCCCTCCTCTAGACCTGAGATCACCGCTCTCAGAGACTCCATCTTGAATTTGAACACTCATAAGTACGGGTTCAACGACTTGAGGTTCAGAATCGGTCTTACCGAACCGTTCTGGTTTCGGTACTACAAACAAGCTGGAATAGTACCCCTTGTTTTGCAGATGAGGTTAAACTGGAACAATGACCTGGGTCTGTACCAGTTTTTGAATGGCGTCCTGTAAAGTTATACTTGTCTCTTGTGAAACTGGTATGCCTGATTTGAAAAATCTGTGGGGTGGGAGCTCCTGAAACTCCAGTCTGTAGCCCTGGGATATAAGATCTATGACCCAGCGATCCTGGCACGATCTTGTCCAGATGTGACTAAAGAATTTTAGTAGGGCTCCCACCTGCCAGTCTTCCAGGCATCACGGCCCACCGTCATGCCGCCATAATGGCCAGCGACTTGCTAGCCAGGACGCCGGCTTAGTACTCACCACTCTTCATTCTTCTGGTTCTGTTAGAGGTGGCAGCGTGCTGCGAGAAAGTATGCTCGCCATGGTGGGGCTTGCGAATAGTTCCCTCAGGAGCTAACATCCTGTCAGCGGGGAACGGGACCATTAACCCTGAGAGAGGTTGGGCCGTGTCCCCCCCCCCCTAAGTCCCACGAAGCAGGTAGGCTGGTGCCATCCAGTCCTGCCTGAAAATAATAAACTTAGAAAATAAATGCAGAAAACTCTTCAGGAGCTTCCAGAGACGTGACCGGCTCCTCCGAGCACATTTTCTAAACTGAGTCTGGTAGGAGGGGCATAGAGGAAGGAGCCAGCACACCTAATCAAACTAATATAGGGCCCATGGCTCTTAGTGGACCCGTCTATACCCCATGGTACCAAATGGATTCCTAGTATCCCCTAGGACAAAAGAGAAAAAATAGATATGTATAACTCTCTTCTGTTAAGACAAACAAGATACTCTGATCCTGAGGGTTTAAACCAATGGTTCCCAAACTTTCTTGAATAACTGCGCCCTAGAGAATCAGGTTTTTTATTTCACTGCACCACTAGGCCAAAAGGGGATCTGGTCAAGATGCCGGCTTTTATGATACCAGCAGCTGGAATACTGCCGCTGGAATCCCGATGTCGTAATCCTGAAAAGGTCAGGACACTGATGTCGGAATCCCGACAGACGGCATCCCAACCGTGAGTATAGCAGGAGAGTTAGGCTTAGGGCCAAGGGTGTGTGTGTGTGGGTGTGTGTGGGGGGGGGGGTTATGTTTAGGAGCCACCTCGGGAGGTTAGGGTCAGGCTGCGGGAGGGAAGAGGTTAGGGTTAGCAGGGCCGTAACTAGGGGGAGGCTAAGGGGGCATGCGCCCCGGGTGCAGGATCTGAGGGGGTGCTGAGGAGTTACAGAGGAGTAGGTTTTTTTTTTTACCAACAGTGCTGTGCTGCTCCAGTGAGAAAGCAGACGGCTCCTGGGGCAGTGTCTCTCACCCACCTGTCTGCCCAGAGCTGGCTCAGACGCTGTGCCTGGGATCTCTCTTATGCCAGCTACTGTCTTAAACTCTCTTCTGTGCCATGCAGTGCTGTGACTAGCATGCGGTGCACCGTGCAAACGATAGAAGTGAGCTGTTGGTGCTGTGTTTTTCAGCAGGCTATGATCCCAGCTGCCTGCCCAGCACCAACCGATAACAAGCTGCAGGCTACACTACATTGAGAGGACACACTTCCCCAGGCTTATGCTTGTTAACAGGTGCAGTCACCGATGTTACAGAAATCAAAGGTTCACTTTGCTAGCTATCCACTTGACAGTGGAAACTTAGAGCCTGGACAACCTCCAAATCTCACAGAGTATCACTACAGCAGCTTTGTGGTGAGTTTAAAGACAGACTTTATTATTGGCACTGTGCTCCCAGTTGGCAGTATCAACCTCCGCTTTACCTCACAGATGGGGGAATTTGGTGTAGCATATAGGGGATGTAGTGTAGGGATGTATGTAGTGTAGTATTGTATTGCAGTATATAGGTGCATGTAGTGCACTGATGTGGTGAAGCATATAAGGTAATGTAGTGTAGTGATGTAGTGTACCATATAGGGTATGTAGTGTAGTAATGTATTGAAGTATATAGGGGCATGTAGTGTACTGATGTGGTATAGCATATAAGGGGATGTAGTGTAGTGATATAGTGTAGCATATAGGGTATGTAGTGCAGTGTATAGGGGCATGTCGTGTAGTGATGTAGTGCACCATATAGGGTACGTAGTGTAGTACTGTATTGAAGTATATAGGGGCATATAGTGCACTGATGTGGTGTAGCATATAAGGGGATGTAGTGTGGCATATAGGGTATGTAGTGCAGTGTATAGGGGCATGT
This sequence comes from Pseudophryne corroboree, assembly GCF_028390025.1. Taxonomy (NCBI): domain Eukaryota; kingdom Metazoa; phylum Chordata; class Amphibia; order Anura; family Myobatrachidae; genus Pseudophryne; species Pseudophryne corroboree. The sequence continues at coordinate 318,354,406 of NC_086446.1, read as the reverse complement.
AGTGTAGTGATGTAGTTCAGCATGTAGGGGGATGTATTATAGTAGTGCAGTGGATAGGGGAATGTAGTGCAGTGATGAAGTGTTATGATATAGTGCAGTGATATAGTACAATGTAGTGGAACACGCTGCTGGAGGTGCATGTGACGCATAGGGCATTTGAGGCACATAGGGGAATATTGTCCAATAGTATTCCCTTTTTTAAAAATGTTTGCTAATCTAATTATTTTAGTATAACAGGGTTGTTTTGTTTTGGGGGGGTGGCTTTGGGGGGCGGGCACCAAATGCCTTTCCCCGGGTGACAGAAATCCTAGTTTCGGCCCTGGGGTTAGGCACCAATGGGGGATGGGTAGGTTTAGGCACCAAAAGGGAGGTTAGGGTTAAGCTACGGAAAGGGAAGGTTAGGGGGTAGGGGAGAGGGGAGAATAGCCCTAGCTCACTCCTGTCTGGATTTCAATTGTCGGGATTCCGGCATTCAGTATACTGACAACGGCATCCTGCCCGCCTGTCAATCATACCCATCCTGGCCAAAAGGTTCTTAATGAGAAATTCTGTAAAAGATTATAATTTCAGTAAAATGTCCTTACTTGTCATCCTTAGGTTGAATTATGTGGGGTTGTGCTTCTTTTTATACATTTATTTTATGATTGACAGCTGCTGGCACTGGTTTTGCCTATTATATTGACTATAAATAATATTTTGATTTGGTACTGAACCATCAAACTATGGCACCCTGTTAGTGGTCTGCAGCACCCCAGGATTCCTAGGCACCCAGTTTGGGAACCACTGGTTTAAAGTAAACACAATAGCTATCACTTTACATTTATATTCTGGGTGCAGGCACACCACTGTGCATGTCCAATGAGAGATGCTATGGATCCTTCTCCAGGTACTTTATGTGATCTGTAGCCCATAGACTAAAGTGGCTAATCCAAATCTCCAGATGCTGTTAGCTACGGTGACCAAGCTTCAGAATGCTTTATATTCTGAAGCTTGGTAAATTCAGCAACAATGCAGCCCACATAGGTTTCTATAGGGGCTGCTTTTGCAATACATTATTCTGCAGATATAAGGGCAGATGTATTAACCTGGAGAAGGGATAAAGAAGTGATAAGTGCAAGGTGATAATGCACCAGCAAATCATTACAAATTTGAAAAAATGACAGTTAGGAGCTGACTGGCTGGTGCGTTATCACCTTGTATGTATCACTGCTTTATCACTTCTCCAGGCTTAGTACATCTGCCCCCCCTTGTATGAAAACAGTTGATAAATAGCTTATACAGGGGAAGATGTACTAAGCATGAAAAGTGATAAATTTCACAGTGATAAACTGCCAGCCAATCAGCTCCTAACTACCATGTCACTGGCTGTGTTTGAAAAATGACAGTTAGGAGCCGATTGGCTGGTGCTTTATCACCGTGATATTTATCACTTTTCAAGGCTTAGTACATCTGGCCCATAGTAACAATTGTTTAACAACCTGTGTTTTTTCATCATCCAGAGTACCTGTGATAACATGCCAAACCATTCAGAAACCATTAGCCACACTGTGACGGTACCACTGCAGGCCACGCTGGGAACACTGGAAGAAATTGCCTGCTGACGCCTTGAAAACACTTATTCTTTTATTTTGTGCCAAAAGTGTAGCGGACACAGCATGGTGGGCATAGAGTGATACTCACCATGAACCCTGAGAGAACAATGAGGGGACGGACATGGAGAAAAATCTGTATACTGCCAACTGTACACAGCCCTGCATGCCTGCAGTGTATATGGCACTGATCCTCATATGATATTTGAGGAAATCCCCTCACAGACACACAATGCACACACATTGCGTTATGTCCAACTACAGTACGTGTGCTAAGCGGGTTCAACATGGTTTGTTTTTTCTATATAAAATAAAATAAAATAATAATAATAAAAATATTACAATGGTGAAAGTGCATTTTGTGTTTTATAAGTGGAAGACAATAGATTTGGTTTTCATTACATTTTAGGGTCAATGACTTAATTTTACAAATCCCAAATATAAAATATAGCATCATGATGTATTTGCATGCCTTAGATAACAGCTGCCCAGAGGATATTGTGGGCTGTACCAATATGCACTAGGGCACAGAATATCATGCACTATGCTGCCAGGGATTAGTCCTAATTATGAAGAGCATGGGGCCTAGTGATAATTCATAGTGAATTGATAGATTGCATTCTCATGGGCATTGGTTCAACTCCCAAATGGCTACCTCTACTGTGTGTATTGCACATGCTGTCTTTAAAGATGTCTAACCAGTTCAGATGGAATTACAATTACATGATATGGTACTGGATTTTGACATTAGCCAATATACTGCTATATGTTTATAATCAGCCTTCAACCATAATGATTCTGGTTGTTTCTGAAAATGCCTTGCTTGAATAGGTCAGATGATGTAAATGCACCAGTGTATCCATGGCAATAGATCCACCAGAATAACTTATGTGACCCCAAAGGTAAGTCATAAGGGACAATGTGACATTTGTAGGTTTGTAGGACAAGGCATTGCTAATCATTAGTCACTTCCCTATGTGTATTTAGAAGAATAGTTTGAGCTGCAAATACAAAACACAAATAAAATCTCACAGCTGGCTCAAAGAGCCAATAATGCATAAATTGGATTTGTTTTATATGAAATATTAAGATAAAATACCTTGTTGATTCCATTTCATACCTACATCATCCTCAATTATCTTGAGGACAGAGTACTGCCGGGATCTGATATAGGTCAAAAAGTAAAGATTGCAATTGCAGTAATTTTAGTTACTGTGACATCACTGGTCCTGCGGCCTGCCCATGTGTGTGTATGATTCTCCCAATCCACACAGTGCAGATCTGCAAAGTAATAGATCCAAGCCTTCACTCACTGTCACTACCTTCTAACACAGAAGTTTGCAGAGGGGGTGAGAGTAAATATGGTAGCCATAAGTATTTCAAGGGGGCGTTTTGCACCCCTCCATCACCCCCGTGTCCATAGGTCCCCATAATAAAATAACTTCCCACCCATCCCATTGATAAAAGACCCCTTAGTGGTCTTAAATTCTAATAATATTACCCCACCACCCCACATCCCCTTAGTAGTAAAAACAATGAAACCATGTCTTATAATACCTGGACTGATGATCTCTGCACACCCTGAATTGTGCAGGAACAAGAACAAAGTTCCCCTCCCCACACTGTGTTTCCCCAGAGCATGCGCTCCAGAATGCTGGCCACACGCCAGCCCACACACCCACAGGAGAAGCACTTATATCCCCCGCAGCGGGGGTGCCGATGACGGAATTGGTGACATAGTGAAATGGAGAGGTACCATGATGATGTGATCTCGCACTAATGCCCCCTGCTCCTCCCCATCATGCCCCCTGTGCCACAGTATACCACCTGCTCCTCCCCATCACGCCTCCATGTGCTGTGCAATGCCCCCTTCTCCTCCCCATCATGAACTCCTGTGCCACGCCCACTGCTGCGGAGGCAGCCAGAAAGTCGGAAATTATGTACCAAGGCATGGGCCCCCTTGTCATTTAGGAAAGTGCTGCAACACAGTTTGCAAAGACGCATAATGGTATGAGGGATCAAGGGGCACCAGTCAGTGTCATGGGGTGCAGTGCACTGAGGGAATAAATACCGTCTGGCATGTCCCTGACTGCAGCTTGCAGCTTCTGGCTTGCGACTTTATTAACGGTATATACAGTATGTGTTATGTATTATATATATATATATATATATATATATATATACACACACACACACACACATACACACAATGTATATATATATGTATAGTAGAGATGTGCACCGGAAATTTTTCGGGTTTTGTGTATTGGTTTTGGATTCGGTACGGCAGCCGTGGGGGAATACGGGGGGGCCGCTCACTTCACCCAGCAGGTGAAGTGAGCGACCCGCTAGATTGGCCTGCATGCAGGCCAATCTAGCAGCAGCGATAGCGATGCGCAGGGCTGCGCATCGCTATCGCTGAGGGGGGTACACACGGAGCGATAATGCTGAAATTCTAAGCAATCTAGTCAGATTGCTTAGAATATCGATTGGTGAGTACCCCCCTTAACACACATCGTACAGTATAGTATATAGGTGTATAATCCCCAGGTGTATCGCACAGTATACAGGATGTATAAAATCGCCAAGTGTATAACACACGTCGCACAATACAGTATACATACTGGTCACAACAATGCAGCAGATATTGAGCACTGATCAGGATACTAGAAGTGACACAGAGCTGCGAGATACAGCAATGACCTACTGTACTGTACTATATGTATACTGCTGGTCACCAAAATGCTGCACTGTCCTACTATATACTGCTCACAATAATGCAGCACAGAGATAGTATACTTGACACAGAGCTGCAAGATACAGCAATGGCCTACTGTACTGTACTATATGTATACTGCTGGTCACCAAAATGCTGCACTGTCCTACTATATACTGCTCACAATAATGCAGCACAGAGATAGTATACTTGACACAGAGCTGCAAGATACAGCAATGGCCTACTGTACTGTACTATATGTATACTGCTGGTCACCAAAATGCTGCACTGTCCTACTATATACTGCTCACAATAATGCAGCACAGATATGGATAGTATACTTGACACAGAGCTGCAAGATACAGCAATGGCCTACTGTACTGTACTACTATAATTATATACTGGTGGTCCCCAGTCCCCACAATGCAGCACACTGAGCACAGATATTTGCAGCACACTGAGCACAGATATTTGCAGCACACGTCCACGCAGCCACGTCCTCTCCGTTCAATCTCCAATGCACGAGTGAAAATGGCGGCGACGCGCGGCTCTTTATATAGAATACGAATCTCGCGAGAATCCGAAAGCAGGATGATGACGTTCGGGCGCGTTTGGGTTAACCGAGCAAGGCGGGAAGATCTGAGGCTGCCTCGGAACCGTGTAAAATAGGTGAAGTTCAGGGGGGTTCGGATCTCGGAGAACCGAACCCGCTCATCTCTAATGTATAGATAGATAGATAGATAGATAGATAGATAGATAGATAGATAGATAGATAGATAGAAGACAGAATATAAGAAATAAAAAAAAAAAAAAAACATTGCGTCATTGTCTACCATCATTTGTATTGTGCATATAGATATTAGAGAATGAGCTGGTTCGGTTCTCAGAGATCCGAACCCAGTGGTTCTGTGTTGTCCTGCATCAGTCCAGTGGTCGTGTCCCTGTGCTGCTGTATTTGTCCAGTGGTACTGCCGTATATGCCCAGTGATATTGCCAGATATGTCCAGCGGTACTGCCGTATAAATCCAGTAATCCTGCCGTATAAATCCAGTGGTACTGGCTATAAATCCAGTCCAGTGATACTGCCGTATATGTCCAGTGATACTGCCATATATGTCCAGCGGTACTGCCGTATAAATCCAATGATCCTGCCATATAATTCCAGTGATCCTGCCATACAATTCCAGTGGTACTGGTGTATAAGTCCAGTGATCCTGCCGTATAATTCCAGTGGTACTGGCGTATAAATCCAGTCCATTGATACTGCTGTATATATGTCAAGCGGTACTGCCGTATAAATCCAGTGATCCTGCCGTATAATTCCAGTGGTACTGGCATATAATTTCAGTGATCCTGCCGTATAATTCCAGTGATACTGCCATATAATTCAAGTGATACTGCTATATATATATATATATATATATATATATATACACCCTGTTGCAAAGCAGATTACTGAGGCCATAACAACTATGCTGGTGTTAGACGTGCGTCCGGTATCCACCATTAGTGCTGTAGGACTGCAGTGCCAACCCTAGATGGGCCAGGTGTTTGTGCCGCACACTTGTGTCACTTATACCGCTTTCAGATCTCAAATGGCGGATCCCACCCGGGAAGAGAAACGTGTCCTTACCGGGTGGGATCCGGCATTTGCTCTGCTTTGCTGGCTTTCCGACCCTGCAATATACCGTGTCGGTTGCCATAGCAGCTGGGGGGGTGGGGTACAGCAGCAGCAAGGGCAGGGGTGGAGGCGGCGCTGGGAGATGAGCTCATCTCCTGCACCGCCTCTCCCTATGCTGTGAATGGGAGCCGTGTCGCATCGACACGGCTCCCATTCACACTGCGCCTGACCCAGTATTCAACTCGGGAATAACCCTTCTTATATACCGGGATGAATTACCGGGTCAGGTCGACACGGCAATACACCTCTTTTACATCTTTTACATCTTTGCATGAGGTACTAATTGGGGCCTTTTTTTTATATCTGCACTCCAGTCTGACACTGCAGTGCCACTCCTAGATGGGCCAGGTGTTTGTGCCGCCCACTTGTGTCGCTTAGCTTAGTCATCCAGCAACCTCGGTGCAACCTTTTGGCCTAAAAACAATATTGTGAGGTGTTCAGAATAGACTGGAAATGAGTGGAAATTAATGTTATTGAGGTTAATAATACCGTAGGATCAAAATGACCCCCAAATTCTGTGATTTTAGCCGTTTTTATGTTATTTTAAAAAATCATCCAGATCCAAAACCAAAACACGAAAGGGTGGTTTGGGCAAAACCAATCCAAAACCAAAACACGACCGGGGAATTAGAACCAAAACCAAACACAAAACACGAAAAGTGCCCGCCGCACATCTCTATGTATAATTTTTTTATTATGTATACATGTTTTTCTTTTCAGGAAGGATTATCTTTGTAACTGAATGACCCTAGGAATATTGTGTTCACACAGTGCCTGTGAACGGCAAGAGAATCTAGTTCTATTCCTTAGAGCACTTTACATGCTGTACTGGCAATTTCCTGCAAATTCTGTGAGTGGTGTGTCTGGCCTCAGCTCTGTGTGGGGGAGAAAGAAGCTATTTGCAGAGACTAATCAATGGTATGTAGGTACAGTAACACACACTGTCCTCACTTATCAACACTGGGCATAGATAATGCCACCTACTGCTCAGCTAGCTCTAGAAATACATACAGCGAATGACGTGCAATTAAGTTCCAGCTGAAGTTAGAGTGACTTACAAGGCTAAATTACTCCTATCACAAGTACATAGCAGATCACATGCTACATGCCGCTGCTACCTGTGGAAGCAAAAATACAAATATTTGTTACAAATACATATGAAATTACTGCAAGTTGTGTACAGTTATTTTCTAGACATTGAACAAATAATATACAGCAGGGACGTGCAGTCAGGGGAGGCAGTGCCTCCCCTGTCATTATTGATTAAAATAATACAAAGCAGATACTTATGACACATCTTCTGTGTCATAAGTAACTACTTTAACCTTTGTATTATTTTAATCATATTTTACCTTGTAAAAAACGATTTTAAATGGGTTCGGAGGCACCACTCTCGGTGCATCCTGCTGTCATTGTGAAAGAGTTGGAAGCGGGGGGCGGGGACAAACATCGGGCAGTAATAGCCCAGTAAGCGGCACTATTAGAAGTGCCTCTTTGACAGAGGTGTGCTTTCAGCCCATATGAAAGCACGCCCCTGTCACTAAAACAGATGTAATTGGGTAGTGGGCAGGGCCTGACTGGCTGTTCTGCAGATGGCCTCTCCCTCCCACCTTCTCCTCCTCCGCTGCCGACCACTGCTGCTGCTACTTTTCATCTGCCTGATGCCCACCCCACTGCGCCGCTCCCCCGTCATCTCAACCACGCCACTGGGTCGCATATCGGCCGTCGGGCACCTCGTCGGCACATCGCCATGTGTGTAGGGCCATTAACTTTTGCTCGCCGAGTCCAATCCTTTCCCCTACTATCCACTACTACTTCCATCCTGCCCCCTGCTCCCTACCACTACTACTCTTAGTCTGGCCCCTGCTCCCTACTACTACTTCCAGTCTGCCCTCTGCTCCCCACCACTACTACTTCCACCCTGCACACTGGCCCCCTAGACATAGTACCTCAAACCCCCAACAATGGGGCTGCGGCCATTAGCAGCGGCAGTAGTGGGGATTGGCTTGGCGGCGGTAGAAGTCTTCGGTGGGACTCAACGGACATCATGGCTGCAGTGCCCAGCCACTGACCTCAGCGCACACCACTGATATACAGTATATAAGACTGAATGATTACTATATTACTAGAGAACAGCAGCCTGGATAGTATTTCCTAAAATAAGATACTATATACAGTATGTATATATAGAATGTTCAGTCTAAACTAGGAACATATTGATTAACTAGGCGATTCATCGTGCCCTACGGGCGCTCTTCACACCGTCGAAAGGGGCTACGCCACCTTAACCCCTGTCTGCCTTGCTGGGGTTCAATATTTGTATTATATGGAGTATTACCTGCATTACTAGGTATGTTAGTGGTTAAATATTGCACGACAAAAGGGTGGCCGATGGTGAGGGGGGGTGTAGCCCCTTGCGATGATGTGAACAGTGGCTGCAGGGAACGATGTACAGAATGTAGCGGGTGCTGGGGGGGGGGGACCGCGGATGAAGCATAGAGTCTGTAGATGCTGCAGGTGGAGGGGGGGGGGGTGGAGGGAGGGTGCGGGATCTATAACTATGTAATTTTATTTTTAACAATATATAGGACACGGATAAGGATGCATGTGATATAGACATACCCGCATGAAGAGGTAAATGGTGTTATTAGATATAGAGGGGAGTGCTGGTACAATGCGGAACAGGGGCAGCAGTGTCCTCTCTCTACACCGTATGATCCTTCAAGTGTAGCAACGCGGACATGTTGCGCACGCGAGCTCTACACGCGGCCGCAGGCCTCAGGTGCACCTGTCCCCTCTGCATGCGCTATGTGCACACCCCACTCAGGTGCAGTAGGAGGAGGGGGCGGAGCCTGGCGCTACTCCCAGGGCCATTGGCCATTGGAAGCGTGGTCATGTGCTCAGTGCTGGGCTTGCGCCCTGCGCTTAATGTGTGAGGGATAAGGAGGAGGTGGCAGAGCGGAGCATCACCGATATACCGGTAACTATGGGGGGGCACCGCAGGGGGTTACAGCTCCTGGCCTGGTGAGGGTTTGTCAGGGAGGTATCCAGGAGCCAGTGGTATGGACCCCGTATGTGACACAGGGGGGTAGGGAGGGGACACAGTGATACGGGGTGGTAGGGAGGGGATACAGAGCGGTGGTAGGGAGGGGATACAGAGACGCGGGGTAGTAGGGAGGGGATACAGGTAGGGAGGGGATACTGAGACGCGGGCGGCAGGGAGGGGATACAGAGAGGTGGGGCGATAGGGAGAGGATACAGAGACGCGGGGCGGTAGGGAGGGGATACAGAGACGCGGGACGGGAGGGGATACAGAGACGCGGGAAGTAGGGAGGGCATACTGTGATGTGGGTGTGGGGTGGTGGGGAGGGGATACAGAGACGTGTGGCGGTAAGGAGGGGATACAGAGAGGCGGGGCGGTAGGGAGGGGATACAGAGGCGCAGGGTGGTAAGAAGGGGATACAGAGACGCGGGGCGGTATGGAGGGGATACAGAGACATGGGGCGGTAGGGAGGGGACAGAGAGACGCAAGGTGGTAGGGAGGGAATAGAGAAACGCGGGGCGGTAGGGAGGGGATAGAGAGATGCGGGGCGGTAGGGAGGGGATAGAGAGATGTGGGCGGTATGGAGGGAACAGAGACGCGTGGCGGTAGGGAGGGAACTGAGAGACACAGGGCGGTAGGGAGGGAACAGAGAGACGCAGGGTGGTAGGGAGGGATACAGAGACGTGGGGCGGTAGGGAGGGCATACTGTGATGTGGGGCGGTAGGGAGGGCATACAGAGATGTGGGGCGGTAGTGAGGGCATACAGAGATGCAGGGCGGTAGGGAGGGGATACAGAGACATGGGGCGGTAGGGAGGGGACAGCGACGTGTGGCGGTAGGGAGGGGACAGAAGTGGTGACAGCTTGACCCCACACACATCAGTGGGGTGGCAGAGCTCTCTCCTGGCCCCCAGTTCGCACCCGACACAGCGGTGCACTCTCACCTGTGAAATTGGTGCAGCATCCAGAGATATCTCCCTCCACAGTATCACGCACTCTGTCCGTTTCATCCCCCATCTCTGGGCTGCCAGGCCGGCCCTGTGTTGTGGAGTTAGAGACTCTGGGGATGGAGGGAGGCAGAATAGGAATGTGGCGTGCGCAGGGGCGGCAACTGAATACTTGGGGCCCTGTACAGTGATAGCTTGGGGTCCCCCACTCCAAACCACCCTAGCCTCCCTCCTCAACACACATACATATGCGGTTATATATGTATACATATATACACTGTATATACACATAGGACTCCACTTTATTAAAGTGCCGACCAGACATAGTAACAGTGGGGCTGTGGGCGGCCGCTGCAGTCTGTCAAACAGTACACTATCCAGAGGCGTCACGGGTGTGGTGACACACGGAGCGCACTCTGTACTATTACACACACACAGTCACACACACACACACCCTGCTCTTGCCGCGCGGCGCCCGAAAAGGGGCCGTGGCCTAATTTAAAAGGGGCAAGGCCTCGCTGGTCTTTTCTCTTTCGCTCCGGGGCTGTGTCCAGCTTCCTCAAAGATGCTGGCTGCCCCCAGAGACTGGACTGTGTGTGCGCCGGCTCTTCATGTGTGACAGGAGCCGAGTGCTGCTGGAGATTATCTCACTGCAGCACTCGGCTCCTGTCACAGCAGAAGAGCTGGCACTTTGGTGTCCCCCCTTCCGAGGGGGACACCCGGGGGCGGGTCGCACCCCCCTTCTGACACCACTGACACTATCCTTGTGTTCGGCGCCGGCGGGAGGCTTGCGCTGAGCTTAGTGTGCACACCGCAGGGCTGGCTCAGCACTGCATGCTCCACGGCATCTGCGGCAGTTCCGGTGGGAAGGGCAGGCGCAGCGGCACGACTGGGCCGGACCAAGTAACAGGCTAAGGCGGGGGGGGGGGGGGCAGGGCGGCCGGCGGTCAGGCGACAATTGTAAAAATGTCATAATACTGTAGGTACTGCAACCCCATATTGTGTATATTTCATCACCGGAGCCCCTCTGACCCCCCCTGTCTCCATGGCTGGATGTGCGTGGAGGAGGCGCCGGGTCTCTGTACGCGGCGCAGGGAGGGCTAAGAAAGCCTTCTCCTGCGCCACTCATCCCTCATATATGGGTATGGCGGCGGCAGCAGCCATTGTTGTTCCCCGGTGCCGTGGCCGTGGACTCCGAGTTGTTGATGGCCGAGGGGTGAGACGGACAAGCAGCAGGAGCTAAGACGCTGCGCAGAGATTTGCTGCACATGTGGTGGGCGGGCTCTGTGACTCCGCCCACAGCTGTGACTCCACCCAGCGTTAGAGGGCCAGGCACAGAGTCACAGGGCTATTATATAGGAGATTAAACTGGGGACCTCATAGAGGCGTGAGGTTTTAAAATAGTTTTGCTTGTGCAGAAAATAACACATTGTGATTAACAATAAGAAAGAAACTATGGATGCTATATATATAAGACATCTCTGCTGATGCCAAGGGGTGAATTTCTGACATACACTGATTTGTCTATACAGGGCCGAAACTAGGATTTTTGACACCCGGGGCAAGGCAGTAATTTAGTGCGCCCCCCACCCCCATGTGCGCACACACACACTTTGGAACCATGTAAAAAACACAGTAATAAACAGTTGGCAAATTGACAACTAGCACCGCCAGGGTGCAACCAGCACATACTCCCTGGGAAAATGGATAGGAACACAAAAAAACTAACATGCACATCAGATACAGTATTGTGAGTGGCCAACTGCTGTAGGACTACAAATCCCAGTATGCCAGTCAGGACATACAGTAGGACCAATTAAAGAGGAGGAGTACCAAATTTCTGGGGTGGGGACACACACAATGTGGGTTATCCTGGCTGCAGAGAGGAGTCCCTAGGACTGGCTGGAGTTATATACCTGATATAAGCCATGCAATCACTGTATCACACACACTGGGGGGGAGGGCACCAACTGCTGTAGGACTGCAAAGCCCTGCATGCAAGTTTGGACCTAGGGCCACACTTTGAGAGGTAGCAGCTGTCCTGGCATATAGAGACCTCACCTCAGTGCCCAGACTAATTATCAGCTGCTGCTTCCTTTCACCCTGTCCTCCTCTGGTGGAGCTGCCATGCAGGAAGGGGGAGGCCCTGAGGAACAGGCTGGGGGCAGATATAGTTACACAGGCACAGGAGTGTGTGAACGGCTACCCCCGCCCTATTCATAAGTGGTTTGGTTTCCCAGCAGTCCATATTGGTGGTACTGGGGAGCGGGGACCTGCAGTGAGGGTTCTAGGACCTGGCGGTAGGTAGCCCCTTAGGGTCCTTTCCTCCTCTAGTGGAGCTGCGTGTGGGAAGGGGGAGGCACTGTGGAACAGGCCTGGGGGCAGACATCGCTTACACAGGCACAGGAGTGTATGAACAGCCATGGACCAGCGTTTGGGAAATAAAAAGGGGCCGCTGGAGAGTCCTTGGTCACCGCCCTTATCCCATTCATTAGCATTCTAGTTGCTGGGGAAGGGGGCGTTTCATTGGTGGTGAAGAGCAGAGGGTACCTGCAGTCAGGGTTCCTGGACCCGGCAGAAGGTAGCCCCTTAGAGCTGAGAGGAAGGAGGAGAGGCAGAGTACCCATCTTTGCGCCCTTTCAGATTCTGCACATGGGGCACATACCCCCTTAGTCCCCCTAGTTACGGCCATGGTCTATACAACTTAACATTTAATGGTAGTTAACAAGATTTTACAGGTAGGTACAAGGTTAAGGGAATTGAATATATGTTATAATCTTAGGTATACATTTCACATAATGTCATATGTATGACTAGTCGAATACAAACTTTTATTTTCATAAACAGGTGATCAGCTACAGAACTACAAGTCACAGTATGCCCTTTCAGGATATGAACTGTATATTGCCTAATTTTACAATAAGACATAACCCTTTTAGCACTTGCTAAAGGGGTTATGTGTTTCTTGCAGTTTTTATTGACCACTTAACTGACAATTTTCCCCCCCTAAAACAGCTCAGAAATTGTCTGGTATTTTTATTAGTCAGTTAGGTGAAGAATGTGTATTTATCATTATCTAAAATGATTTTAGATTAAAAAAAAAAGTATATATATATATATATATATATATATATATATAAAACATCAATCACGACCATCGGAACATCGCAACCATTGGAAACATTGCGACCATCGCGGCTTTTAATTTGAAAGCAAGCTGGGACAGCCTCCAGGTTCACAGGGGGGGGGGGGGGGGGGGGGGGTTAATTTACACTCCCCAGCGGCTGCTATTGTCTGCAGCCGCTGGGTGGGGATCCTGCCGTGCTGACCGGCAATCAGTAGAGTACAGTGCAGGGAGGCTGAGGGACCTTCCAGTCCCTCTGACAGCAGCAGTGGAGGGAAGTTTCCCTTCCCTGCCGCTGCATACACTGTTTATCTGACTGGTCGCTTCCTATGCGACCAGGTCAGATAAAGCACTTGCTGGAATGGTCGCATCTGATGCGACCATGCCAGGCAAGTGGTTAAACCGTGTTAAGCTTAGCTTGCTGCAGCTTGTTACTATCCCGTTTATTCCATCTATATATGGCAAAAGCTATATTTTCCCCTTTACCAGCAATGGGAGACCCAGCAACAGCCTTTCCAGGCATTCCCGAGTACCCGCTGGGTGAAAGTGTCATGCACATGGCACAACAGCACATCGCTAGCAGCAGTAGGGTGTCAGAAATAGAGCAGGGGACGTTGCTGGACCTCATACTTAATGTTAAATACCAATGGCATATTTCCTAGTGTCACTGCGATACTAAACTAAATATGCCACTGGTAATAATGGGGCAGATGTATTAACCTGGAGAAGGCAGGGCCGGAGCTTCCACTAGGCAGCTTTAGGCAGCTGCCTAGGGGCGCCGGGACCAGAGGGGGCGGCCTGCTACAGTTGCCTGAAAAAGGTTGCATGGTCCTACCTTTCACAGCCGCTGCAATCCCCCAGAACTTTTATCTTACAGTAGCCGCGACTGCTAAGCTCCCGTATTGCAGCCTCCAGCTCCACCTCCACCCGGCACAGGCAGTAACTTTGACAGCTCCTGGAGTCCTGGCTGGGGGTGACATGCAGCACTGCTCTTCATTCCAGGCTCTTTCACAGATTACTCAGGGGAAGATTTATTAATCTCGGTGAAGTGATAAACTGGAAGGTGATAAAGGACCAGCCAATCAGATTTTAACTTCCATGTCACAGGCTTGGTTTGAAAAATGACAGTTAGGAGCTGAATGGCTGGTCCTTTATCACCTTCCACTTTATCACCCACAGTCCCAACTCTGCACTGCAGCATGCAGGTATGGTGGCTGTACAGTGCATTCTCTGCATTGATAAGGAAAGAGGGCGAGAGCAGCAGTGTGGTGAGGGGGGGAGATGAGGAGCAGGCATGCACACAGTCTAGGGGGATGAGCAACACCATGCACAAAGATGGTGGGGCGGGATAGAACAGCAGACATTTATCAGAGTAAGGGGGAGGGGGTGAGAGCAGCATGCCTTTCATCTGAAGGGTGGGTAGGGGGAAGGGGCAGTAGGCAGAAGTTTTGCCTAGGGTGCCGAGAAACCTTGCACCGGCCCTGGGAGAAGGCATAAGGAAGTGATAAACCAGTGATATGTGCAAGGTGATAAACGAACCAGCAAATCAGCTCCATGCATGTATCACTGGATTATCACTTCCTTATGCCTTCTCCAGGTTAATACATCTGCCCCAATGTTTGTTATTAAATGGGGCTCTAAGGGGTCTGTTTACTATGCCTTGGATGGAGATAAAGTGAACAGAGATAAAATACCAACCAATCAGCTTCCTAACTGCCATGTTACATGCTGGGTTTTTAAAAATGAGAGGAGCTGATTGGTTGGTAAATATATAAAAAGGGACACAGCAAACAGGATGCAGTCAAGATGCCGGCTGTCGGGATCCCGGCAGTCAGAATGCCTATACCAGAATCCTGACACCCATTGGCATTTCTATAATGGGTGCAGTGTGTATGGTACACACTTGCCCCTGGGTCCAGTGGGGCCCACACTGCACCCATGCTTTATACTTATCCCTCTGGAGTCCCGCACTGCGGACAGAAATCACTTGGAAAATGGTGCATGCGCACTGGAGATGTCCCTGGGAACAAAGTGTGGCCGCCATGTTCTCAGAGACCTGCACATGTGCATTATGTCAGAGTCTACAGTTGCCGGAGAGGAGGGGACCCGCGGCGGAGGCTGCACGAGGGTCCCCATCTCTCTTAAAATGTCCCTGCCAACAGCTGGCAGAATGCTGATGCCGGAATCCTGAAAAGGTCAGGAGATCGATGCCGGAATCCCGACAGTCAGCATCACAAAAGTATAGCAGGTGGGTTGGGGTTAGGGCTGGAGGGGTGTGTGTGTTAAATTTAGGCGCTACCCCAGGAGGAGGGGGTGGGAGGGGGTAAGTTGCGGGCAAGGGGGTTAGGGTTAGGCACCACCCCGGGGAGGCTAGGTTTAGGCGGCACTATAGGGGAGGGTTAGGGACCACCACGGGGAGGCTAGGTTTAGGCGGCACTAAAGGTGGAGGGTTAAGGTTAGGCTGCAGGGCGGGGGGAGGGGGGTAGGTGGGAGGTTTAGGTACCACCAGCTGGAGGTTAGGGCCAGGCACTAGGGGGGATATTAGGGTTAGGTTACAGGAAGCGGAGCTGAGGTGATAGGGGTAAGGGGGGAACACTCTTACCTCCCCCTGTCTGGATTTCAACTATCAGGATGCCGGCAGCATTTTTCTGACCGCTGGCATCCCATGCACTGGCAAATCATACTGAACCCCAGCAAACATGTGCTAGACGCTATGTGCTAACATTATCTAAAGGTGCAAAGTTTGTAGTTGACCATAGAAATTATGACCAGAGTGGGGTACCAGATACTGTCACTTTTTTAATATTGTGACTTTAACCAGTCAGACTCTTGCTTCTTTTTTGTGTTATCCATTACAAGGATATAAGCTAATTGCTGACTGGCTGCAGTGGTGCAGTCAGCAGCGGCCCCTACCTTGGTGGAGGAGGAGGGCTGCCGCTGGCGATCCTACCTGGTCGCATCTCACAGTGTGCTGACGTGCAGTCCGGCTGCTGTACGTGCACACACTTTACAGGGCTTCAACATGCGAACGCTGCCGCAGCAGCGTTCTATGCTGAATTAAACCCTGACTCCAGAACTCTTTTATGGGTGAGAATACATAATCCTACAATAACGACATTTTGATACATTTCAGCATCCACAATATGCAGTGGCCAGAAAAGTGCTACAGCTTGCTCCCTGCTTTCTGCCAAAGAGACAGTTAAACTGTGATGAACATGAAATGTGCCCCTGAAGAACACCAGGTCCTGTTGTGTGCACTGACTGCACCAGCTATTTTGATCTCTCAACAGTCCTCTGATATCAATTCAATTTTTGTACACCGTTGAGGGGGAGCGGATCCATCACAGTTAAAGAGCTGGAAATTAGCTCTCAGCGTGCAAAATGTTCAGGATCCATCTTGTTCAATTTACTTCCATTCTCCTTCATATCCTCCCTCCTTGTATCGATTGCCATTCAGAGAAAATGTAAGCGGGTCAAATGAAGAAACTCAGTCGGGACAGCCATCAGCTCTGTGATATTTGTGCATTTATTCCAACACTTGACTGCACACTAGTACATAGGGGTATATTTACTAAGCTCCGGATTTTGACCGATTTGGTGTTTTTTCATCAAAGTGTCATCTCGGGAATTTACTAAACACAAATCTTGGCAGTGATGAGGGCATTCGTATTTTTTTGGAAGTCAAAGAAAAAAAATACGAATGAATACACCATCGGTCAAATATGCTTGTTATTTTATACAACTCGGTAATTTACTAAAAATTCGAATTCACAATCACTGCCGGCAATAGCCGGGAAAAAATACAAATCGTAAAAAAAAAAGCAGTTTTCAAATAGACCTGCTTTTTTTACCGTGTTCTGATAGGCATGCACGGATCAGTGAGATCCGTGCATGTTTATCTGTGGGAAGGGGTGTGAAAGAGTTCAAAATCTGGAAAAAAAATCCTAAGCATAACCAGACTCGGGCTCTTTGAGCCGGTCCTGGTTGTAAAAATACAGGGGAAAAATTGACAGGGGTTCCCCCATATTTTAACAACCAGCACCAAGCTCTGCGCCTGGTCCTGGTGCAAAAAATACGGGAAACAAAAAGCGTAGAGGTCCCCCGTATTTTTAACACCAGCACCGGGCTCCACTAGTCAGAGAGATAATGCCACAGCCGGGGGACACTTCTATATTGGTCCCTGCGGACCTGGCATTAAATCACCAACTAGTCACCCTGGAGGAGTGGGGACCCCTTAAATCAAGGGGTCCCCCCCTCCAGCCACCCAAGGGCCAGGGGTGAAGCCCGAGGCTGTCCCCCCCCCCATCCAAGGGCGGCGGATGGGAGGCTGATTGCCTTTTGTGTAAAAAAAATATTGTTTTTTGTAGCAGAACTACAAGTCCCAGCAAGCCTCCCCCTGCAAGCTGGTACTTGGAGAACCACAAGTACCAGCATGCGGCCTGGCGCAGAGCCCAGTGCTGGTTGTTAAAATATGGGGGAAACCCCTGTCAATTTTCCACCAGTATTTTTACAACCAGGACCAGCTCAAAGAGCCCGAGGCTGGTTAAGCTTAGGAAGGGGGACCCCACGCAATTTTTTTCTGAATTTTTAACACTTTAAACACTTTTTTTTTTTAAGGTGCACAATGAAGCCCTGCATGGATCTCACAGATCCGTCCGGGATTCATTGTGTTAAGTCCGGCAGTGTTTTACTAATCACTCCCGTAAAACACTGCCAGACATTACGAATGACATCGACATCGGAAAACACGACAATGTAGAATAAGACAGCATAGTAAATGAGGCATAAAACCCCCCAAAAAGTAGCAAATTATCACTTCCGATGTCATTCGTGTTTAATGTTCTTCAACCAAATTCCGAAAATTATGAATTTTAGTAAATATACCCCATAGATAGATAAGCAGTTTTGTTTCTGATCAGTACAATATATCTCAATATTCAAAATGAATATTATAAAGTAAATGATGTAGCCAGTATGGTCTTAAGTTAAAATGTGACACAATAATAAAAATTTATATAAAAGGCCAATATTTTTTATTCGCTTATTTACTTATACAGTGTATGTTGCAGCATGGGAGAAACCATTTATTTCAATCAAAACAATTTAATGAAATTATCTGTAGTTATAAACACTAATTGCTATGTAACGTGAAATGATTGTGTAATAAAGACTGCTGCTTTTGTACACAGCGGCAGACCACATGTTGACATTACCCACATGCTAATGCACTACTGGTACCAGCAAGCCCTGGCAGTCCTAAACTGGTTGGGTATGCGGACACTCATAGAACTACACGTGTTAGCATACCCATATCTGCCAGAGCATGTTGGTGCTTTTAGAACTATGGGGTCTATTTATGAAGCAGTGAAATGTGTGGAGACGTGAGCCAGTGAAGAACTTGCCCATGGCAACCAATCAGTGTTGAGGTAATATTTATAAAGTGCATTCTATAAAATTATACATAGCAGCTGATTGGTTGCTATGGGCAACTTATCTACTGGTTCACTTCTCCACACTTTTCACTACTACATCCTACCCAGTAGCGGATATTGTCACGGGCAAGCAGGACTTTTGCCCGGGGCGCCGCCTTCCGGAGGGCGCCGGTGCCATCCGGAGGGCGCCGCACCATGGCAAGATCTGCTACTGTGCCCCCCCGTGTCCACCACTGGTCCCCCGCTGTGAAGGGAATTAGATGCTACCCGTCTAGTTTCCCTTCGTGGAGAGGACCTTTGCTTTGCAGTGCGCGATGATGTCATTGCGCACCGCACAGCATTGTGGGACTGGCACAGACGCTAGGGGTCATAATTGACCTCTAGTGTCTGTCTATGCTGTGCTATGGGAGAGACGTCATGATGTCTCTCCCATAGATCCGAGGAGAGGAGCGGCGCTGGCAGAGGTCTGCAGCGGTTGGGAATCAGGAGCGGGGATAGTAAGTATTCTTTTTTTTTTTTTTTTCAGCGGCGCTACTCTACAGGGGGCACAAATGGGGGCGTAACTGACCATGCCCCCATATGAAGCCACACCCCTATTTTTTGCCCGGGGCGCCACAAGGGCTCAAACCGGCCCTGATTATACCCTCCAACTGTACCTTTTTGGCAGGTACTTTTTTCTGTGAACTGTACCGACTTTTGACTTAAGGCACAGGTATAAGAGAATATTGACTTGGTGTATTAAGGTTGGTATCCGGTCACTAGGTCAACCACTATTGGTCGACAGTAACTAGGTCGACAGGGTCTCTAGGTCGACAGGTCAAAAGGTCAATATGAGTTTTTAAAAACTTTTTCATACCTAACTATACACGTGGACTACGATTGGGAATAGTAACCTTGCCCGAAGCATGACAAGCGAAGCAAGCCATGCGAGGGGACACGGTCCACTAATTGGGGTTCACGGTCAATGTACGGAGAAAACACAAAAAATAAATAAAAACCTCATGGCGACCTTTTGACCTGTCGACCTAGAAATCCTGTCAACCTAGAATTCCTGTCGACCTAGTTACTGTTGACCAATACTGGTCGACCTAGACACTGTCATCCTAAGTGTGGTTGACCCTCCATACCACACCCAATAAGGTTCAGGAGTATTATTTGCAGAATTGTTATGAGGGTAGTGGATATTCTATTTTGGGAATTTGTTTGGGTGATGAATTTCCTGTATTACTTTGTTTAGAATAAAAGTTATGGTACCTAGTTTACATAGTGCATAATGATTATTTTAGTGGGGGAGAAGGTACAGTTATTATAAAGTGTTACATAAGTTTAGAACATTGAAAAGTTTCCATTTGAATTGGGTTCATGTTTAAAAAAACATCTGGCTATCCCTTTTCGTAAAACACAAACAATCCTTAAAGGATTATTAATTTCCATTCCGTGTACCTACAGTATGTGTTAGTTTATTGGGAAGGGAGGGATCACTGCCCACCACACCTATATATTATTAGACCCGTGGTACCCAAACTGTGTGCCTAGGCACCCTGAGGTGCTGTGAGGCTCCTGCAGGGGTGCCTTGGGTTGGTGTCAAGGACCACATAAAATTATTTATGGCAAAATGATTGGCATTCACTAGCACTAGTTTTGCCTTTCATAAAACATGTGGACAATCAGAAGCACCACATAACTGACCCTAATGATGACCCTAATGTACACCGCCACATAACTGACCCTAATGATGACCCTAATGTACACCGCCACATAAATGACCCTAATGATGACCCTAATGTACACCGCCACATAACTGACCCTAATGATGACAAGTAGGCACAATTTACTTAATTTCATATTTTGTTTCCAAATTTATGAATAAAAAAAAAAAAAAACTTTTATCCTAGGGGTGCCATGAAAAAGAATTCTGATAGTCTAGGGCACCGTGATTCAAGAAAGTTTGGGAACCACTGTATTAGGCTATTTGTGACCACTGGTGGACCCCCTTTAATATGAATATGACCGAGACTGGGGTGGAGGCATTTACAGTGCCCATTAGATGTCAACGCTGAAATTGCATGCCATACAACGACATTAGCCACACTTAGAACCCTTGATTTTAACTGAAATGTATGCTACTTTATAAAAGGGATAAAAGGGTATTGTATCACAGAAAGCAAAGCACTGGAGATTATTTAGCAGACTATCTAGCAAGGTTACTTACAGATACTCTAAAAATGAAATTAAGATGAAAGATTGACTGCGCTTGAATGGTGGTTTGTGCAGAGGACTGAGTAGTTATCAAGACAAATTCCCTTATGTCTGGCCGAAACAGAATGAGCAGGATTGTATGTCTTCTCTCTGCTGTCAGAAGATGACCTTTTACAAATGCCAGCTTGCTTCCAGCAAAACTCACGGCTTATTGTTCATTAAACATAATTCACTTTGATGAATCAGCCATATTTGTCATATAGGCTTTATCCACATGTCTAAATGAGTTGTGTGACACTGTGTAACCACCGGCAACACAACCAGTGTCAAACTAAAAATACTAGAATGGTGCCTGCCCTGGGACATTTCATCCACCAAAGGTGTAAAACAGAGGGATCCCTGCCTCTTTTAGACATTAAAGGCAGCACCATAATATATTATGAAATAATTGAGAGGCATTTTTGCAGAGAAAACCTGTCCTCGTTATCATATGTCATAAACACAAGACATTGAGATTCTTGTGCTCTTGAACTCTCCAAATTTGCTGAGTGGTGCAAAAACAGACTATTGTTGTGAAGCAAGTTTATAATACAAAAGATCCTAGCCTAGCCTTTCATCTGGAGGGCCTTCAATAGTATGCAGGAACCAACTACAGAACCACTCAGACTTTAGGGCCCCATACTAGGACGATAATGCCCGATATATCGGATGAAATCGGGCATTTTGGAGCATCGGATCGGATCCTCCAGATTGAATGTGCTGCACATTCAATCTGGTCTGACCCCGTACAGCATACAATGTATCTTGGGCGATCCTGCCCCCCGGAAGGCTGCAGAGGGTGTTCGCCCGCGACATGTCAGACGGACGTGTCGCGGTAGTGTATGAGGCCCTTTTCTAGTATCTCAACTGACAGGCTAAAGAAACAGATAACACAATGAACGACCAGGCACTGATGATAATATAATATAATATAAAATAATAATATAGAAGAAATAAACTAGCATAAAAATAGTGCACCTAAATTGGATATTGAAAAACTCCAAATGTGAGTGCGTGAGCAAAAAGATAACCACCAGTGGAAATAAGCGTATATAAAATAAAGCATACTGGTATGGCAGAACAAATTTGACACATCAAAAGACTGAGATATAGATAATACCTACACAGTAGCGGATCTTGCTACGGGCACACGGTACTTTTGCCCGGGGCACCGCCTTCGGAAAGGGCGCCGCCGCCGTGGCAAGATCCGCTACTGGTGGTGCCACCCACCCCTGGTGCCGGTACGTACTGCTGTGCAGTGTGCGATGAAGTCATCGCGCACCGCACTGCATTGTGGGAGCGGCACTTAGACACTAGGGGTCATGTTTGACCTCTAGTGTCTATGCGGTTCTATGAGAGAGACGTCATGATGTCTCTCCCATAGATCAGAGGAGCGGCGCCAGCGGCCAGAGACGGAGGGCAGCAGCGGTCGGGAATCAGGATTGGGGGTGGTAAGTATTAATTTTTTTAATTTCTTTTTTAAAAGCGGCACAATCGGGGGCAATACTACTGGGGGGCACAAACGAGGGCAATACTACTGGGGGCACAAATGCGGGCAATACTACTGGGGCACATTGACCACACCCCTTTATGAAGCCACGCCCCTATTTTCACCCGGTTCGCCACAAGGGCTAGAACCGGCCCTGTACCTACAGTATAGTAACAAATACGGTATGTACATGTTTTTACACAATAGTTAAGCACATAGATATGAATAGCAGTTAGGGATGAGCGGGTTCGGTTCCTCGGAATCCGAACCCGCCCGAACTTCATGTTTTTTTACACGGGTCCGAGCGACTCGGATCTTCCCGCCTTGCTCGGTTAACCCGAGCGCGCCCGAACGTCATCATCCCGCTGTCGGATTCTCGCGAGGCTCGGATTCTATCGCGAGACTCGGATTCTATATAAGGAGCCGCGCGTCGCCGCCATTTTCACACGTGCATTGAGATTCATAGGGAGAGGACGTGGCTGGCGTCCTCTCCGTTTATAGAGAAGAGAGTGAGACAGTAGAGAGAGACACAGTAGTAATTTTGGGGAGCATTAGGAGGAGTACTAGTTACTTGCTGAAGTGATAGATAGTGTGACTGTATATTATCTGACTTGTGGGGGAGACACTGACAGTGGGGAGCAGTTAGAGTCTGAGAGCAGGACTCAGGAGTACATATAACGTACAGTGCACACTTTTGCTGCCAGAGTGCCACACTGCCATTGTGACCACACTGACCACCAGTATAATATATATTGTGATTGTCTGCTTAGGAGTACTACTTGCAAGTTGCTGATAGTGTGACCAGTGACCTGACCACCAGTCACCACCAGTTTAATATATATATATATATATATATATATATATATAATTGTATATAATATATATATATAATATTGTATACCACCTACCCGTGGTTTTTTTCTTTTCTTTCTTCTTTATACATACTACTATAGTAGCTTACTGTAGCAGTCTGCGGTGCTGCTGAGCTGACAGTGTCCAGCAGGTCCGTCATCAGTCATTACATAATAAATATATATACCTGTCCGGCTGCAGTACTAGTGATATTATATATATATATATTGATTTCATCTCATTATCATCCAGTCTATATTAGCAGCAGACACAGTACGGTAGTCCACGGCTGTAGCTACCTCTGTGTCGGCAGTCGCTCGTCCATCCATAATTGTATACCACCTACCCGTGGTTTTTTTTTTTCTTTCTTCTTTATACATACTACTATAGTAGCTTACTGTAGCAGTCTGCGGTGCTGCTGAGCTGACAGTGTCCAGCAGGTCCGTCATCAGTCATTACATAATAAATATATATACCTGTCCGGCTGCAGTACTAGTGATATTATATATATATATATATTGATTTCATCTCATTATCATCCAGTCTATATTAGCAGCAGACACAGTACGGTAGTCCACGGCTGTAGCTACCTCTGTGTCGGCAGTCGCTCGTCCATCCATAATTGTATACCACCTACCCGTGGTTTTTTTTTTTTCTTCTTTATACATACTACTATAGTAGCTTACTGTAGCAGTCTGCGGTGCTGCTGAGCTGACAGTGTCCAGCAGGTCCGTCATCAGTCATTACATAATAAATATATATACCTGTCCGGCTGCAGTACTAGTGTGATATTATATATATATATATATATTGATTTCATCTCATTATCATCCAGTCTATATTAGCAGCAGACACAGTACGGTAGTCCACGGCTGTAGCTACCTCTGTGTCGGCAGTCGCTCGTCCATCCATAATTGTATACCACCTACCCGTGGTTTTTTTTTTCTTTCTTCTTTATACATACTACTATAGTAGCTTACTGTAGCAGTCTGCGGTGCTGCTGAGCTGACAGTGTCCAGCAGGTCCGTCATCAGTCATTACATAATAAATATATCTACCTGTCCGGCTGCAGTACTAGTGATATTATATATATATATATATTGATTTCATCTCATTATCATCCAGTCTATATTAGCAGCAGACACAGTACGGTAGTCCACGGCTGTAGCTACCTCTGTGTCGGCAGTCGCTCGTCCATCCATAATTGTATACCACCTACCCGTGGTTTTTTTTTTTCTTTCTTCTTTATACATACTACTATAGTAGCTTACTGTAGCAGTCTGCGGTGCTGCT
Organism: Pseudophryne corroboree; assembly: GCF_028390025.1. Classification (NCBI taxonomy): domain Eukaryota; kingdom Metazoa; phylum Chordata; class Amphibia; order Anura; family Myobatrachidae; genus Pseudophryne; species Pseudophryne corroboree. The sequence continues at coordinate 318,330,004 of NC_086446.1, read as the reverse complement.
GAGCTGACAGTGTCCAGCAGGTCCGTCATCAGTCATTACATAATAAATATATATACCTGTCCGGCTGCAGTACTAGTGATATTATATATATATATATTGATTTCATCTCATTATCATCCAGTCTATATTAGCAGCAGACACAGTACGGTAGTCCACGGCTGTAGCTACCTCTGTGTCGGCAGTCGCTCGTCCATCCATAATTGTATACCACCTACCCGTGTTTTTTTTTTTTTCTTTCTTCTTTATACATACTACTATAGTAGCTTACTGTAGCAGTCTGCGGTGCTGCTGAGCTGACTGTGTCCAGCAGGTCCGTCATCAGTCATTACATAATAAATATATCTACCTGTCCGGCTGCAGTACTAGTGTGATATAATATATATTGATTTCATCTCATTATCATCCAGTCTATATTAGCAGCAGACACAGTACGGTAGTCCACGGCTGTAGCTACCTCTGTGTCGGCAGTCGCTCGTCCATCCATAATTGTATACCACCTACCCGTGGTTTTTTTTTTTTTTCTTCTTTATACATACTACTATAGTAGTTTACTGTAGCAGTCTGCTGTGCTGCTGAGCTGACTGTGTCCAGCAGGTCCGTCATCAGTCATTACATAATAAATATATCTACCTGTCCGGCTGCAGTACTAGTGTGATATAATATATATTGATTTCATCTCATTATCATCCAGTCTATATTAGAAGCAGACACAGTACGGTAGTCCACGGCTGTAGCTACCTCTGTGTCGGCAGTCACTCGTCCATCCATAAGTATACTAGTATCCATCCATCTCCATTGTTTACCTGAGGTGCCTTTTAGTTGTGCCTATTAAAATATGGAGAACAAAAATGTTGAGGTTCCAAAATTAGGGAAAGATCAAGATCCACTTCCACCTCGTGCTGAAGCTGCTGCCACTAGTCATGGCCGAGACGATGAAATGCCAGCAACGTCGTCTGCCAAGGCCGATGCCCAATGTCATAGTACAGAGCATGTAAATTCCAAAACACCAAATATCGGTATAAAAAGGACTCCAAAATCTAAAATAAAATTGTCGGAGGAGAAGCGTAAACTTGCCAATATGCCATTTACCACACGGAGTGGCAAGGAACGGCTGAGGCCCTGGCCTATGTTCATGGCTAGTGGTTCAGCTTCACATGAGGATGGAAGCACTCAGCCTCTCGCTAGAAAACTGAAAAGACTCAAGCTGGCAAAAGCACCGCAAAGAACTGTGCGTTCTTCGAAATCCCAAATCCACAAGGAGAGTCCAATTGTGTCGGTTGCGATGCCTGACCTTCCCAACACTGGACGTGAAGAGCATGCGCCTTCCACCATTTGCACGCCCCCTGCAAGTGCTGGAAGGAGCACCCGCAGTCCAGTTCCTGATAGTCAGATTGAAGATGTCAGTGTTGAAGTACACCAGGATGAGGAGGATATGGGTGTTGCTGGCGCTGGGGAGGAAATTGACAAGGAGGATTCTGATGGTGAGGTGGTTTGTTTAAGTCAGGCACCCGGGGAGACACCTGTTGTCCGTGGGAGGAATATGGCCGTTGACATGCCTGGTGAAAATACCAAAAAAATCAGCTCTTCGGTGTGGAAGTATTTCACCAGAAATGCGGACAACATTTGTCAAGCCGTGTGTTGCCTTTGTCAAGCTGTAATAAGTAGGGGTAAGGACGTTAACCACCTCGGAACATCCTCCCTTATACGTCACCTGCAGCGCATTCATAATAAGTCAGTGACAAGTTCAAAAACTTTGGGCGACAGCGGAAGCAGTCCACTGACCAGTAAATCCCTTCCTCTTGTAACCAAGCTCACGCAAACCACCCCACCAACTCCCTCAGTGTCAATTTCCTCCTTCCCCAGGAATGCCAATAGTCCTGCAGGCCATGTCACTGGCAATTCTGACGAGTCCTCTCCTGCCTGGGATTCCTCCGATGCATCCTTGCGTGTAACGCCTACTGCTGCTGGCGCTGCTGTTGTTGCTGCTGGGAGTCGATGGTCATCCCAGAGGGGAAGTCGTAAGCCCACTTTTACTACTTCCACCAAGCAATTGACTGTCCAACAGTCCTTTGCGAGGAAGATGAAATATCACAGCAGTCATCCTGTTGCAAAGCGGATAACTGAGGCCTTGACAACTATGTTGGTGTTAGACGTGCGTCCGGTATCCGCCGTTAGTTCACAGGGAACTAGACAATTTCTTGAGGTAGTGTGCCCCCGTTACCAAATACCATCTAGGTTCCACTTCTCTAGGCAGGCGATACCGAGAATGTACACAGACCTCAGAAAAAGACTCACCAGTGTCCTAAAAAATGCAGTTGTACCCAATGTCCACTTAACCACGGACATGTGGACAAGTGGAGTAGGGCAGGGTCAGGACTATATGACTGTGACAGCCCACTGGGTAGATGTATGGACTCCCGCCGCAAGAACAGCAGCGGCGGCACCAGTAGCAGCATCTCGCAAACGCCAACTCTTTCCTAGGCAGGCTACGCTTTGTATCACCGGTTTCCAGAATACGCACACAGCTGAAAACCTCTTACGGCAACTGAGGAAGATCATCGCGGAATGGCTTACCCCAATTGGACTCTCCTGTGGATTTGTGGCATCGGACAACGCCAGCAATATTGTGTGTGCATTAAATATGGGCAAATTCCAGCACGTCCCATGTTTTGCACATTCCTTGAATTTGGTGGTGCAGAATTTTTTAAAAAACGACAGGGGCGTGCAAGAGATGCTGTCGGTGGCCAGAAGAATTGCGGGACACTTTCGGCGTACAGGCACCACGTACAGAAGACTGGAGCACCACCAAAAACGCCTGAACCTGCCCTGCCATCATCTGAAGCAAGAAGTGGTAACGAGGTGGAATTCAACCCTATATATGCTTCAGAGGTTGGAGGAGCAGCAAAAGGCCATTCAAGCCTATACAATTGAGCACGATATAGGAGGTGGAATGTACCTGTCTCAAGCGCAGTGGAGAATGATTTCAACGTTGTGCAAGGTTCTGCAACCTTTTGAACTTGCCACACGTGAAGTCAGTTCAGACACTGCCAGCCTGAGTCAGGTCATTCCCCTCATCAGGCTTTTGCAGAAGAAGCTGGAGGCATTGAAGGAGGAGCTAAAAGGGAGCGATTCCGCTAGGCATGTGGGACTTGTGGATGGATCCCTTAATTCGCTTAACAAGGATTCACGGGTGGTCAATCTGTTGAAATCAGAGCACTACATTTTGGCCACCGTGCTCGATCCTAGATTTAAAACCTACCTTGGATCTCTCTTTCCGGCAGACACAAGTCTGCTGGGGTTCAAAGACCTGCTGGTGAGAAAATTGTCAAGTCAAGCGGAACGCGACCTGTCAACATCTCCTCCTTCACATTCTCCCGCAACTGGGGGTGCGAGGAAAAGGCTCAGAATTCCGAGCCCACCCGCTGGCGGTGATGCAGGGCAGTCTGGAGCGACTGCTGATGCTGACATCTGGTCCGGACTGAAGGACCTGACAACGATTACGGACATGTCGTCTACTGTCACTGCATATGATTCTCTCACAATTGAAAGAATGGTGGAGGATTATATGAGTGACCGCATCCAAGTAGGCACGTCAGACAGTCCGTACTTATACTGGCAGGAAAAAGAGGCAATTTGGAGGCCCTTGCACAAACTGGCTTTATTCTACCTAAGTTGCCCTCCCACAAGTGTGTACTCCGAAAGAGTGTTTAGTGCCGCCGCTCACCTTGTCAGCAATTGGCGTACGAGGTTACTTCCAGAAAATGTGGAGAAGATGATATTCATTAAAATGAATTATAATCAATTCCTCCGTGGAGACATTGACCAGCAGCAATTGCCTCCACAAAGTACACAGGGAGCTGAGATGGTGGATTCCAGTGGGGACGAATTGATAATCTGTGAGGAGCGGGATGTACACGGTGATATATCGGAGGATGATGATGAGGTGGACATCTTGCCTCTGTAGAGCCAGTTTGTGCAAGGAGAGATTAATTGCTTCTTTTTCGGTGGGGGTCCAAACCAACCCGTCATTTCAGTCACAGTCGTGTGGCAGACCCTGTCACTGAAATGATGGGTTGGTTAAAGTGTGCATGTCCTGTTTATACAACATAAGGGTGGGTGGGAGGGCCCAAGGACAATTCCATCTTGCACCTCTTTTTTCTTTAATTTTTCTTTGCGTCATGTGCTGTTTGGGGAGTGTTTTTTGGAAGGGCCATCCTGCGTGACACTGCAGTGCCACTCCTAGATGGGCCAGGTGTTTGTGTCGGCCACTAGGGTCGCTTATCTTACTCACACAGCTACCTCATTGCGCCTCTTTTTTTCTTTGCGTCATGTGCTGTTTGGGGAGTGTTTTTTGGAAGGGCCATCCTGCGTGACACTGCAGTGCCACTCCTAGATGGGCCCGGTGTTTGTGTCGGCCACTAGGGTCGCTTATCTTACTCACACAGCTACCTCATTGCGCCTCTTTTTTTCTTTGCATCATGTGCTGTTTGGGGAGTGTTTTTTGGAAGGGCCATCCTGCGTGACACTGCAGTGCCACTCCTAGATGGGCCCGGTGTTTGTGTCGGCCACTAGGGTCGCTTATCTTGCTCACACAGCTACCTCATTGCGCCTCTTTTTTTCTTTGCGTCATGTGCTGTTTGGGGAGTGTTTTTTGGAAGGGCCATCCTGCGTGACACTGCAGTGCCACTCCTAGATGGGCCCGGTGTTTGTGTCGGCCACTAGGGTCGCTTATCTTACTCACACAGCTACCTCATTGCGCCTCTTTTTTTCTTTGCGTCATGTGCTGTTTGGGGAGTGTTTTTTGGAAGGGCCATCCTGCGTGACACTGCAGTGCCACTCCTAGATGGGCCAGGTGTTTGTGTCGGCCACTAGGGTCGCTTATCTTACTCACACAGCTACCTCATTGCGCCTCTTTTTTTCTTTGCGTCATGTGCTGTTTGGGGAGTGTTTTTTGGAAGGGCCATCCTGCGTGACACTGCAGTGCCACTCCTAGATGGGCCCGGTGTTTGTGTCGGCAACTAGGGTCGCTTATCTTACTCACACAGCTACCTCGGTGCAAATTTTAGGACTAAAAATAATATTGTGAGGTGTGAGGTATTCAGAATAGACTGAAAATGAGTGGAAATTATGGTTTTTGAGGTTAATAATACTTTGGGATCAAAATGACCCCCAAATTCTATGATTTAAGCTGTTTTTTAGGGTTTTTTGAAAAAAACACCCGAATCCAAAACACACCCGAATCCGACAAAAAAAATTCGGTGAGGTTTTGCCAAAACGCGATCGAACCCAAAACACGGCCGCGGAACCGAACCCAAAACCAAAACACAAAACCCGAAAAATTTCAAGTGCACATCTCTAATAGCAGTCAGTTGTGAATATACCAGCTTGGTCTGATATACCAGCTCAGGCATGCTTATCTACTGGATGTATTTCCTTCAAATATAAAAAAGTAATAAACTGCAATGCAAATATCACATTTATTTATGGACTATAGGTGTCAGGATAGAATTGAAATGTATATACAGTAGAGGCTGCTCTTTTTGCACGTAAATACGTATATAGGACCTCATTCCGAGTTGTTCGCTCGCTAGCTGCTTTTAGCAGCATTGCACACGCTAGGCCGCCGCCCTCTGGGAGTGTATCTTAGCTTAGCAGAATTGCGAACGAAAGATTAGCAGCATTGCTACTAAATATTTTCTTGCAGTTTCTGAGTAGCTCCAGACCTACTCACAGATTGCGATCAGCTCAGTCCGTTTAGTTCCTGGTTTAACGTCACAAACACTCCCTGCGTTCGGCCAGCCACTCCCCCGTTTCTCCAGACACTCCCGCGTTTTTCCCTGACAGACGCCTGCGTTTTTTAGCACACTCCCGGGAAACGTTCAGTTACCACCCAGAAATGCCCCTTTCCTGTCAATCATTCACCGATCAGCAGTGCGACTGAAAAGCGCCACAGAATCCACAGCAAATCTACTAAGTTTTTGGTTAAATAACTAAGCGCATGCACTCTGTGTGCCTTGCGCATGCGCATTTCACAACAAATCACAGCATAGCGAAAATCGGCAACGAGCGAATAACTCGGAATGACTCCCATAGAACTGAAATGGGAAATACGCCACTGAAAGTAGTAAATGAATGAAAGATGAGGAACTACAGTGGCACTAGGCAGAGATGTTCCTTTCCCCCTTTATATACTATATGCCTGTATCACAGCCTGCTGCACATATCTGAGCCAGTTCTAGTGCTATAGATATTAAGCAGGGCATAATGAGAATAAAGTATCACTACATGTGGGCGATATATAATTGACCATAACAAAATCTCTTGCCTCCCTACCTAATCTAATTAAAGAAATCTGAAGTATAAAGGAATTATCATGCTATAACATAAATCATAAGTACCAGAATGCTTCCCCATCTTCCAATGCTTCTTTGAAAGCAATTTCAATTTCAAATGGCATAATCATAAAATTAAATACCTTGGTATTCTAAGACTATTTAATGAATGAAGAAAGACTAACTTCTACCCTTTATCGAAACAATCAAATCTGACCTAACAAATTGTGCTGGGACACATTAAAACATTAACACACTGGAGAAAAATGTCTAATAGCACCTTTTATACTACCTATAAAAGTTCCAAACAATATATTTAGGTCATCTGTAGGAAGTAATATCACAATTCATATGTACCATAATGCTTGATTTTGCTCTGCGGATAGCTTCATTTTACATTTCTGATGTATTCACATCTCACTGAATACACGCTCCCAAACTCAACAAAGTCTCATTTGAACTGTTCGCTCACCTCCCTTTCCTCACCTAAAGGTTTGTATTTTAAGCTAAAGTGGCATTTTATCCATCCCTTTTGTCAATGTGCCTGTTGAACTAATTATCTAACCCTCCCAGTCAAAGGTGGTGGTGCTATCTGTCACTATGGCTCCACCGCCACTAGTAAAAAAAAACATTTTGTGATATTTTATAGCAATGGGAGCGGGGCAATGATGATGCAATTCAATGCAAATCATGCCATCTAACCTCCCGGCTGCCCATTTCAGTCTGCAGGTGTGTGAAACCAGGATACTGTCCAAATGTTTGGAGGCAGGAAAGCTACCACCGACCCCCTTTCCACACCCCAGATTTGGGACTCTCTCAGACCTTCCAGTATAGTTGACAGGTATGCACTATTACTGTAGTAGTAGTAGTAGTAGTAGTGGTGGTAGTATTATATTCTGTCCTCAGTCCTGTCTCATTTTGCAATAAGTGCACTTTGTGTGTAATCCTCAATACCATGTACTTCTAGCCAATATTCTTACTGGTTTTCATGTGTCTGCACATTGCCCCATTATCCTCCCCTCCCTCTTATTCTTCCTGCCCCTCTTCTCAAGTAAATATAAACATAAAGGGCGGGATGTAATAAGCATAAGATACATTGCCGCCCCTCGCCGCACATCGCAGCGATGTTGATCGCATATGTACTAACATATGCGATCAATATCGCAATGCGGTGACGGAGGCCCCACCCGCGATAAATGTGAGGTGGTGTGCAGGGGGTCTCCGTCACCCCACAGGGGTCTCCACACTGCCCGCACGCTGGGAAGCAGCAGCAGGCTGCCCCCGGCACCTCCTCCTCCCCCCTGCACCCGGAAGGACCTCCGGCTGCGTTGCTAGGGGGAGGAGGAGATTACCTTCCGGGACCAGGGCTGCCTGGCGGATGGTATGCTGGGGGGAGGGTGGGCCAGAGTCTGTGGCAGCGGAGGCAGCGGGTTTCGGCGGTCGGCGATAAGAAGCCCATAGGCTTCTATAGGGTATCACCAGCCAGAGATGGCGATACCCTGGATGGCAAAAAACGGGCGATGGGGTCTTAGTACATTTGAAAATGCGGTAAAACCCCCGAAAATGGGGGTTTTACCGCATTTTTCCTTTAGTACATCCCGCCCAAAGTCTATAAATTGTTTGAGAACTCCAGTATACCCATCTTAAAAGATCATAGTTATTAAGCCATAGATGTATTTATAATTCTCCTGCTAGAGTTGAGATAATAAAACCCTGGTATCAGGAAAGAGCTGACTCATTGGCTGCTGCTGCATCTACTCAGTGTTCTCAGTAATACTGTGGATTGTTGTGTGGTGTTAGACATTCAACATTCTTCTGCATTCTCTTCTGAATAATTTTGGATGCATCTGTGTCATACTGTATCATTACTGCAAAAATGTGTCACTCGTGGCACCGAATTTTGCAGCAATATATGCATTAGGCTTGTCTGGACCTTCTTTCTGCAAGGAATGTCCGCTGATGATGTGCACAGAAATGTGTGTTTATTCCTGACCAAACACGATTCTTAGTAAATAAATATACCCATCAGAATAGAAACGTCCTCTCCCAGCCTCCATCTTCACCCTAAGTGGATTATTTGTTATTGTGTGGATCCTGCCACACTCTTGCATATTCGTGTTCTGCAGAATGCCTGGAATAAACACATAATGGGGAGATTAAAATACTATGTGAGATCCTTATAAATTCCTCATAACCAAGTATTTTTCATTCCACATAGAGTACCAGGCGAGGTAGCCATGTTTTGCGCACTACGTTGGTTACAAGGGCCCTCATTCCGAGTTGTTCGCTCGCAAGTGAATTTTAGCAGATTTGCTCATGCTAAGCCGCCGCCTACTGGGAGTGAATCTTAGCATCTTAAAATTGCGAACGATGTATTCGCAATATTGCGATTACACACCTCGTAGCAGTTTCTGAGTAGCTTCAGACTTACTCGGCATCTGCGATCATTTCAGTGCTTGTCGTTCCTGGTTTGACGTCACAAACACACCCAGCGTTCGCCCAGACACTCCCCCGTTTCTCCAGCCACTCCTGCGTTTTTTCCGGAAACGGTAGCGTTTTTTCCCACACGCCCATAAAACGGCCTGTTTCCGCCCAGTAACACCCATTTCCTGTCAATCACATTACGATCGCCAGAACGATGAAAAAGCCGTGAGTAAAAATCCTAACTGCATAGCAAATTTACTTGGCGCAGTCGCAGTGCGGACATTGCGCATGCGCATTAAGCGGAAAATCGCTGCGATGCGAAGATTTTTACCGAGCGAACAACTCGGAATGAGGGCCAATGTGTAAATAAGTAATACATGGAGATAAGACATGCAAGGATAAAATGAACAGTGAGCTAATATTCTGTCCTCAGTCCTGTCTCATTTTGCAATAAGTGCACTTTGTGTGTAATCCTCAATACCATGTACTTCTAGCCAATATTCTTACTGGTTTTCATGTGTCTGCACATTGCCCCATTATCCTCCCCTCCCTCTTATTCTTCCTGCCCCTCTTCTCAAGTAAATATAAACATAAAGGGCGGGATGTAATAAGCATAAGATACATTGCCGCCCCTCGCCGCACATCGCAGCGATGTTGATCGCATATGTACTAACATATGCGATCAATATCGCAATGCGGTGACGGAGGCCCCCCCCCGCGATACATGTGAGGTGGTGTGCAGGGGGTCTCCGTCACCCCACAGGGGTCTCCACACTGCCCGCACGCTGGGAAGCAGCAGCAGGCTGCCCCCGGCACCTCCTCCTCCCCCCTGCACCCGGAAGGACCTCCGGCTGCGTTGCTAGGGGGAGGAGGAGATTACCTTCCGGGACCAGGGCTGCCTGGCGGATGGTATGCTGGGGGGAGGGTGGGCCAGAGTCTGTGGCAGCGGAGGCAGCGGGTTTCGGCGGTCGGCGATAAGAAGCCCATAGGCTTCTATAGGGTATCACCAGCCAGAGATGGCGATACCCTGGATGGCAAAAAACGGGCGATGGGGTCTTAGTACATTTGAAAATGCGGTAAAACCCCCGAAAATGGGGGTTTTACCGCATTTTTCCTTTAGTACATCCCGCCCAAAGTCTATAAATTGTTTGAGAACTCCAGTATACCCATCTTAAAAGATCATAGTTATTAAGCCATAGATGTATTTATAATTCTCCTGCTAGAGTTGAGATAATAAAACCCTGGTATCAGGAAAGAGCTGACTCATTGGCTGCTGCTGCATCTACTCAGTGTTCTCAGTAATACTGTGGATTGTTGTGTGGTGTTAGACATTCAACATTCTTCTGCATTCTCTTCTGAATAATTTTGGATGCATCTGTGTCATACTGTATCATTACTGCAAAAATGTGTCACTCGTGGCACCGAATTTTGCAGCAATATATGCATTAGGCTTGTCTGGACCTTCTTTCTGCAAGGAATGTCCGCTGATGATGTGCACAGAAATGTGTGTTTATTCCTGACCAAACACGATTCTTAGTAAATAAATATACCCATCAGAATAGAAACGTCCTCTCCCAGCCTCCATCTTCACCCTAAGTGGATTATTTGTTATTGTGTGGATCCTGCCACACTCTTGCATATTCGTGTTCTGCAGAATGCCTGGAATAAACACATAATGGGGAGATTAAAATACTATGTGAGATCCTTATAAGTTCCTCATAACCAAGTATTTTTCATTCCACATAGAGTACCAGGCGAGGTAGCCATGTTTTGCGCACTACGTTGGTTACAAGGGCCCTCATTCCGAGTTGTTCGCTCGCAAGTGAATTTTAGCAGATTTGCTCATGCTAAGCCGCCGCCTACTGGGAGTGAATCTTAGCATCTTAAAATTGCGAACGATGTATTCGCAATATTGCGATTACACACCTCGTAGCAGTTTCTGAGTAGCTTCAGACTTACTCGGCATCTGCGATCATTTCAGTGCTTGTCGTTCCTGGTTTGACGTCACAAACACACCCAGCGTTCGCCCAGACACTCCCCCGTTTCTCCAGCCACTCCTGCGTTTTTTCCGGAAACGGTAGCGTTTTTTCCCACACGCCCATAAAACGGCCTGTTTCCGCCCAGTAACACCCATTTCCTGTCAATCACATTACGATCGCCAGAACGATGAAAAAGCCGTGAGTAAAAATCCTAACTGCATAGCAAATTTACTTGGCGCAGTCGCAGTGCGGACATTGCGCATGCGCATTAAGCGGAAAATCGCTGCGATGCGAAGATTTTTACCGAGCGAACAACTCGGAATGAGGGCCAATGTGTAAATAAGTAATACATGGAGATAAGACATGCAAGGATAAAATGAACAGTGAGCTAACAGGATACACATTGCATCACCTCTGCAATGGGTTACTCCGCCTTCCCTTAAGAGTACCAGGCAAGGCAGCCATATAGGATGCACTACATATGTTACAGAGGGCAGGATGAGCGATTAAGGGGAGGGTAACATACAGTGGGAATTACAGAGAAAGGAAAAGAACAGTTGAAGTGGAGACTATGATCAAGCAGTAACTAAGGAGAGACAGAACAATGGTGAAAACACACGTGCTCGTAACAGATATAAGGAAGAAAACTGGAATAACACATGTTGATAAAATTATATATAAATGCCCTACTCTCATGGGAGCTGTCTGGTCAGTTGAGCGAGTGTGGGGAGACCACTAGCATCCTGTAAAAATTAGAGATGAGCGGGTTCGGTTTCTCTGAATCCGAACCCGCCCGAACTTCATGTTTTTTTACACGGGTCCGAGCGACTCGGATCTTCCCGCCTTGCTCGGTTAACCCGAGCGCGCCCGAACGTCATCATCACGCTGTCGGATTCTCGCGAGACTCGGATTCTATATAAGGAGCCGCGCGTCGCGGCCATTTTCACACGTGCATTGAGATTGATAGGGAGAGGACGTGGCTGGCGTCCTCTCCGTTTAGAAATTAAAATAGATAGGAGAGTGAGAGTGAGACACTTCATTTACTTACTGGAGCTTAGGAGGAGTTATACTAGTGACTGATGACCAGTGACCTGACCAACAGTGCAGTTTTATAATTTATTATTATTTAATAATCCGTTCTGTTCTTGTTCTCTGCCTGAAAAAAACGATACACAGTGACTCAGTCACACTCACATACCATATCTGTGCTCAGCCCAGTGTGCTGCATCATCTATGTATAATATCTGACTGTGCTCACACAGCTTAATTGTGGGGGAGACTGGGGAGCAGTTATAGGTTATAGCAGGAGCCAGGAGTACATATTAAACAGTGCACACTTTTGCTGCCAGAGTGCCACTGCCAGTGTGACTGACCACTGACCACTGTGACCAGTGACCTGACCACACTGACCACCAGTATAGTATATTGTGATTGAATGTCTGCCTGAAAAAGTACACTCGTCGTGTGACTTGTGTGGTGTTTTTTTATTCTATAAAAATTAAAAAACTCATTCTGCTGACAGACAGTGTCCAGCAGGTCCGTCATTATATAATATATACCTGTCCGGCTGCAGTAGTGATATATATATATTTTTTATATCATTATTTATCATCCAGTCTATACTAGCAGCAGACACAGTACGGTAGTTCACGGCTGTAGCTACCTCTGTGTCGGCACTCGGCAGTCCATCCATAATTGTATACCACCTACCCGTGGTTTTTTTTTTCTTTCTTCTTTATACATACTACATCTCATTATCATCCAGTCTATATTAGCAGCAGACACAGTACAGTACGGTAGTCCACGGCTGTAGCTACCTCTGTGTCGGCACTCGGCAGTCCATCCATAATTGTATACCACCTACCCGTGGTTTTTTTTTCTTTCTTCTTTATACATACTACATCTCATTATCATCCAGTCTATATTAGCAGCAGACACAGTACAGTACGGTAGTCCACGGCTGTAGCTACCTCTGTGTCGGCACTCGGCAGTCCATCCATAATTGTATACCACCTACCCGTGGTTTTTTTTTTCTTTCTTCTTTATACATACTACATCTCATTATCATCCAGTCTATATTAGCAGCAGACACAGTACAGTACGGTAGTCCACGGCTGTAGCTACCTCTGTGTCGGCACTCGGCAGTCCAAATATAATTGTATACCACCTACCCGTGGTTTTTTTTTTCTTTCTTCTTTATACATACTACATCTCATTATCATCCAGTCTATATTAGCAGCAGACACAGTACAGTACGGTAGTCCACGGCTGTAGCTACCTCTGTGTCGGCACTCGGCAGTCCATCCATAATTGTATACCACCTACCCGTGTTTTTTCTTTTCTTTCTTCTTTATACATACTACATCTCATTATCAACCAGTCTATATTAGCAGCAGACACAGTACGGTAGTTCACGGCTGTAGCTACCTCTGTGTCGGCACTCGGCAGTCCATCCATAATTGTATACCACCTACCCGTGGTTTTTTCTTTTTCTTTCTTCTTTATACATACTACATCTCATTATCATCCAGTCTATATTAGCAGCAGACACAGTACAGTACGGTAGTCCACGGCTGTAGCTACCTCTGTGTCAGCACTCGGCAGTCCATCCATAATTGTATACCACCTCCCCGTGGTTTTTTTTTCTTTCTTCTTTATACATACTACATCTCATTATCATCCAGTCTATATTAGCAGCAGACACAGTACAGTACGGTAGTCCACGGCTGTAGCTACCTCTGTGTCGGCACTCGGCAGTCCATCCATAATTGTATACCACCTACCCGTGGTTTTTTTTTTTCTTTCTTCTTTATACATACTACATCTCATTATCAACCAGTCTATATTAGCAGCAGACACAGTACGGTAGTTCACGGCTGTAGCTACCTCTGTGTCGGCACTCGGCAGTCCATCCATAATTGTATACCACCTACCCGTGGTTTTTATTTTTCTTTCTTCTTTATACATACTACATCTCATTATCATCCAGTCTATATTAGCAGCAGACACAGTACAGTACGGTAGTCCATGGCTGTAGCTACCTCTGTGTCGGCACTCGGCAGTCCATCCATAATTGTATACCACCTACCCGTGTTTTTTTTTCTTTCTTCTTTATACATACTACATCTCATTATCAACCAGTCTATATTAGCAGCAGACACAGTACGGTAGTTCACGGCTGTAGCTACCTCTGTGTCGGCACTCGGCAGTCCATCCATAATTGTATACCACCTACCCATGGTTTTTTTTTTTCTTTATACATACTACATCTCATTATCATCCAGTCTATATTAGCAGCAGACACAGTACAGTACGGTAGTCCACGGCTGTAGCTACCTCTGTGTCGGCACTCGGCAGTCCATCCATAATTGTATACCACCTACCCGTGGTTTTTTTTTTCTTTCTTCTTTATACATACTACATCTCATTATCATCCAGTCTATATTAGCAGCAGACACAGTACAGTACGGTAGTCCACGGCTGTAGCTACCTCTGTGTCGGCACTCGGCAGTCCATCCATAATTGTATACCACCTACCCGTGGTTTTTTTTTTTCCTTTCTTCTTTATACATACTACATCTCATTATCAACCAGTCTATATTAGCAGCAGACACAGTACAGTACGGTAGTCCACGGCTGTAGCTACCTCTGTGTCGGCACTCGGCAGTCCATCCATAATTGTATACCACCTACCCGTGGTTTTTTTTTTCTTTCTTCTTTATACATACTACATCTCATTATCAACCAGTCTATATTAGCAGCAGACACAGTACAGTACGGTAGTCCACGGCTGTAGCTACCTCTGTGTCGGCACTCGGCAGTCCATCCATAATTGTATACCACCTACCCGTGGTTTTTTTTTCTTTCTTCTTTATACATACTACATCTCATTATCATCCAGTCTATATTAGCAGCAGACACAGTACAGTACGGTAGTCCACGGCTGTAGCTACCTCTGTGTCGGCACTCGGCAGTCCATCCATAATTGTATACCACCTACCCGTGGTTTTTTTTTTCTTTCTTCTTTATACATACTACATCTCATTATCAACCAGTCTATATTAGCAGCAGACACAGTACAGTACGGTAGTCCACGGCTGTAGCTACCTCTGTGTCGGCACTCGGCAGTCCATCCATAATTGTATACCACCTACCCGTGGTTTTTTTTTTCTTTCTTCTTTATACATACTACATCTCATTATCAACCAGTCTATATTAGCAGCAGACACAGTACAGTACGGTAGTCCACGGCTGTAGCTACCTCTGTGTCGGCACTCGGCAGTCCATCCATAATTGTATACCACCTACCCGTGGTTTTTTTTTTCTTTCTTCTTTATACATACTACATCTCATTATCAACCAGTCTATATTAGCAGCAGACACAGTACAGTACGGTAGTCCACGGCTGTAGCTACCTCTGTGTCGGCACTCGGCAGTCCATCCATAATTGTATACCACCTACCCGTGGTTTTTTTTTTTTCTTCTTTATACATACTACATCTCATTATCAACCAGTCTATATTAGCAGCAGACACAGTACAGTACGGTAGTCCACGGCTGTAGCTACCTCTGTGTCGGCACTCGGCAGTCCATCCATAATTGTATACTAGTATCCATCCATCTCCATTGTTTACCTGAGGTGCCTTTTAGTTGTGCCTATTAAAATATGGAGAACAAAAATGTTGAGGTTCCAAAATTAGGGAAAGATCAAGATCCACTTCCACCTCGTGCTGAAGCTGCTGCCACTAGTCATGGCCGAGACGATGAAATGCCAGCAACGTCGTCTGCCAAGGCCGATGCCCAATGTCATAGTACAGAGCATGTCAAATCCAAAACACCAAATATCAGTAAAAAAAGGACTCCAAAACCTAAAATAAAATTGTCGGAGGAGAAGCGTAAACTTGCCAATATGCCATTTACCACACGGAGTGGCAAGGAAAAGACTCAAGCTGGCAAAAGCACCGCAAAGAACTGTGCGTTCTTCGAAATCCCAAATCCACAAGGAGAGTCCAATTGTGTCGGTTGCGATGCCTGACCTTCCCAACACTGGACGTGAAGAGCATGCGCCTTCCACCATTTGCACGCCCCCTGCAAGTGCTGGAAGGAGCACCCGCAGTCCAGTTCCTGATAGTCAGATTGAAGATGTCAGTGTTGAAGTACACCAGGATGAGGAGGATATGGGTGTTGCTGGCGCTGGGGAGGAAATTGACCAGGAGGATTCTGATGGTGAGGTGGTTTGTTTAAGTCAGGCACCCGGGGAGACACCTGTTGTCCGTGGGAGGAATATGGCCACTGACATGCCTGGTGAAAATACCAAAAAAATCAGCTCTTCGGTGTGGAAGTATTTCAACAGAAATGCGGACAACAGGTGTCAAGCCGTGTGTTGCCTTTGTCAAGCTGTAATAAGTAGGGGTAAGGACGTTAACCACCTCGGAACATCCTCCCTTATACGTCACCTGCAGCGCATTCATAATAAGTCAGTGACAAGTTCAAAAACTTTGGGCGACAGCGGAAGCAGTCCACTGACCAGTAAATCCCTTCCTCTTGTAACCAAGCTCACGCAAACCACCCCACCAACTCCCTCAGTGTCAATTTCCTCCTTCCCCAGGAATGCCAATAGTCCTGCAGGCCATGTCACTGGCAATTCTGACGAGTCCTCTCCTACATTTTCTGGATGTAACCTCGTACGCCGATTGCTGACAAGGTGAGCGGCGGCACTAAACACTCTTTCGGAGTACACACTTGTGGGTGGGCAACTTAGGTAGAATAAAGCCAGTTTGTGCAAGGGCCTCCAAATTGCCTCTTTTTCCTGCCAGTATAAGTACGGACTGTCTGACGTGCCTACTTGGATGCGGTCACTCATATAATCCTCCACCATTCTTTCAATGTTGAGAGAATCATATGCAGTGACAGTAGACGACATGTCCGTAATCGTTGTCAGGTCCTTCAGTCCGGACCAGATGTCCGCATCAGCAGTCGCTCCAGACTGCCCTGCATCACCGCCAGCGGGTGGGCTCGGAATTCTGAGCCTTTTCCTCGCACCCCCAGTTGCGGGAGAATGTGAAGGAGGAGATGTTGACAGGTCGCGTTCCGCTTGACTTGACAATTTTCTCACCAGCAGGTCTTTCAACCCCAGCAGACTTGTGTCTGCCGGAAAGAGAGATCCAAGGTAGGCTTTAAATCTAGGATCGAGCACGGTGGCCAAAATGTAGTGCTCTGATTTCAACAGATTGACCACCCGTGAATCCTTGTTAAGCGAATTAAGGGCTCCATCCACAAGTCCCACATGCCTAGCGGAATCGCTCCGTGTTAGCTCCTCCTTCAATGTCTCCAGCTTCTTCTGCAAAAGCCTGATGAGGGGAATAAGCCTGACTCAGGCTGGCAGTGTCTGAACTGACTTCACGTGTGGCAAGTTCAAAGGGCATCAGAACCTTGCACAACGTTGAAATCATTCTCCACTGCGCTTGAGACAGGTGCATTCCACCTCCTATATCGTGCTCAATTGTATAGGCTTGAATGGCCTTTTGCTGCTCCTCCAACCTCTGAAGCATATAGAGGGTTGAATTCCACCTCGTTACCACTTCTTGCTTCAGATGATGGCAGGGCAGGTTCAGTAGTTTTTGGTGGTGCTCCAGTCTTCTGTACGTGGTGCCTGTACGCCGAAAGTGTCCCGCAATTCTTCTGGCCACCGACAGCATCTCTTGCACGCCCCTGTCGTTTTTTAAAAAATTCTGCACCACCAAATTCAAGGTATGTGCAAAACATGGGACGTGCTGGAATTTGCCCATATTTAATGCACACACAATATTGCTGGCGTTGTCCGATGCCACAAATCCACAGGAGAGTCCAATTGGGGTAAGCCATTCCGCGATGATCTTCCTCAGTTGCCGTAAGAGGTTTTCAGCTGTGTGCGTATTCTGGAAACCGGTGATACAAAGCGTAGCCTGCCTAGGAAAGAGTTGGCGTTTGCGAGATGCTGCTACTGGTGCCGCCGCTGCTGTTCTTGCGGCGGGAGTCCATACATCTACCCAGTGGGCTGTCACAGTCATATAGTCCTGACCCTGCCCTGCTCCACTTGTCCACATGTCCGTGGTTAAGTGGACATTGGGTACAACTGCATTTTTTAGGACACTGGTGAGTCTTTTTCTGACGTCCGTGTACATTCTCGGTATCGCCTGCCTAGAGAAGTGGAACCTAGATGGTATTTGGTAACGGGGGCACACTGCCTCAATAAATTGTCTAGTTCCCTGTGAACTAACGGCGGATACCGGACGCACGTCTAACACCAACATAGTTGTCAAGGCCTCAGTTATCCGCTTTGCAGCAGGATGACTGCTGTGATATTTCATCTTCCTCGCAAAGGACTGTTGAACAGTCAATTGCTTACTGGAAGTAGTACAAGTGGGCTTACGACTTCCCCTCTGGGATGACCATCGACCCCCAGCAGCAACAACAGCAGCGCCAGCAGCAGTAGGCGTTACACGCAAGGATGCATCGGAGGAATCCCAGGCAGGAGAGGACTCGTCAGAATTGCCAGTGACATGGCCTGCAGGACTATTGGCTTTCCTGGGTAAGGAGGAAATTGACACTGAGGGAGTTGGTGGTGTGGTTTGTAGGAGCTTGGTTACAAGATGAAGGGATTTAGTGGTCAGTGGACTGCTTCCGCTGTCACCCAAAGTTTTTGAACTTGTCACTGACTTATGATGAATGCGCTGCAGGTGACGTATAAGGGAGGATGTTCCGAGGTGGTTAACGTCCTTACCCCTACTTATTACAGCTTGACAAAGGCAACACACGGCTTGACACCTGTTTTCCGCATTTGTGTTGAAATAATTCCACACCGAAGAGCTGTTTTTTTTTGTATTTTGACCAGGCATGTCAATGGCCATATTCGTCCCACGGACAACAGGTGTCTCCCCGGATGCCTGACTTAAACAAACCACCTCACCATCAGAATCCTCCTTGTCAATTTCCTCCCCAGCGCCAGCAACACCCATATCCTCATCCTGGTGTACTTCAACAGTGACATCTTCAATTTGACTATCAGGAACTGGACTGCGGGTGCTCCTTCCAGCACTTGCAGGGGGCGTGCAAATGGTGGAAGGCGCAAGCTCTTCCCGTCCAGTGTTGGGAAGGTCAGGCATCGCAACCGACACAATTGGACTCTCCTTGGGTATTTGTGATTTAGAAGAACGCACAGTTCTTTGCTGTGCTTTTGCCAGCTTAAGTCTTTTCATTTTTCTAGTGGGAGGATGAGTGCTTCCATCCTCATGTGAAGCTGAACCACTAGTCATGAACATAGGCCAGGGCCTCAGCCGTACCTTGCCACTCCGTGTCGTAAATGGCATATTGGCAAGTTTACGCTTCTCCTCAGACGCTTTTAATTTAGATTTTTGGGTCATTTTACTGAACTTTTGTTTTTTGGATTTTACATGCTCCCTACTATGACATTGGGCATCGGCCTTGGCTGACGACGTTGATGGCATTTCATCGTCTCGGCCATGACTAGTGGCAGCAGCTTCAGAACGAGGTGGAAGTGGATCTTGATCTTTCCCTATTTTAACCTCCACATTTTTGTTCTCCATTTTTTAATGTGTGGAATTATATGCCAGTAACTATCAATAGCAATGGCCTACTACTATATATACTGCGCACAACTGAAATGCACCACAGGTATGGATGGATAGTATACTTGACGACACAGAGGTAGGTAGAGCAGTGGCCTTCCGTACCGTACTGCTATATATACTGGTGGTCACTGTCAGCAAACTGCAAAACTAAAATGCACCACAGGTATAGAATCTAGATGGATAGTATACTTAATGACGACACAGAGGTAGGTACAGCAGTGGCCTTCCGTACCGTACTGCTATATATAGTATACTGGTGGTCACTGTGTCAGCAAACTGCAAAACTAAAATGCACCACAGGTATAGAATGTAGATGGATAGTATACTTAATGACGACACAGAGGTAGGTACAGCAGTGGCCTTCCGTACCGTACTGCTATATATAGTATACTGGTGGTCACTGTGTCAGCAAACTGCAAAACTAAAATGCACCACAGGTATAGAATGTAGATGGATAGTATACTTAATGACGACACAGAGGTAGGTACAGCAGTGGCCTTCCGTACCGTGCTGCTATATATAGTATACTGGTGGTCACTGTGTCAGCAAACTGCAAAATTAAAATGCACCACAGGTATAGAATGTAGATGGATAGTATACTTAATGATGACACAGAGGTAGGTACAGCAGTGGCCTTCCGTACCGTACTGCTATATATAGTATACTGGTGGTCACTGTGTCAGCAAACTGCAAAACTAAAATGCACCACAGGTATAGAATGTAGATGGATAGTATACTTAATGACGACACAGAGGTAGGTACAGCAGTGGCCTTCCATACCGTACTGCTATATATAGTATACTGGTGGTCACTGTGTCAGCAAACTGCAAAACTAAAATGCACCACAGGTATAGAATGTAGATGGATAGTATACTTAATGACGACACAGAGGTAGGTACAGCAGTGGCCTTCCGTACCGTACTGCTATATATAGTATACTGGTGGTCACTGTGTCAGCAAACTGCAAAACTAAAATGCACCACAGGTATAGAATGTAGATGGATAGTATACTTAATGACGACACAGAGGTAGGTACAGCAGTGGCCTACTGTACCGTAATGCTATATATTATATACTGGTGGTCACTGGTCAGCAAAACTCTGCACTGTACTCCTCCTATATAATATTATACTGGTGGTCCCCAGTCCCCACAATAAAGCAGCACACTGAGCACAGATATGGAGTGTTTTTCAGGCAGACAACGTATACTGGTGGTCACTGTCAGCAAAACTCTGCACTGTACTCCTGCTATATAATACAGCTGCTCCCCAGTCCCCACAATTAAGCAGTGTGAGCACAGATATATGCAGCACACTGAGCACAGATATGGAGCGTTTTTTTCAGGCAGAGAACGGATAACTGGTGATCACTGATCAGCAAAAGTCTGCACTGTACTCTTCCTATAGTATACAGCTGCTCCCCAGCCCTCCCCACAATTAAGCAGTAGTGCACAATCAAGTTCAACAATAACGGAGAGGACGCCAGCCACATCCTCTCCCTTACATTTCCAATGCACGAGTGAAAATGGCGGCGACGCGCAACTGCTTATATAGAATCTGAATCTCGCGAGAATCCGACAGCGGGATGATGACGTTCGGGCGCGCTCGGGTTACCCGAGCCATACGGGAGAATCCGAGTATGGCTCGGACCCGTGTAAAAAGGATGAAGTTCGGGGGGGTTCGGTTTCCGAGAAACCGAACCCGCTCATCACTAATCTATACAAACTTCACTGTCTGTGTTGGGAGCGACTTCCGCTTGGTGGAACTGCTTCCCAGTTGTCTACTCCCAGAATGAAGACCGCTGACAACGCCACAACATTTTTTTCTGACCAGAGGATAATTCTTGACACCTCTGACATTGCTGCTCTGCTTTTCGTTCCGCCCGGTCGGTTTTGGTAGGTCACTGCCATCACATTGTCCGACTGGACCTGAATGACTCAATCTTGAAGAAGATATGAGGCCTGCAGAAGGGCGTTGTATATGGCCCTGAGTTCCAGAATGTTGATCGGAAGGATGACTTCCTGACTTGACCATCTTCCTTGAAACTGCACGCATTGGGTGACTGCTCCCCAACCTCTGAAGCTTGCGTCCATTGTTAACAGAATCCAGTTCTGAATTCTGAACCTCCGACCCTCGACAAGGTGAGAAGTCTGTAGCCACCACAGAGGGAGATCCTGGCTTTTGGCGACAGACGGATCCTCTGGTGCATGTGAAGATGCGATCCGGACCATTTGTCCAACAGATCGAGCTGGAAAGATCTTGTGTGAAATCTTCCTTAAGAGGCCACCATTTTCCCCAGAAGGTGAATGCATAGATGCACAGATATCCAGGTTGGCTTCAGGACATCCCGAACCATTGACTGGATTACCAATGCCTTTTCCAACGAAGGATCACTTTCTGCGACTCCATGTCCAGTATCATTCCCAGGAGTGGAAACCTCTGTGTGGGCTCTAGGTGAGATTTCAGAAAGGTTCAGAATCCACCCGTGATCCTAGAGACATTTGGTTGAGAGACCAATGCTGTCCAGCAACCTCTTCCTGGACGTCCAGGTATGGAATTATATTTACTCCCTGTTTGCGAAGTATAAACATCATCTCTGCAATCACTTTTGTGAATACCCTCGGTGGCGTGGAGAGACCAAATGGCAGGGCCTGGAACTGGTAGTAACAGTCCTGCAGTGGAATCCATAGATAAGCCTGGTGAGGCGGCCAGATCGAGATGTGTAGGTACGCATCCTTGATATCCAGAGAAACTAGGAATCCCCCTTCCTCCAGATCAGAGACTCCATCTTGAATTTGAACACTCTTAAGAACGGGTGCAAGGACTTGAGTTTCAGAATCGGCCGTACTGAACCATCCAGTTTCGGTACTACAAACAAGTTGGAATAGTACCCCTTGTTGTGCAGATGAGGTGGAACTGGAACAATGACTTCAGTCTGTACCAGTTTTTGGATGGCATGCTGTAAAGTTATACTTGCCTCTTGTGAAACTGGTAAGCCTGATTTGAAGAATCTGTGAGGTGGGAGCTCTTGGAACTCCAGTCTGTAGCCCTGGGAAACAAGATCTATGACCCAGGGATCCTGGCACGTACTTGACCAGATGTGACTGAAGAATTTTAGTCGGGCTCCCACCTGACAGCCCTCCAGGCATCGCGGTCCACCATCATGCTGAAGGCTTTGAGGAAGCAGAGCCTGAGCTCTGTTCCTGAGCACCTCAAGTTGCTGGTTTGCATGGTTTACCTCTTGCGCCTCTGGATTTGCCCTTAAACTTGGCCATCCAAAAGGACTGTAAATTTGACGTTGAATAAGCTTTCCTGGCTGGGGGAGCTGCGGAAGGAAGATACAAAGACTTACCCACAGTAGCTTTGGAGATCCATTTGTCTACTTCATCTCCAAACAAGGCCTCTCCTGTGAATGGTAGGCCTCACACGCCTTTCCTGGATTCTGCATCAGCAGTCCACTGGCATCTCCTCGGGCACAGTTTTCTAAACTGAGTCTGGCAGGAGGGGCATAGAGGGAGGAGCCAGCCCACACTGTCAAATTCTTAAAGTGATCATGGCTCCTAGTCGACCCGTCCATACCCCATGGTAATAAATGGAACCCCAGTATCTATATATAATAGTAGTGATCAACAGTGCATTGTTTGTGCCTTCCCACTAGGCACCTGCAAGTGACAAGCTTATTTACATCTTTATATCTGTTGGCAATTATGCAAACATGAACTTACAGTACAGTACTCAGCCTACTATAGACCACCCCTACTTACCCTTGTCCTATCACAAGCAGTTAATGTGATGACCAACAGTAGCAATGCACCCCCATTCAGGATTAAAGTCTAGTTACGGCTCTGTAGCAACTGACCATGTTCTGCGCTGTTATGACCCTGGTCTCTATTTCCATAGGGGGCGCAGCTCTTCCTGCGCACATGCTGTGACCCCTATGCTGAGTGTCTCCTCCACTGAATGCTCAGTTACTATCTGAGCAATGCTGCTGTTCCCCAGCTTACTTACATCACTGTACAGCCGTCTCCCTTCCCTCCTCCTTGGCCCTAGTATGTATGCCACCTAGCCGGGCGTGTGTGTTACTGTAAGAGGTTGACAGTGCAGTGTAGTGCCTGCTGCCGTGCTGGTGTAGACTCACTACTTACCAGGCGCGCACTCTCTCACCTTCAGGTCACGGAACCTTCAACGGACCTAGAACCTTCAGTCGGACCCGGACACGATGACCTGGGGGAAGGAGATTGCTGAGTGCCGTTCGTCCTAACTGTGGACCGAAACGCCCTCCGAAACAGAGAAAAATAGAGCTTTCGGGCTAGGTGAAGGTCATCCTGGGCGCACTGCCTCAGAGTCCGAATTTCACCTATAGGTACTCTCGCACCAGGTGTAAATTCAACCTTGAACCTGCGTGCAAGGTTCATCGTTTGCCCTGAAGCAAGGGAGACAGATAGGGACAAACACACATCGAAAGGGACACCGTTGCAAATCTCGCACTGCAAACTTCTTCTCCACTTACAGGTCCCTATAAGGAGGCAAACAAACAACAGCTGTGCAGGCAGAGCCGGTGCTAGGGTGTTCGGTGCCCTCCTGCAAAATATAAATTTGCGCCCTCCCATACTTTACATGCAGGACCGGGGGGTTACAATGGCCTCTTGGTCCCCCGAGATGCAGGAGATCCGTGCAAGCCTATGGATGTGAACTCTCTGCCCACACACACTCTGTGCAGCGCTAGTTATGGCCCTGCACACAGACAGTGCCGTAACTAGACATTTTAGCGCTGTGTGCAATAGAGGGCATCGGTGCCCCCCCCCACCTGATTATAAAATAGGGGCAGTGCGCGGCGCAGGCGCGTGCAAAAATATATAGGGGCGTGGCTTAATGGGGAAGGGGTGTGGCCACAAAATAATACCAATTCATATTACATATTGTAGTAGTCTCCATTATTCAAACTGCGCCGCACAGTAGTGCCACTACACCAGGTAGAGCCCCTTTTACACATTACAGCGTACAGATTCCCCTTTTTACACATTACAGTGGACAGCGTCCCCCTTTTTACACATTACGGCAGACAGTGTCCCCCTTTTTACACATTACTGCAGACAGCGTCCCCTTTTTACACATTACGGCAGACAGAGTCCCCTTTTACACATTACGGCAGACAGAGTCCCCTTTTTACACATTACGATGGACAGTGTCCCCCTTTTTACACATTACGGCAGACATCATCCCCTTTTTACACGGCAGCCATATACACCACAGCCCTCCACCAAGCACACATATAGTACACCACAGCCACCTCTCACACACTCATGTACACCAGCCCTGCACACAGTACCTGGCACACGTAGTTATGGCTCTGCACACAGATTCACACATACATACATACATATATACATAAATACAAACACACACATACATATACACACACACATACACACACACACACACACACACACACACACACTTTCTCTCTCACACTCTTTTTACATCCACTTACCATAATCTTGCTGGCCAGATCTTCACAGTCTGCTAGCCTGGTCCTATGTAGCCCCATCACCTTGGTCTGTGTAGCCCCGCCCCCTTTTGACAGAACGAACACTGACACTCCTCTCACTGTCACATGGGAGAGGGAGAGAGGAGAAGGCTTCATGCTGCTGGCGCTGTTGCAGCTGTCTGTCAGTGTGACAGGCACAGCAGCAGCAGCAGGGGGGGACAGGACGGCGCTTCAGCAGGGATGCAGAGCAGTGAAGGCGCCTCTCCTGCCTGGCGCCTAACTGCACTGCATCCTTTTGCTGAGCGGGTAGCGCCGGGCCTGCGTGCAGGGCCCAACTCTATACTGGTGTAACACCACTACACTAACTATAACGGCAGAGCCCTCAAACTAGCTCTGTGTGTGTGGTGCAACAAACTAGACACAAACTATCAGCAAACTTGGCCCTGCACCGAAACAACATTCATCACAAAACACAGTGCAATCCAAGTATTTACAACGGTTCTGTGCCTTTACGTTCCTATCTGTTTTAGATTACTTTGCTGCTTAATTGGGCCTAGTGCCCCCTATCTGCACCCAGGCCAGAGGCCTGACTTTACCCTCGGGCCTAGCGCCCGCCTAACTTGGGGCCTGTTGGGTAACCTGGGCCTAATGCCCAGGGCCACCTTATATCCCTAGCGGCCGCAAATGAACTAGGGCCTAATGCCCTCTAATGTAGCTCAGGCCTAATGCCTGATGTTACCCCATGGGCCTAGTGCCCGCCTGCTGTGCCACAGGCCTGTGGCCTGACTGTGCCCCACGGGCCTAATGCCAAATACCCGGTTCCTGGTTGTCTAGGGAGGAGAGAAGCGGAGGGGGTGACAGGCGCCCTCACCGAGGGCCTACCTGTACCGGTGGAAGTGGCACCAGGGGGGAGCTTCGTTAGCTCTTCTGCATTCCTCCCCTGGTGGCCTCTCCGGGTCCTCAGCCGCCTTCTTCTACGCTGGCCTGTCCTGGCCAGCGGCGCCACCGCCTCTTCTCAGCGTCCAGTCGCCGCTGGACATCTTCTCTCAGGAGCCCGGCGTCTTCTAGCCTCTTCCGTGGCCACTGGAGCTCTTCCCGCGGCGTCCTCTCCTCTTCAGCACCGCCTGGCTCTTTGCCACTCTTCAGCGCGGCCTCCAGTCTTCTCCAGCTCCCTGCGGCGTCTGATGTTACATGCCGGGGGCGGGGCCTATGACACGGCGAGCGCCGATTGGCTCACCGCGCCTGCCTGTGATTGGGCGTCGGCGCCGGATTTGAAAGATGCGGCCGGCGCTTCCCATTGGCAGCCAAATTGGCGCCAAGTTTGAAACGGTGCTGCCAGTCGTCACTTCTCATCTGGTGCAGGGAACCGATACACTGTCCCTGCACAGCACACCCGCCTCTGCTGCACACTGACAGACGCTGGGGACAGACACACGATCCCAGCGCTGACTGACACGTTGTCCCGCAGGGGACACTGATCTCCTGCATGCTGCTGCTGAGATGTGTCCTGTGGTAAAGGGCACATCTCCACATTACCATGTTCCCCTCAGGCCTAGTATGTGTGCCACCATGTTCATCTGGGCTCCAGCCTGTATGCCACCCTGTGATGTTGCACAGAGGTGATGAGGCAGACTGCAACTCCCTGCTAGCCAGGGTTGTAAGGTGCTCTCTGTGAAGCTGCACCACTGGCAGAACCCTATTCATGGCCCTGCTTTTTGGCCAGTACTTTCTCTCGCCACCTCGTAGTCAAGGGAGAGGGTCCCAAACCAGATCCTCCTCCACTCCTCCATTCTGCCAGAGGAGAAGGTCTTGAACAGGGGCAATCCATCTTGCTACCCTACTACATGAGGGGCCAGTGGGAAGGGCCAAAACTAGGATTTTTGTCACCCGGGGCAAAGTAGTCATTTGGTGCGCCCCCCCCCCCCCCCCCTTCCCACAAAAAAAAAAAGAAAAAAAATATATATATAAGAATAAATAAATAAAAAATTAATAAATATATAAAAAGTATTAATGATGGAAATTTTTTGTGTTTTGTGTTTTTGTTTTTGTTTCGGTATCGTGGCTGTGTTTTGGAGTCGGACGCATTTTGGCAAAACCTCCCTTGAAAATTTTTGTCGGATTCGGGTGTGTTTTGGATTTTTTTTCAAAAACCCCTCAAAAACAGCTTAAATCATAGAATTTGGGGGTAATTTTGATCCCATAGTATTATTAACCTCAATAACCATAATTCCCACTCATTTCCAGTCTATTCTGAACACCTCACAATATTATTTTTAGTCCTAAAATTTGCACCGAGGTCGCTGGATGACTAAGCTAAGCGACCCAAGTGGCCGGCACAAACACCTGGCCCATCTAGGAGTGGCACTGCAGTGTCAGACAGGATGGCACTTAAAAAAATTGGCCCCAAACATCACATGATGCAAAGATAAATAAATAAAAAAAGAGGTGCAAGATGGAATTGTCCTTGGGCCCTCCCACCCACCCTTATGTTGTATAAACAGGACATGCACACTTTAACAAACCCATCATTTCAGTGACAGGGTCTGCCACACGGCTGTGGCTGAAATGACTGGTTGGTTTGGGCCCCCACCAAAAAAGAAGCAATCAATCTCTCCTTGCACAAACTGGCTCTACAGAGGCAAGATGTCCACCTCATCATCATCCTCCAATTCCTCACCCCTTTCACTGTGTACATCCCCCTCCTCACAGAGTATTTATTCGTCCCCACTGGAATGCACCATCACAGGTCCCTGTGTACTTTCTGGAGGCAATTGCTGGTATATGTCTCCACGGAGGACTTGATTATAATTCATTTTGATGAACATCATGTTCTCCACATTTTGTGGAAGTAACCTCCTACTCCGATCATTGACAAGGTGACCGGCTGCACTAAACACTCTTTCGGAGTACACACTTGAGGGGGGGGGCAACTTAGGTAAAATAAAGCCAGTTTGTGCAAGGTCCTCCAAATTACCTCTTTTTCCTGCCAGTATACGTACGGACTGTCTGACATGCCTACTTGGATGCTGTCACTCATATAATCCTCCACCATTCTTTCAATGGTGACATAATCATATGCAGTGACAGTAGACGACATGTCAGTAATCGTTGGCAGGTCCTTCAGTCCAGACCAGATGTCAGTTTTCGCTCCTGACTGCCCTGCATCACCGCCAGCGGGTGGTTTTAGAAATTTGATCCTTTTCCTGGCAGCTCGAGTGGTGGTAGAAAATTAAGGAGGAGCTGTTGGCGGGTCACGTTCCACTTGACTTGACAATTGTCTCACCAGCAGGTCTTTGAACATCTGCAGACTTGGGTCTGCCGGAAAGAGAGATACGTAGGCTTTAAACCTAGGATCGAGCACGGTGGCCAAAATGTAGTGCTCTGATTTCAACAGATTGACCACCCGTGAATCCTGGTTAAGCGAATGAAGGGCTCCATCCACAAGTCCCACATGCCTAGCAGAATCGCTCCGTTTTTGCTCCTCCTTCAATCTCTCCAGCTTCTTCTGCAAAAGCCTGATGAGGGGAATGACTTGACTCAGGCTGGCAGTGTCTGAACTGACTTCACGTGTGGCAAGTTCAAAGGGTTGCAGAACCTTGCACAACGTTGAAATCATTCTCCACTGCGCTTGAGTCAGGTGCATTCCCCCTCCTTTGCCTATATCGTAGGCAGATGTATAGGCTTGAATGGCCTTTTGCTGCTCCTCCATCCTCTGAAGCATATAGAGGGTTGAATTCCACCTCGTTACCACCTCTTGCTTCAGCTGATGGCGGGGAATGTTCAGGAGTGTTTGCTAGTGCTCCAGTCTTCGGCATGCGGTGGCTGAATGCCAAAAGTGGCCCGCAATTCTTCGGGCCACCAAGAGCATCTCTTGCATGCCCCTGTCATTTTTGAAAAAATTCTGCACTACCAAATTAAATGTATGTGCAAAACATGGGACGTGCTGGAATTTGCCCACATGTAATGCACGCACAATATTGGTGGCGTTTTCCGATGTCACAAATCCACAGGAGAGTCCAATTGGGGTAAGCCAATCTGCAATGATGTTCCTCAGTTTCCGTAGGAGGTTGTCAGCTGTGTGCCTCTTATGGAAAGCGGTGATACAAAGTGAAGCCTACCTAGGAACGAGCTGGTGTTTGCGAGATGCTGCTACTGGTGCTGCCATTGCTGTTGTTTCTGCAGGAGGCAATACATCTACCCAGTGGGCTGTCACAGTCATATAGTCCTTAGTCTGCCCTGCTCCACTTGTCCACATGTCCGTGGTTAAGTGGACATTGGGTACAACTGCATTTTTTAGGACACTGGTGACTCTTTTTCTGACATCTGTGTACATTCTCAGTATCGCCTGCCTAGAGAAGTGGAACCTAGATGGTATTTGGTACCGGGGACACATTACCTCAAGAAATTCTCTAAGTCCCTGTGAAATAACGCCGGATACTGGACGCACGTCTAACACCAACACAGCTGCCAAGGCCTGAGTTATCCGCTTTGCAACAGGATGACTGCTGTGATATTTCATCTTCCTCGCAAAGGACTATTGGACAGTCAATTGCTTGCTGGAAGTAGTATAAGTGGTCTTCCGACTTCCCCTCTGGAATGACGATCGACTCTCAGCAGCAACAACAGCAGCGCCAGCAGCAGCAGGTGTTACACTCAAGGATCCATCGGAGGAATCCCAGTCAGGAGAGGACTTGCCAGTGACATGGCCTGCAGGACTATTGGCGTTCCTGTCTAAGGAGGAAATTGACACTGAGGGAGTTGGTGGTGTGGTTTGCACTGGGAGCTTGGGTACAAGAGGAAGAAGGGATTTAGTTGTCAGTGGACTGCTTCCGCTGTCACCCAAAGTTTTTGAACTTGTCAACGACTTCTGATGAATGCGCTCAAGGTGACATATAAGGGATGATGTTCCTAGGTGGTTAACTTCCTTACCCCTACTTATTACAGCTTGACAAAGGCAACACACGGCTTGACACCTGTTGTCCGCATTTCTGTTGAAATAATTCCACACCGAAGAGGTGATTTTTTTTGTATTTTGACCAGGCATGTCAATTACCTTATTCATCCCACGGACAACAGGTGTCTCCCCGGGTGCCTGACTTATACAAACCACCTCTCCATCAGAATCATCCTGGTCAATTTCCTCCTCAGCACCAGCAACACCCATATCCTCATCCTGGTGTACTTCAACAGTGACATCTTCAATTTGAATATCAGGAACTGTACTGTGGGTGCTCCTTCCAGCACTTGCAGGGGGCGTGCAAATTGTGGAAGGAGCCACCTCTTCCCGTCCAGTGTTGGGAAGGTCAGGCATTGCAACCGACACAATTGGACTCTCCTTGGGGATTTGTGATTTAGAAGAACGCACAGTTATTTGCTGTGCTTTTGCCAGCTTAACTCTTTTCATTTTTCTAGTGGGAGGATGAGTGTTTCCATCCTCATGTGAAGCTGAACCACTAGTTATGAGGAACATAGCAGAGGGCCTTAGCCGTACCTTGCCACTCCGTGTCGTAAATGGCATATTGGCAAGTTTACGCTTCACCTCAGACGCTTTTAATTTAGATTTTTGGGTCATTTTACTGAACTTTTGTTTTTTGGATTTTACATGCTCTCTACTATGACATTGGGCATCGGCCTTGGCAGACGACGTTGATGGCATTTCATCATCTCTGTCATGATTAGTGGCAGCAGCTTCAGCACTAGGTGGAAGTGGATCTTGATCTTTCCCTATTTTACCCTCCACATTTTTGTTCTCCATTTTTAAATGTGTGGAATTATATGCCAGCTGCAAGATACAGCAATGGACTACTGTACTGTACCACTATATACTGGTGGTCACCACAATACAGCACTGTACTACTATATACTGGTCCCCACAATGCAGCACAGATATTGAGCACTGATTCGGAGAATAGAACTGAGTCTGACACGGAGCTGCAAGATACAGCAATGGACAACTGTACTGTACTACTATATACTGGTGGTCACAATGCAGCACTGTACTACTATATACTGGTCCCCACAATGCAGCACAGATATTGAGCACTGATCCGGAGAATAGAACTGAGTCTGACACGGAGCTGCAAGATAATGCAATGGCCTACTGTACTGTACTACTATATACTGGTGGTCACAATGCAGCACTGTACTACTATATACTGGTCCCCACAATGCAGCACAGATATTGAGCACTGATCCGGAGAATAGAACCGAGTCTGACACAGAGCTGCAAGATAACGCTATGGCCTACTGTACTGTACTACTATATACTGGTGGTCACCACAATGCAGCACTGTACTACTATATAATGGTCCCCACAATGCAGCACACTGAGCACAGATATTGAGCTTTTCAGACAGAGAACGTAGCCACGTCCTCTCCGCTTAATCGACAATGCACGAGTCAAAATGGCGGTGACGTGCGGCTCTTTATATGGAATCCGAATCTCGCGAGAATCCGACAGCGGGATGATGACATTTTCCCCCGTTCGGGTTTTGCGTGTTAGGCGGGAAGAACCGAGGCTGTCTCAGACCCGTATAAACCACGTGAAGTTTGGGGGGGGGGGGGGGGTTCGGATCTCGACGAACCAAACCCGCTAATATATATATATATATATATATATATATATATATATATATATATTGCAGAACTTTTTGACATGAAAAATTGTCTTAGCAATTTTAGCAGGGATCTGCATGTGTGTGTGGTAGGTGCACATACCTCCCATTCTGCAGGATCTCTCTCCTCCCGTCCTGTTGGCGGCAGGTGCATCCTTGGCGGTACACAGACACATATGTTACTGCACAGCTGGGACAGGAAGTCGCACTTCCGTGAGAGGAGGTGTGCAGTGGGACCCCAGGGGATTGACCCCACTCACAGGCCGGGCTGTTGGGGAAGAAGTATAAGGGGGAAGGACTGGAGGCACTACAGCACAGCTTCCCACCCCACCTACAGAGCAGGGCTGGATTAGGCCTTTTGGGGGCCTGGGGCACTTAAGACAAGGGGGCCCTCCCTCTCTTTTCAGCTTGTCCCCATGGCTGTGCCCGCTGTGAATGTGCCTCCTCACTCCTTCATGAGGCAACAGCTGCACGGGCCCTTCCTTCACTCCTTCACTTGTGCCTCTGCAGCAGCCCTCCATCCCCTCCACCCCGTGTCCTGCTTACCCCAGTAGCACAGGACAATCACGGGGAGGTCACAATAGAGGGGACGTCAGCAGCCAGCCGGCTCTGCTACAGAGGAGAGAGAGAGACTTCTTGCTTCGCCGCGCACAGCACACTGCAGAGAGGAAATTGAAAGTAAACTACAGCTCCGAGGGCTGCTGGGAGCTGTAGATTATTTTCAGTTTACTCATAGAAATGCAGCAGCTCCGACAGCTCTAAGCTGCAACCGTTGCCGCATAGGGAGAGCATGTTAGGGGGTTTCGGCGCCCCCTCCAATCCGGCACCCAGGTCGCCTGCCCCCTAGCCCCCCCCCCCAGTTACGGCTCTGCAGTGGGTCAAGATACTGTTGGGTCAGTAAACACGGATCTTTTGCTTCAAGAATGGCTCTAATCAGTTACACTCTAAATGGTTCCTATTTATACCATGTCATGTCATATAGATCACTTTTCCGTTTACAATGCTCTACCTATTACAATAGCTTTGCTCGACACAACATACCTACTCTGTTTTTCTACAAATACAATGGTGTTTCTACCAGCTACAAATGAAACATAATGAATATTTCTCTGCAACACTACAAGACCCCAAGCTGCAGATTGTGACAATTTCAAGACGACACACATCTTGCACCCGTTCAATATTTAGTACATCTCAAGCGAGAGTAAGAAAACAGGTTCCAAACAATTATTTCCTTACTTTCTAAATAACTTCAGGAGTTGGAAAGAATCAATAGTGAACCAGCAAGCAGGAGGCACCAGAGAAAATAATCTCTGTGCCACGTCTCTCATTGATTTTTTTATTTTTGCCTTTTTAAGACTCCCATAACAGAAATTTGTTACTTTATACAACACAACAGCTTAACACATTCCTGTACCTGATGCCGTGTTAAAGATTCTCAAAAATGCACATTTACCATTAATTTATACATGTATTACACCTAAGCTCACATGAAAAGTTGGGTATTCAAAACATACACATAAAATGCGGGAATGTTTAGTTGTACATATTGTTAGCATAGTGTACTGTCCCTATTTTAGTAAATGTATAACAATTAAAAAGAATAATTAAATAATGATACATGACAACAAAAGTTGGCCTTTACAAATTGATCATAGACTTGTCGGAAAGCACGTGGATTGGCGGAATAGCTGCCGATCCGCATGCTTCTGTCGGAAACGGGGCCAAATCTGACAGGTTTTGGCCCTGTCTCAGATCATCTCAATCCGACTTTAAAAAAAAGTCGGATTGAGATGAGGGAGCTGAGACGGGGAGAGGTGGGAGACCAGCCGGGAGACAGGGGAGAGCCGCGGGGAAATGGGGGAGAGCAGCGGCTACAGCACAGCATATGCAGGAACATGTGGCACAGCCGCCGCTCATGGCAGTGTCCAGCCAGCTCCAGCAAGCGAGGTCTCACTTACTGGAGCCGGGTGGATGCTGTCGTGAGGTCTGGTGGCGGTTCCACATCCTCCTACAATGCTGCTGTAGCGCTGCTCTCCCCCGTCTCCTCCTCTCAGTTCCCTCATCTCAATTCGACTTTTTTTAAAGTCGAATTGAGATGGCCACTGAATAGCCATTGTCAGATTCATTCCGAAAAATGCATGTTGGAATGGATCAGACTTCAATTAAATATACCCAATAGAGTTATATAAGTGTTATCTTTAATTATCACATATGCCCTTGCCAGAGTTCGGAGTGCTTTATGTCTTTGCCTCTGGGAATCAAACATTTGTTATTTAAAATAAGCTCAAATTAATGACACAAGTAAGAAATACAAATCTCCAAATATGGCGAAAAGACAAAAAGAAAATTAATCACGGATGAGTCTAAAATGTACAAATTTTGGAACAGATGCGCCTGACACACCCTAAGTCAATAAAAATATGTCACCTGGCTCAAAGTTTATATATATATATATATATATATATATATATATATATATATAGTGCAGCAGGCCCGGCACTCCACGAGTGATCAATTAGCTGGGTTTGGTGCCCTTACCAATGAAGCTTCCCTATATATATATATATATATATATATATATATATATTTTTTTTTTTTTTTTTTAATTGAAGCAATGTATAAGTCGTGGTACATTGATAAAGCATCATAATGCGTATAAATTCACAAATGGGAGGGCCTAACATTGTGGAGTACAACAGACCAATTAAGCATTTGTGTTATATTAATAGATGGACATTCGGTCATAAATCACAGAAAAAAAAGCAACATGAATAAGCCCAGTTGATGACAAATAAACAAGAACAAAGGTTACAATTAAATCAATTAGAATTTAGCAAAATAAGTACTTAAAAAAAGAGCTTTTTTTGACTAGCTGCAACTGTTATATCATCAGAGTCTTTGGTCTTTTTTTCTATTATTTTTTACATGTGTATTATATTTAGGCTGGGGAGCACATGGCATATAAAGAGGCATGCCTCGGATAGCATTTAAAGGTGCCCATAGAGTACATGGCATATAAAGGGCATATGGAAGAGCCTAATGCATTTATTAGAGTGGTAAGAAAATGGTCTGAATTCTAAAAAACAAAATGCTTATAACCCTACTGCAGGGTAAGTTGAGCAAAAATACTCTATTGTATGGTGGTCATACTCTTCAGTATTATATGGTGGTCATGGTGATATTGTCTGTATTATATGGCAGTCAGATAGGTAGAGGTTGACTACTATCTACGGGGATTGGGGGGTAGGAGGGGAGAGCAATTTGACCTAAATAGAGACCTAAATCATTATCCTGGAGAAGAAAGCATTCCCGTTGCTCAAGGGAACAAGATTCAGTGGTGCAACAAGTCACTAATCTCTTTAGGTATTGTAGCAAATTTACTATGAAGCACATGTTAAAGACACCACATCTTTGAAGGTTCCTAAAGACCAATGGTCATTTTCGCGTTATCCAATTAGAGGTCATTTTGATTGCCCAAAACTGGACCCATGTTCGCACAAAATCACATGGGTTCCCCGAACCCTTGTGTTATCAGGGCTCCAGTGGCCCCTTATCGCAGATTATGCTTCGGGTGCCTGAGGCCCCCAAAGCATAATCTGATAAGTGCCGCCATCGGGGGAAAAAAAGCCCCCGGTGATCCTATTAGCAGTGGTAAAGTACAGCTGCTAATAGGATACCAAACCAGGTGTTCTTTGCATTTAATTTTATTGCTCCTTTACATACAGTGTCTGAAACCACTGATGACATGATGGGCTTGAAAAGTGCTGTAAAGTAAGTTTAGCCCATGGTCTTTCTTTAAACCAATGACAATATTTTATAGTAAACCAAATGCCCGAAACTTTTTTTTTATTCTACACCTGATATGTGGTTGCTTGAAAAGAAAAAAGTGACTTACGATCAAATCTAGAATGAGGTTACAGGGCAAGAATCATACCCTACTGTGGTATATTAAGCCAGTCAGGTGTGATATTGGAGTGCATACCTTGGTCATAAGTTTTAAATGATCTCAGTTTTTTGTTGCTACAAAGCACGGTAGAAACACAAGAAAGTGTAGAAGATTGACTACAGCTGGAGATATTGCTTGCAACTACTGTAAAAAGAAAGCATTAAACCTCAAACAACATCAGCAAAGATTACTAAATGCTCAACAAAGGCATATTTAAATAAAATCAGTCATTTTTCCATAGTCCTCTGGTGAGTAGTCACATAGAAGAAATATCGGTGTAATAAATGCAGTGTTGGTGAGTCCTGAAACATGCTCAGCAGTGGGTAACCAGCCCCAAATTAAAATACATAACATACATGTTCATTATACCCTTGGTGCAGAACAGTCTGATTAAAGTAACTATTATATAATATTTCCAAAGCTTTTTACACACAAATGTCCTTTAACATTTAAATGATACCATCAGTTACATACAGTCTACAATTAACCCTTTAACTAACTACTTAGCTGGCTAATTTTTTCCCCAAAAATGCTTTGAAATTATCACTTTTTTTTTTACATTTTAGTTATTTTTAAAAATGTATTTAAATATTGTATTGTATACATAGACCCCAATATAATGTAACCTACCAGCCCACAGTGGCAACGGATCCCCTCACGGGAGGATTGACCCACCTGAATGATGTGATGGTGTGCCACTGGGCTGTGCTCCATCCTTTCCTTAATGGCTGTGCTCCACCTCACACGCTGGGTCAATCCATATATAGCAACTATGGCTGCTGCAGGCAGAGACAGCTCAGCGGCATTTCGAATATGGAGCTGACCATGAGTCAATTGGAGCTCGTGGACCAGCAGTCATTCAGGAGCAGCCGCAGCTCCGGTATGACAGATTAGAAATTCTGCCAGCGTTGCACTGCTGTCTTTGCATGGCTGTTCGTTGCGTGCATGAACATGCAAGTGATCATCACATCTGGTTGTCCTTGGGCCCTCCCACCCACCCTTATGTTGTATAAACAGGACATGCACACTTTAACCAACCCATCATTTCAGTGACAGGGTCTGCCACATGACTGTGACTGAAATGACGGGTTGGTTTGGACCCCCACCGAAAAAGAAGCAATTAATCTCTCCTTGCACAAACTGGCTCTACAGAGGCAAGATGTCCACCTCATCATCATCCTCCGATATATCACCGTGTACATCCCGCTCCTCACAGATTATCAATTCGTCCCCACTGGAATCCACCATCTCAGCTCCCTGTGTACTTTGTGGAGGCAATTGCTGCTGGTCAATGTCTCCACGGAGGAATTGATTATAATTCATTTTAATGAACATCATCTTCTCCACATTTTCTGGAAGTAACCTCGTACGCCGATTGCTGACAAGGTGAGCGGCGGCACTAAACACTCTTTCGGAGTACACACTTGTGGGAGGGCAACTTAGGTAGAATAAAGCCAGTTTGTGCAAGGGCCTCCAAATTGCCTCTTTTTCCTGCCAGTATAAGTACGGACTGTCTGACGTGCCTACTTGGATGCGGTCACTCATATAATCCTCCACCATTCTTTCAATGGTGAGAGAATCATATGCAGTGACAGTAGACGACATGTCCGTAATCGTTGTCAGGTCCTTCAGTCCGGACCAGATGTCAGCATCAGCAGTCGCTCCAGACTGCCCTGCATCACCGCCAGCGGGTGGGCTCGGAATTCTGAGCCTTTTCCTCGCACCCCCAGTTGCGGGAGAATGTGAAGGAGGAGATGTTGACAGGTCGCGTTCCGCTTGACTTGACAATTTTGTCACCAGCAGGTCTTTGAACCCCAGCAGACTTGTGTCTGCCGGAAAGAGAGATCCAAGGTAGGTTTTAAATCTAGGATCGAGCACGGTGGCCAAAATGTAGTGCTCTGATTTCAACAGATTGACCACCCGTGAATCCTTGTTAAGCGAATTAAGGGCTGCATCCACAAGTCCCACATGCCTAGCGGAATCGCTCCCTTTTAGCTCCTCCTTCAATGCCTCCAGCTTCTTCTGCAAAAGCCTGATGAGGGGAATGACCTGACTCAGGCTGGCAGTGTCTGAACTGACTTCACGTGTGGCAAGTTCAAAAGGTTGCAGAACCTTGCACAACGTTGAAATCATTCTCCACTGCGCTTAAGACAGGTACATTCCACCTCCTATATCGTGCTCAATTGTATAGGCTTGAATGGCCTTTTGCTGCTCCTCCAACCTCTGAAGCATATAGAGGGTTGAATTCCACCTCGTTACCACTTCTTGCTTCAGATGATGGCAGGGCAGGTTCAGGCGTTTTTGGTGGTGCTCCAGTTTTCTGTACGTGGTGCCTGTACGCCGAAAGTGTCCCGCAATTCTTCTGGCCACCGACAGCATCTCTTGCACGCCCCTGTCGTTTTTTAAAAAATTCTGCACCACCAAATTCAAGGTATGTGCAAAACATGGGACGTGCTGGAATTTGCCCATATTTAATGCACACACAATATTGCTGGCGTTGTCCGATGCCACAAATCCACAGGAGAGTCCAATTGGGGTAAGCCATTCCGCGATGATCTTCCTCAGTTGCCGTAAGAGGTTTTCAGCTGTGTGCGTATTCTGGAAACCGGTGATACTAAGCGTAGCCTGCCTAGGAAAGAGTTGGCGTTTGCGAGATGCTGCTACTGGTGCCGCCGCTGCTGTTCTTGCGGCGGGAGTCCATACATCTACCCAGTGGGCTGTCACAGTCATATAGTCCTGACCCTGCCCTGCTCCACTTGTCCACATGTCCGTGGTTAAGTGGACATTGGGTACAGCTGCATTTTTTAGGACACTGGTGACTCTTTTTCTGAGGTCTGTGTACATTTTCGGTATCGCCTGCCTAGAGAAATGGAACCTAGATGGTATTTGGTACCGGGGACACAGTACCTCCAACAAGTCTCTAGTTGGCTCTGCAGTAATGATGGATACCGGAACCACGTTTCTCACCACCCAGGATGCCAAGGCCTCAGTTATCCGCTTTGCAGCAGGATGACTGCTGTGATATTTCATCTTCCTCGCAAAGGACTGTTGGACAGTCAATTGCTTGGTGGAAGTAGTAAAAATGGTCTTACGAGTACGACTTCCCCTCTGGGATGACCATCGACTCCCAGCAGCAACAACAGCAGCGCCAGCAGCAGTAGGCGTTACACGCAAGGATGCATCGGAGGAATCCCAGGCAGGAGAGGACTCGTCAGAATTGCCAGTGACATGGCCTGCAGGACTATTGGCATTCCTGGGGAAGGAGGAAATTGACACTGAGGGAGTTGGTGGGGTGGTTTGCGTGAGCTTGGTTACAAGAGGAAGGGATTTACTGGTCAGTGGACTGCTTCCGCTGTCGCCCAAAGTTTTTGAACTTGTCACTGACTTATTATGAATGCGCTGCAGGTGACGTATAAGGGAGGATGTTCCGAGGTGGTTAACGTCCTTACCCCTACTTATTACAGCTTGACAAAGGCAACACACGGCTTGACAAATGTTGTCCGCATTTCTGTTGAAATACTTCCACACCGAAGAGCTGATTTTTTTGGTATTTTCACCAGGCATGTCAACGGCCCTATTCCTCCCACGGACAACAGGTGTCTCCCCGGGTGCCTGACTTAAACAAACCACCTCACCATCAGAATCCTCCTTGTCAATTTCCTCCCCAGCGCCAGCAACACCCATATCCTCCTCATCCTGGTGTACTTCAACACTGACATCTTCAATCTGACTATCAGGAACTGGACTGCGGGTGCTCCTTCCAGCACTTGCAGGGGGCGTGCAAATGGTGGAAGGCGCATGCTCTTCACGTCCAGTGTTGGGAAGGTCAGGCATCGCAACCGACACAATTGGACTCTCCTTGTGGATTTGGGATTTGGAAGAACGCACAGTTCTTTGCGGTGCTTTTGCCAGCTTGAGTCTTTTCAGTTTTCTAGCGAGAGGCTGAGTGCTTCCATCCTCATATGAAGCTGAACCACTAGCCATGAACATAGGCCAGGGCCTCAGCCGTTCCTTGCCACTCCGTGTGGTAAATGGCATATTGGCAAGTTTACGCTTCTCCTCCGACAATTTTATTTTAGATTTTGGAGTCCTTTTTTTACTGATATTTGGTGTTTTGGTTTTTACATGCTCTGTACTATGACATTGGGCATCGGCCTTGGCAGACGACGTTGCTGGCATTTCATCGTCTCGGCCATGACTAGTGGCAGCAGCTTCAGCACGAGGTGGAAGTGGATCTTGATCTTTCCCTAATTTTGGAACCTCAACATTTTTGTTCTCCATATTTTAATAGGCACAACTAAAAGACACAGAGGTAGCTACAGCCGTGGACTACCGTACTGTGTCTGCTGCTAATATAGACTGGATGATAATGAGATGAAATCAATATATATATATATAATATCACACTAGTACTGCAGCCGGACAGGTATATAATATATATTTATTATGTACTAATGACTGATGACGGACCTGCTGGACACTGTCAGCTCAGCAGCACCGCAGACTGCTACAGTAAGCTACTATAGTAGTATGTATCAAGAAGAAAGAAAAAAAAAACCACGGGTAGGTGGTATACAATTATGGATGGACCAGCGACTGCCGACACAGAGGTAGCTACAGCTGTCGACTACCGTACTGTGTCTGCTGCTAATATAGACTGGATGATAATGAGATGAAATCAATATATATATATATAATATCACACTAGTACTGCAGCCGGACAGGTATATAATATATATTTATTATGTACTAATGACTGATGACGGACCTGCTGGACACTGTCAGCTCAGCAGCACCGCAGACTGCTACAGTAAGCTACTATAGTAGTATGTATCAAGAAGAAAGAAAAAAAAAACACGGGTAGGTGGTATACAATTATGGATGGACCAGCGAATGCCGACACAGAGGTAGCTATAGCCGTGGACTACCGTACTGTGTCTGCTGCTAATATAGACTGGATGATAATGAGATGAAATCAATATATATATATATATATATATATATATATAATATCACACTAGTACTGCAGCCGGACAGGTATATAATATATATTTATTATGTACTAATGACTGATGACGGACCTGCTGGACACTGTCAGCTCAGCAGCACCGCAGACTGCTACAGTAAGCTACTATAGTAGTATGTATCAAGAAGAAAGAAAACAAAAAAACCACGGGTAGGTGGTATACAATTATGGATGGACCAGCGACTGCCGACACAGAGGTAGCTACAGCCGTGGACTACCGTACTGTGTCTGCTGCTAATATAGACTGGATGATAATGAGATGAAATCAATATATATATATATATATATATAATATCACACTAGTACTGCAGCCGGACAGGTATATAATATATATTTATTATGTACTAATGACTGATGACGGACCTGCTGGACACTGTCAGCTCAGCAGCACCGCAGACTGCTACAGTAAGCTACTATAGTAGTATGTATCAAGAAGAAAGAAAAAAAAAAAACCACTGGTAGGTGGTATACAATTATGGATGGACCAGCGACTGCCGACACAGAGGTAGCTACAGCCGTGGACTACCGTACTGTGTCTGCTGCTAATATAGACTGGATGATAATGAGATGAAATCAATATATATATATATAATATCACACTAGTACTGCAGCCGGACAGGTATATAATATATATTTATTATGTACTAATGACTGATGACGGACCTGCTGGACACTGTCAGCTCAGCAGCACCGCAGACTGCTACAGTAAGCTACTATAGTAGTATGTATCAAGAAGAAAGAAAAAAAAAAACCACGGGTAGGTGGTATACAATTATGGATGGACCAGCGACTGCCGACACAGAGGTAGCTACAGCCGTGGACTACCGTACTGTGTCTGCTGCTAATATAGACTGTATGATAATGAGATGAAATCAATATATATATATATATATAATATCACACTAGTACTGCAGCCGGACAGGTATATAATATATATTTATTATGTACTAATGACTGATGACGGACCTGCTGGACACTGTCAGCTCAGCAGCACCGCAGACTGCTACAGTAAGCTACTATAGTAGTATGTATCAAGAAGAAAGAAAAAAAAAAAACCACGGGTAGGTGGTATACAATTATGGATGGACCAGCGACTGCCGACACAGAGGTAGCTACAGCCGTGGACTACCGTACTGTGTCTGCTGCTAATATAGACTGGATGATAATGAGATGAAATCAATATATATATATATATATATAATATCACTAGTACTGCAGCCGGACAGGTATATAATATATATTTATTATGTAATGACTGATGACGGACCTGCTGGACACTGTCAGCTCAGCAGCACCGCAGACTGCTACAGTAAGCTACTATAGTAGTATGTATCAAGAAGAAAGAAAAGAAAAAAAACCACGGGTAGGTGGTATACAATATAATATATATATTATATACAATTATATATATATATTATATATATTAAACTGGTGGTGATTATTATAAACTGGTGGTCAGGTCACTGGTCACACTATCAGCAACTTGCAAGTAGTACTCCTAAGCAGACAATCACAATATATATTATACTGGTGGTCAGTGTGGTCACAATGGCAGTGTGGCACTCTGGCAGCAAAAGTGTGCACTGTACGTTATATGTACTCCTGAGTCCTGCTCTCAGACTCTAACTGCTCCCCACTGTCAGTGTCTCCCCCACAAGTCAGATATACATTATACAGTCACACTATCTATCTATCACTTCAGCAAGTAGTAGTACTCCTCCTAAAGTACTCCTCCTAATGCTCCCCAAAATTACTACTGTGTCTCTCTCTACTCTAGTCTCACTCTCTATAAACGGAGAGGACGCCAGCCACGTCCTCTCCCTATCAATCTCAATGCACGTGTGAAAATGGCGGCGACGCGCGGCTCCTTATATAGAATCCGAGTCTCGCGATAGAATCCGAGCCTCGCGAGAATCCGACAGCGGGATGATGACGTTCGGGCGCGCTCGGGTTAACCGAGCAAGGCGGGAAGATCCGAGTCGCTCGGACCCGTGTAAAAAAACATGAAGTTCGGGCGGGTTCGGATTCCGAGGAACCGAACCCGCTCATCTCTACTTTAACAGCCAGGTATTAGAGCAGGGCAGCATGCTATCAGTGAAAGCCCAGGTGGCTGTGGCCACATCACATATGACCATGCCAGTTAACTGCTTAAAAGAACACAGACTACTATGCTTAAAGTACTCTTATTATAGCAACAAGTTTTTGTGCCCTGGTTTCAAGAGTTACAATAGATGAGGATTGCACACTAGTTGCAAAATCATAGGAGTTAAAGATTGCACACAGGTAGAAAAGTGAGGGAAAAATGGACATTCTGGCAATGCTTGCTAATAATCTGTGTAGTTAAAGCTGAAGTAACTGCACATTCTAGCAATGATTGTAAACAATTTGTGCAGGTATTAAACTGCAGGTAACATGACTTACAGAAAACAGAGGTTTGTCAGTATTTACATCAGATTTCCCCTGTATGAACACAGAAAATAAAACTAAGTATAAAGTGAAATAGTAGATGTATTTCGTACAGGGAAGGTGCAGTGTTCTGCAGGTAGATAACAGACATCAATGTGGGTCATTCCGAGTTGTTCGCTAGCTGCAGTTGTTCGCAGCGCAGCGATCAGGCTAAAAATTGGCATTTCTGCGCATGCGTATGCTCCGCAATGCGCACATGAGATGTACGGGTACAAAGCCCGTTGTGGTTGTGCACAGGTTCTAGCAAAGTTTTCAGTCGCACTGACGGCCGCAAGAAGATTGACAGGAAGGGGCGTTTCTGGGTGTCAACTGACCATTTTCAGGGAGTGTTTGCAAAAACGCAGGCGTGTCTGATGAAATGCAGGCGTGGCTGGGCATTTGCTGGGCGGGTGTATGACGTCAAATCTGGACACGAATAGGCTGAAGTGATTGCAATCGCTGAGTAGGTTCAGAGCTACTCAGAAACTGCACAAATTGTTTTTGCAGAGCTCGGCTGCACATGTGTTCGCACTTCTGCTACGTTAAAATACACTCCCCAGTGGGCGGCAGCATAGCATTTGCACAGCTGCTAAAAGTAGCCAGCGAGCGATCAACTCGGAATGAGGGCCAATATCCAGACAGAATT
Organism: Pseudophryne corroboree; assembly: GCF_028390025.1. Classification (NCBI taxonomy): domain Eukaryota; kingdom Metazoa; phylum Chordata; class Amphibia; order Anura; family Myobatrachidae; genus Pseudophryne; species Pseudophryne corroboree. Next base: position 318,286,472 of record NC_086446.1, on the reverse strand, counting down.
AGTAAAACCCGAATAGTTTTGGTTATTGCATATAGACTGAGGTGTTAAACGTACTGTACAGATATTACTGGTAATACAGGTGAGAGCGGGTGATTAGATGCACTGAACATGAATGCTGCAGAGCAATACAGGTGATCTGGAAGACACTGCAAGTTCTTAAGAAATATGACTTGGCAAATGCTCTGGATAGCAATACTGACAACATTATGGTTTGTACAGGTAATTGCAGGTTTTCAAGTAGGCAAATTAACAAAGACCTATATGGCAGATATACAGTATATGGGCAATAAACAAAGTCCCGGATAGCTAATGATCACTGGTGATACAAAGTAGAGACCCAGATAACTTACTAGCAGATAGAACAATAGAAGCAGGTTGCGGGGTACCAGGATCTAGAGCCAGCGGATAAGCAATGAGAGCACTAGCTGGACTGTGGACTAGCGTGTAGTCACTGAAGCAGCCTTGACTTAATGAACTGGCACTGGTTACTGCACAAAGCACACATCAATAGCCAATCCCCAGGTGCAACCAGCAACTCCCTGATAGGTAATGAGGGCTCTAAGATCACAGACTAAACAGGGTGGAGTATGTTAGACAGACCTCCATGACATCCCAGACAAGGAAAAGAAAATGCACGGGTTGTGACAAGGATATTGGGGGTCATTCCGAGTTAATCGCTAGCTACTTTCGGTCGCTGCGCAGCGATCAGGCAAAAAAATTGGCACTTCTGCGCATGCGTATGTGGCGCAATGTGCACGCACTTCGTACTATTACAACGAACAATGTTGTTTCACACAAGGTCTAGCGAAACTTTTCAGTTGCACTGCTGGCCGCAGAGTGATTGACAGGAAGAGGGCTTTTCTGGGTGTCAACTGACCGTTTTCAGGGAGTGTTCATAAAAACGCAGGCGTGCCAGGAAAAATGCAGACGTGGCTAGGTGAACGCAGGGCGTATTCGTGACGTCAAAACTGAATAGTCTGAAGTGAACGCATGCACTGAGTAGGTCTGAAGCTACTCTGAAACTGCACAAAATTATTTTGTAGCCGCTCTGCGATCCTTTCATTCGCACTTCTGCTAAGCTAAAATACACTCCCAGTGGGAGGCGGCATAGCGTTTGCACGGCTGCTAAAAACTGCTAGCGAGTGAACAATTCAGATTGACCCCATTACACAGTTAACAAGTGCTGAATGAACAGGAGCTCAGGAACTAGACCAGTACAATGGATGGGTTCACCAATGCTCTAGTCATGAAGGCTGAGGCAGACAAAATTTTAAGTAGCAAGCAGAGGTGCAGTTTATTAACTGCAGGGAAAGCAGAAGAGTGGATTAAACAGCAGGAGTCACAGATGCAGCAGCACCACCGCTAAGAGAATGGTACTGCAACAACAAAGTTCTTAGATAATAGAGACCAGAAATTGAAGTTGTGATAGACTTTATTATGTATACATCATCAGAGAAAACATTTAAACATTCAGTCCCTTTCCTAATTGACCTTACAATCCATAGACCTTACCACATAAATAGTTAAATACACACTCCAGTATAGTCAGCAACTAATTAACTTACCAGTATGTTTTTGGACTATGGGAGAAAACTGGAGGACCCAAACAAAACTCATCAAAACATGGAGAGAACACACAAACTTTAAACATAGAGACCTGATTTGAATTACCCAGCTTGAAAGCATCATTGCAAAACACACTGTCACCGGACTGTACTACTAGTTATAGCATTAATAGATAGCACCTGGACATGGATGTTGTGTGCTCAAGCATATGGCTGCTTACCCCTGACCTTACTGTCAGTAACAACTAATACTCTATAAAGCACAGGAAATCCTGTAACATCAGGGGCGTTTCTAGAGACGAGGAGGCCCGTGAGCAGGATCCGTCTGGTCTCCATCTTTTCTAGTCGGCAGCGCTGTAGCTCTGGGCACTAGGGTCCCTAGGGGACCCTAGCGCTGTCACAGAGTCTAAGGCGCATGCGCAGATCTCCTGGAAAATGGAGCGGTGGCCATTTTCCCAGTGATTTTTTTTAACTACGCATGTGCGAACCACTGGGAAAATGGTACCGCGCCATTTTCCCAGTGATTTTTGTAGCACTGCTGCTGCTGCTGCACCGCGGGACTCTGGAGGGTAAGTATTATTAATAATGTGTGCAGGATGCACAGTGTGGGATCCCCCTGGACCCCGGGGGCCCATGTGTACTGCACACACTGCACCCATTATAAATACACCACTGTGTGACATTACTTCCCATAATGCTCCAAGGTGGCCATTCCGAGATGATGGTATCTGAGTTAGCTGGAGTTGCGGGATGCCGAACTCAGACTTTTTTTTTAAAGCAACAGTCATTTACAAGGCAAAACCATGCTTTGTAAATGACTGCTTCTTTTAAAAAAATGTCCAAGTTCGGCTGGCATCCGGCACCTCAAACTCGGATGCCATTACATCCCACCTTTCCTGTCTGTCTCTCCTGCCTACAGTACATCTAGCAGTCACTTAATTGTTCAGCTACTGTCAGATTTAAGCTACACAGAATCTATCTGTCGGGGATGATGTGTGTAGAGACAGCAGCGTTTCTAGAGAGGAGGGGACCCGTGTGCAGCCTCCGTGTGTGGGCCCCCTCCTCTCCTGTAGTCGTCACCGCTGCTGTCCGCCGCTGTCAGCGCTGAGACTCTAGCACAGTACCAGAGTCTACAGCGCATGCGCAGGACTCCGAAAAATGGCCGCCGTGCATGCACTGTAGACTCTGGCACTGTGCCCGAGTCTCTAGCGCTCAGTGCGCTAGCAGCGGCGGTGACGGCTACACGAGAGGAGGGGGCCCACACACAGTCACCGATGGACACCGGAAAGATAATTATAGAAGAAATGGGTGCAGTGTGTGCGGTGTGGGCCCCCTCTGGACTCAGGGGCCCGTGTGCACTGCACACACTGCACCCATTATAGATACGCCAGTGTGTAGAGAAGTTATTCCAGTTATATAGGCGCACACGAGCAGATGACTCAAACTGTGAATAGCCCAGCTACTTAACCAGTGGTATTAGTTTATTGACGTATAACAGCTATAGCCATACTCACTTGATACATTGGAATTTTTTTGGTAAGTGAATATAGATTTTGCTACCTCTCCCATACTTTATAAAGGACAGTGCGCGACTTTGACCTAAAAAAGGGGTGTGGTCTCACAAGGAAGGGTTGTGGCCACACAAAAGTACCCTACAATTCAAATTACACTACACAGTAGCACAATCTTATTCACATTACACCGCATGTAGTGCCCCTGATTCATATTATACTACATAGTTGTGTCCCTTTATGACACACAGTAGGGCCCCTTACTCAAATTATGTCACACAGTAGTACCACTTATACACATTACACACACACAGTAATGCCCCTTAACACAATATGCACAGTAGTTCCCCACACAAAAATGCACACAGTAGTAGTGCACCTTACACACATAATGCCCACAGTAGTAGTGCCCCTTATACACATAATGCCCACAGTAGTAGTGCCCGTTACACATAATGCCCTCAGTAGTAGTGTCGCTTACACATATAATGCCCACAATAGTAGTAGTGCCCCTTATACACATAATGCTCACAGATGCAGCACTGTACTTTCCCGATGTCACCGCATGACAGCTCCTTACACTTGCCATTATGGGAGAGAGAGACATGACATCTTTCCCTACACACACTGCGGGAGCCAGAAGGTGGAGCTCAGGAGTGAGCTCCAGCTGCATGGAAAAAGACACTGGATGCCTGATGGTAGCAAAATCTAAGCGGGCACTCAGAAAATGGATCACATACCATGGCAGCACCATCCACAGTGTGGGGCTCTACACAACAGCGTACCTGGTGTAATGGTCGGGTCGGCCCTGGTTAGGGAGCAAATCTTTGAACATGGTGAGGTTCTATACAGCTCACCAGTTGATGAGTGTATGCTGCAAATGTATAGCGATAGCTATATATTTTGGTCCAGCAATGAGAAGGCTTGGCGAACAGCTCCGCCTTCCGTCACTCTTCTCAGCTGGCATGCTCAGACAGTTGCATAGAGTGAGGCCACGCCCCTGTGGCTAGCAGCACACTCCGTGAGGTGTGGACACACCCACATTAGGCCATGCCCCTTGCCTGGGCCACAGTAACGCCTCAGTCCATCCTTGTACAGTACTGTATATATACATACTGTACATACATACTCATGTTCCTGCTTGCCCAGTTAATCTTATAAATTTGTGGAATTAAACAATGAAATTACATTAAGGCAGATAACATTGAAAATGACACAACAAAAAGCAAATCTATATTGATTTTCCTGATGTTCTGGGAGCTTTAGTGACACACTAGTTTTTATTTCACAGCACAGAAGATATTTTATTTCTTTTACAGCAGTGATGATGCATTGTAGGGTTTTACAGAAAATATCTTCAGTAAAGATGTACTATAAACTCCAGGTTGCAGTACATGGAACAATAAAAAAGCCCAAACACAAATCCTGCTCCTCAGCATTTGCTGCAGTACATAATGGAATGTTCTGTGCATTTGTTGTTCATCCGCAGCTCACCGCTGAACAATAGAAATATATTGTAGAAATACATGATTTGTCTAACCTCTGCTTTGCTTTCTCGCCTTGCCAGTTGCCGCACAGTTCAGCATCTTCAACTGCTGCCAGTTGCCAAATTCAAACTTTGCTTGTAGATTTATAGATACATTAAAATATCTTATGTTCTGAACAATTCTCTGCACATCTTAACAGCCCTTGAGGTACTGTGATATTTACATAATCTTCCCAGACCTTTGGTAGCTCATACGTAAACATCTACAGTTCTCAAGATCACACAAATTCAATTTTCTACAGGTAAAATGTCTATTTCTGCTTCTTTTGTCCTCAGAGAATTCTTCTTTTTTTTACTGCTGTAAAACATTAACATGGCTTAGAGGAAACAAAGCAAAGACAAGTAGTTCCTTTACCAAAAATGATGATTTCCGCCATTCATCTTCCCCTGTAATTACGCTATATACTGTAAGGATCAGCGATCGATCCTTATAGCACCTCATTCTGAAATTACAAAACCAATAGACAATTATATTTTAACCCAAGCGCAAGCAGTTATTTGCAGCTATTTTCTGTGTTCATTCTGTCAGTAAATTGTGGTGGGTGTTGGGTTTACGTGCCTGCTCTGCAGAGGTTTGTGGTTTTGTGTTCAGACTGATATAGATTTCACAAGACATTGACTTTCTTCCTTGGATTTCTGCCAGTTCACCAACCTCATTATTTTTTCTCAGTGTTACTTCTCCCTCTCCCAATCCTTTTGTTTCTTTTTTTCTCTGTTTAACAAAATGTCTGTTTTTCACTTCTCCACTGATTAAAGAATAAGAGGGGAAATAGCAGGTTCTCAGGGAAAAAAATCTTTGTAATACATATCATATTTGTCTTAGGACAGCTAGATCAGTCTCCGAGGGGCAAATGAACCATGCAATGAAAAAACACAGATCAACTGTAGTAAGAGAAAGAACCAAGGGACTGCCTGCAGCAACTTACACATTGGATGTTAACTTATCCAACTACATGTATAGCCAAGAGTCATTGCACTGCAGGAATGGGCCTGGCAGGTTATTAGGCAAAAGGAACCACATAATTCCACATGATGAACAGTTCGGGCCAAATGTAATAGAGTGAGAGTTTCAGAAAGTGAGAGATTTGGTAAGGTTTTGCAGTTTTTTTTTAAAGTGGCAATCATTTACACAGCTAGATCAACCTGGTTTTGCAGTGTAAATGATTGCCACTTAAAAAAAAACCTGAAAAACCTTACCAAATCTCTCACTTTTTGAAACTCTCACTCTATTACATTTGGCCCGAACTGTTTATATACACTGCTCACTGTTTTAATAGTGGCTGTTTCAGATTCAGGAGAGATAGCAGTGTATTTATCATACAGTGGACAACAGCCTTATTGCTGAGTATTTTTGATAGACACAGGGCTGCCGAGACATCATGTGTGCCACGGTGCAAGTGATGGGGTGTGGCCGATCATGGGAGCATGGTCATTTCCTGTTCAGCATACTGTACATTGCTAAGACTGTGTGCACAGAAATGGGGGCATTGCTCCACCTCTTTAACTTGGGCCTAAGTCCTTGGTCCAGATAAACTATAAACGCCCCACCTACCTCTTGGCACCCCTGGGTGGACAACATACACTATGTAGACAAAAGTGATTGGACATTGGGGGTAATTCCAAGTTGATCACAGCAGGATTTTTGATAGCAATTAGGCAAAACCATGTGAACTACAGGGGCGGGGAGGCAGATATAACATGTGCAGAAAGAGTGAGATTTGGCTGGGTTATTTTATTTCTGTGCAGGGTAAATACTGGCTGCTTTATTTTTACACTGCAAATTAGATTGCAGATTGAACACACCCCACCCAAATCTAACTCTCTCTGCACATGTTATATCTGCCACCCCTGCAGTGCACATGGGGGGTAATTCCAAGTTGATCGCAGCAGGAAATTTTTTAGCAGTTGGGCAAAACCATGTGCACTGCAGGGGGGGGCAGATATAACATGTGCAGAAAGAGTTAGATTTGGGTGGGTTATTTTATTTCTGTGCAGGGTAAATACTAGCTGCTTTATTTTTACACTGCAAATTAGATTGCAGATTGAACACACCACACCCAAATCTAACTCCCTCTGCACATGTTAAATCTGCCTCCCCTGCAGTGCACATGGTTTTGCCCAACTGCTAACAGAAATCCTGCTGCGATCAACTCAGAATTACCCCCATGGTTTTGCCCAATTGCTAACAAAAATCCTGCTGCGATCAACTTGGAATTACCCCCATTGACAGCAAATAAATCAATGAGATTTTATTGATGTCAGTACTTTGTAGGTCCACCATGTGCAGTGATTACAGCAGACACCCTTCTTGGCAAACTATCCACAAATTCCTGACAACAGTAGGCGGTATGTTTTGCCATTCCATAGTACAGTGACCAACTGCAACATTGAAGAAGGTCAAATTGGTCTAGAACGCACCCGTCACTCCATTTCGTCCCAGAGGTGCTTAGTGAGGTTATCTGGACTCTGAGCTAGCCAGTCCATCTGGGTTTCCAAATATTCTGTATACCAGTCCAGTGTCACCCTGGAAATATGACATCATGCAGCTTATAATGATCCCCTTTCCAAACTCGGGTAGCTCCTTCCGGCAAGCCATTTCTTAAGGAAATGATCTAATCAGTGCCCCTCTACAAGTTTTATACCTTCATGAAAACGTGTCTGCTGCAGGAGCATATCAATTCGCTTGCGGGGCACACGGGGAGGGGAGGGGGATGTCCAATAACTGTTGTCTGCATAGTGTTTGCCCGAGTCCAAGACTCCTATTGGATCACATCCATCCTCCATACTCCTGTGGTCTATATTCTGGACACAAATCGCGGGGTCTGAGCATTTGTGGGTCTGGCGAATACTGTAGGTCCATCTACAAGTTCCTGAAGGTTTGGATTATTGTTTAAAAAACTTGGCTTTTTAGGGCCACGGAGTTCAAGGGAAAGTCTTTCGCGGGACAAGGAGTCTGCTATTTAATTTAGCTGTCCCGGGATGTAGGACGCGAGAAGGATTATGACCCTTTGAGTAGCCCAGTTCCAAATTTCTAAAGCTTCTCTGCATAGGGATATTGACTTGGTACCCCCCATTCTGTTTATGTATGACACTGCGGTCATATTGTCCAAGCATAGGTGAATGGAGGTGCCTTTTACGTGAGCTAGTTTTGCTGCGTGTAGCTCTAGTATGTTGATGTGCAGTTGGTATTCTTGAGTTGACCAAGTGCCCCTGACTGCTTTCTCTTGAGAAAATCCTCCACAACCTGTTAAAGACACGTCTGTGGTTACCTTAAAAACAAAAAAGTGAGAACTCGTGGCGCTACCGTAACCACAAACACATTCAGAGGGGTGGTCTATGATTCACAAAAAGACCAGAATGCAATACACTTACATAAATGATACTGGATTCTAGAAAAAAAAAAGAAATAAACACAATAGTTTAATATGTAGTGATAATATCCACTACATATTACACTATTGTGTTTATTTCTTTTTTTTTCTAGAATCCAGTATCATTTATGTAAGTGTATTGCATTCTGGTCTTTTTGTGAATCATAGACCACCCCTCTGAATGTGTTTGTGGTTACGGTAGCGCCACGAGTTCTCACTTTTTTGTTTTTAAGGTGTATAGTGAAAGTCTTGGTGAAGGCTTTTTGTGGGAACACGGGCTGTCATCGTTACCTGTAAGCGCGGTTCTGGGATAAAATTTGTATTCTCTAAACGTCTGTGGTTACCGTCATGGAGGGTGTGGGGTCTAGGAGAGGGCAAGGAGGAGGAGTAGAGAGACTGTTCAAGTGGGACAGCTCTGTCTTCGCTCTTCTGGAGAGAAAAATCGTATCTTTCCAGGTATAATGGGCGTGAATTAGTGTTCTTAGAAGGCCCAGCAGTTCCCTGCATAGTAGAGGTACATGTCGGAAACCTGAGGACATTGCGATTATTTTTCCAATTGCAATAAATCACATAGGGATAATCTGAGTTTTGTGGAAGTTTTTTGTACAGTATATACATTTTTGTGTCTAACCATTTCTCTGGCAGAACCACTAGGGAGAAAGAATGGGTATCTAGATTGAACCCCAGGAACGTTAATGTCTTGGTTGGGGTAAGAACAGATTTTTGGGTGTTTATAGTGAAGCCCAAGTTGCCTAATAAGGAGAGGGCTATTTCTCTGTGCTTCACAATGGTATCGAAGTGTGGGTGTACTAGCAGTACTGTATGTCATCTAGGTACACGATGCACAGAATGCTCTGCTGGCGCAGGGGAGCAATAACGGCTTTCATGGCCCATGTGAATGTATAGGGTGCACAAGAGAGGCCAAATACCATGACAGTCGACTGGTATAAATTGTGTTTCCAAGAGAACCTGAGGAAACACCTGTGGTTGGGGTGAACTGATATAGAATGGAAAGCTTCTTTTAGGTCTATTTTTATGCAGAAGCACTACCTTGTGAGTATATACGGAATGTCTGAAATACCCTCCTTTCGCTTTTAAATATCTGTTCAACTGTCACAACTGAGGGCCTGAGCTGACGGGAGGCAGCCTCAGTTGTAGGGGCTGAGATGTAACGGAACCTGGGAGGTTGTATCAGACCCCTAGACATGTAAGTAACATGTAGAATAACTGCCCGAAGGCGTGACCACGACAACCAGGATAAAAGTCAATGATGTTTATTATGACAAACTCCGTAACACAGCAGCAGTAAAGGAAACATAAAAGTCAACAGAGGATAAATACAATTCCTGGGTACTACAGGGTGGCAAGGGCCACAGGCACTGGTAGTGTGAGACAGTTCTTATAATCTTCTAGTTGGAAAGTCCTTACCAGGCCTGACTGTAGCAATGGAGAGAACCCAGGATCGTACCAGCTGGTGTTCCAGGAAAGGCTGGGCTGCTGAAGATAAAACGGCTGCTGTGGATACTGGCTGGAACCAGACTGTTGTTGGTACGGAGTGGATACTGGCTGGAACCAGTTAAATAATAAACGAACTTGAGAGCGATGAAATAATAATGAAGTTTGGAGTTTGAGAGCGGTGAAATAATAATACCGGTGGAGAGTGGTAAACTGCAGAAAGGACACCGGCCCTTTAAGAGAAGCTGTACACTGCTGGAAGCTGGGCTGGAAGCAGGTGATTGATAATGAAGTTTGGAGTTTGAGAGCGGTGAAATAATAATACCGGTGGAGAGTGGTAAACTGCAGAAAGGACACCGGCCCTTTAAGAGAAGCTGTACACTGCTGGAAGCTGGGCTGGAAGCAGGTGATTGATAATGAAGTTTGGAGTTTGAGAGCGGTGAAATAATAATACCGGTGGAGAGTGGTAAACTGCAGAAAGGACACCGGCCCTTTAAGAGAAGCTGTACACTGCTGGAAGCTGGGCTGGAAGCAGGTGATTGATAACTGGAAACAGGTGAGTCCAGAATGGATCGGAGAGTCAGGCTACACCGCAGATGGAATGCTGGTGCGGGTCTCTATAGCAGAAGTCTGGAGACAGGAGCTGGAACCTGGAAGACAACCACAGGAGAGAGACAAACTGGAACTAGGTTAGACAACCAAAGCACTGACGCCTTCCTTGCTCAGGCACAGCTTACTTATACCTGCAGCAAGGAAGGGGTTGGCTAGGCAATTATGCAAATCAACAATACAGACAGCAGATTGGTGGAAATGATCAGATGACAAAATCCAAGATGGCTGCGCCCATGCAGACACTTGGAGGGAAGTTTGGTTTGTAATCCATGTGAGAATTGAAACAGTAATGGCGACGCCGGCCACAGGAGACAGGAGACGCCAGACTGACAAGCGCACATTTAACCACGCGGGCACAGCGGAGGCCGCGGCTGATGAAATCACCACTCTGACATTCTGCATGTGGAAACTCAGGAACAGCGGGATCCGGTCCTGGAACGCTGAGCCAGCCTTAGGAGGCATCTGAAGGGTAAGTAATGGCGTCCAGATACCCGGATCGTGACATCAACTCCTTGATGTTTAACACTGGTCTTATTGAGCCATCTTGTTTTAATATTAGGAATAATTGGCTCACCCAGCCCGTTACCGCTGGGTCTGCCGGTTCTATTTTTCCCTGTAGCAGTGCTAATAAAAGTACCTCATCGAGCTGGGGACTGCAATTCCTTGAACAAGGAATATGATTTGTTTGGCGTGGAAAACGAATCAGGGAAAAGGTTTAACCCAGCCCAAATTGTCTTTAGCAACCAATTGACTGTGGTAATCTTTTTCTTTTGCCATTCTGCAAAATATTCCTTGAGTGTTTTGTGTGGTATGGGTATGCTTACCGTAGTTGTGACCTCTTTTGGAGTTGTTCCAAGGGTTGGAGGTCGACACTCTGGCGGCGTCTTTGGGGCTGTTACCGAAGCCTCCTGTCTGGGCTCTTCTGGTGCCTTGAAAGTCTCGGGTCGGACGTGCGGCCCTTGGGAAAAGGGCCTCTTGAACTGTTTGTTCCCTTTCTTGAGGTCAGAAAAGGATTTGCAGGCCTTATGTCTGATTTTTACTTCCTCAATAAACTGGGGACCGAATAAGTCGGCATTAATCAAATTAGGGAATTCTAGGGATTTTGGGGCCAGGTCTGCTAGTCCTGCACTAGTTAGCCATCTGGACCTGCGGGTATTTGTAATGTGATTGAATGTCTGGCCTATGATGAGCGTTGCTCTGCTGATAGCCTTAAGGAGAGCAAGCATGGAAGCCACTAGCGAATCTAGAGAGACATTGGATTCCCCTTCTCTTTCAGCTTTATCAAGTATGTATAAGAGGGGGCCAGCTGCATCCACTATCTTATACTGTATCTTCCTAAGAGTGCAGTCAGTGGCGTGTCATTATATCTCTTTTCACCCACTATGGAAGTCAGGTCTGGGTCTATACCAGGCGCAGATAGTGCTGCTGGCACATCTGGTAACCCAGTATAAGAGCATAACACTAACTCGTCCTCTTTAATGAGTGTTGCTCTAAATGCCAACTGGGCAAATTTTTGCACTTCTGAATCTTGTTTTAGTGCCCAATGTGAGGCGTATAGTTTAGGCGGAGGTGTTTTTCCCGCTAAAGCTACTCTACCCATTTGAACATCGCTAAATTCCCCAAACTGGGAAGAAGCAGAGGAACTTGTCACTTCCTCGGATTCCCAATCCACTGCGGAAGAGTGACTCTGTTCATTATAGGTGGAATGTGGCTGTTTTATAGGTGACCCCGTGTACTGTGAGCGAAGTCCCTTCATGCTGCCTGCAATGGGCAGATATATTTTGCCAGCTACGCGCAGGAGATTTGTGCTTGCTCCGAGCACTATTAGGTTGCCTGCTACGGACAATGCCAGGAAATGGGGGAATATTACCTGAACAGGTCCCCTTTTGATAAGACATTTTTATCTGTCTTTTTAGTTTTTTCCTGTGTAAAGGGCTCCCTGAGCTAGGAAATAACCCTGTGTTTTGCTGAGAGGACTTGCTTACCTCAGCATCAGAGGAGTCAGAGTTAAGGAAGTTTCTGACAGAAAAGGTTTTCTTTTTCTTTATAGGAATATCCTCTGAAGAGACAGAGGATGAGGGAGAAGAATGAGCTGCCCTTTTATGGGGTCTTTTCCCTGGAAACTATCAGCCATTGAGGACAGTATGAGGGAATCTGTCGCAAAGACAGAGACACAGTCCTCTATGCCAGCGCTGACAGGAAAAATCTGACCAGTGGCTGACCGCACGCACGCACATGACCGCGGGCGCGCGCGCGCCGGCAAGCCTCTGTAAGTGTGGGAGAGGAGGTGAAATTTCTTTCACTCTTCTCTCCCTCAGCAATTTCGGTAGGCTTTCTGCCTAACCCACCTGCTGTTGCTAGGTGGCAAGCCTCCCAAAGAACAAAGTCCTGTGCTTGCACAGGTGCCCCACCATTCGAGATGTACACAAACAAAATTAGAGGAACCACAGCAGCTTCTTGCAAGTGATTGCTTTGTCCAATAGGAATACATAAGGAAGTGTCTGTTGATTTTAATTCTATTACATTCTATTTTACACAGTATATTCAGCTTTATACACAGTAGGTGATGTTCAGTTTTGAAATGGACATCCAAAACTGAATGTAAGTAAATTAACGATTTGGACAGTGATAGAGAATGATTTGATTTGATTTGATTTCAGTTGATTTAAATCAACATTAAAATTGAATACAAAATCAAACATTAGTAAATATACCCTCTAGGATTAATTGTTAGGAAAGGTCACACACTATGGGCAGGATTCAAATGTGCTCCTGTCCCTCCTGCCCCCTATTGCGCACACTGGCTGTATTCTAATGTTACTGCTGACGGGCGCGACAACTTCATTTCAGCTCGCTACCCCCGGAGGGAGCGAGCTGAAATGCCTGTGAAGAGACCCGTTTGGGCACCCGAATGGGTCTCTTCACGATCGCGCCCATTACTTTAGTCGTGTTTAGGTGCTTGACGCAACTAAACCAGACTGTAATGAGCGCGTTCAGTGCGATAACGGGGCACATTTGCATATTGCCCCTCTATCTAGTTGGTGCGATATCATTCGAATCCGGCCCTATATGTTATTTTGCATTTCCCCTGTTATTACACAAAATTACATTAGGCCTGCAAGTTGAGGGGGTATTGTGACACCTTAGTATAGGATAAGGCCGTGTACAGCAGTGTTGTGTTTCCTTACAGGGATCTGTAGGAGAATAAGCGGATGAAGTTGCAAGAGTAACGCCAATGAGAACCTTTGTGTTTGCACTGTCTCTATCGTGTATTTCTTATCTTCTGGGCAGACAGTGGCCCTTGCAAGTTCAAGATTCCATCTGGTTCATAAGCACTCATAGGTGAAATTTTGGATCTGAGGCCATAAGTGCCAGGGATGATTTCTACTAAAACCCATAATCCCTATTTTTGTATTGGATCGGTAGGGAGTTGTTGAAGACTTTGAGGTAGGATGGCACTCACACTTTGTCCATTCATCCTAGACTGTTTGTATTGTATCCTTTGCCTCGTCTTTTCAGATTTGTCAATTCGGGAAATCATTCCTCTGGATTATCTTCCATTGGCATAGAGGTGAATGACTGTATGGGACCCTTCTGGCCATGCTCTTACATGTACTACATATATCTGTTCTTATGAAGTGTAGATGCAGTCACATTATCAACTGAAACTAGTGAAATTACCTATGTGTGAGACACAGATTGCATCATGTCTCAAAGATCTTATAAGTACATAGAAAGTACCTCATGCTTCATTTAATTGATACAGAAAGCTTCATTCTCACAAATACTGGTAAAAAAATCAATACTGGTTCAAGCAGGAGCAGATTAAGAAAGGAGAGGACCCAAGCGCAGGCTCCTTGTGGGCCCCTCATCACTCTCAGCGGCTGGCTTTGTGCAGAAGTCTACTGTGCCTTTGCAGGACTCTGGGAAAATGGTGATTTACAGTATATTACCAGTGCCGGCCAACGCAGGACTCCAGGAGGGTAAGTAGAATTTTATGGGTGTAGGGTGTGCGATGTGGGCCTCCTGGATCCAAGGGGATTATGTGCACCGCACACCATTCACCCATTATATCTATGACAATGGGTTCATGTGTACAACATTGCTTCTATGCTGCAGGTGATTACACTCTTTAAAATTGGCTCTACTTGGCTTAGAGAGTTGTGTCAATGTATGTGATGGCTGCATAGCTGTGACCAATTATTTTGCATGGTAATTTGAACATCATCAGCGTTTGGCTGTAGTGTAAAACAGGATCAGTATGTAAACCTGGTGGTCGGGATCCCGGCCGTCATTATACTGACAGTGGGATCCTGACCACAGGTATGCCGGCAGCGGGCTGAGTGCTAGCAAGCCCCTTGTGGGCTCGCCTCGGGCACGGTGGCTTGCTGAGCTCACCACAAAATGTATTCTCCCTCTATGGGTGTCGTGGACGCCCATAGATGGAGGAAAATCTCTATTTCCCCACTAGTTGGGATTCCGATGTCGGTATTGTGACATCCGGGATCCCAACTAGCGGTGTGGTGACCGTTTCCCTGTAAAACAAGGAAAAGCACTATATGCTATGTTAGAGGGGGTTGTGTTTGCGACTGTATTAGTGTCAAAATGAAGGCAGGCTCAGTCTTGTCTGACTGAAATCTTCGGGTATCCACAAAATAAAGGAACATTGTATTTTGTCATGGGAATTCATTTATATTTGTCTTTGTGTGAAATTTCAAGGTACAATAGTATGTTTTGGACAGCTAACTAGCAGTTGTCAGAATGAGAACACGGGCTAAGTGTACAATGTTATCCGTCCCCAAGGAATAAGAAAGAACTTGTGTTCAGCAGTAGGACAAGACGTATGGAGCTGATGGGCAGATTACAAAGACACCTGTGAAGCTTCTATGACTTTGTAATTAAAATCACATCAGTTCTTTTGTCTTTGCACTGAACTGAACTATTGTTTGGAGACTGTGCGATATTTTATTTTTTAATGGATTGTTTTGTTCTGGATAGTGTGCTATGTATAAACAGTCTGCAAAAGATAGGCCTGAATGACAGTGTCATTCTTGTATGGCTACACACGGCCTAAATACATAAACTACATTTTCTATGGAAGCTTCAAAAACTTGCCTAACCATTATTGTGGTGTTCCCACTGGACCTAGATTCTTCAGATACACACACTTAAATAAAGCAGACAAGACAGTACTGTATATGCATTTCATTTTAAATATGCTTAATAATAATAATAATAATAAATAATAAGCAGTAATATTAAATGATACTTATAGATTTCTATGGATGGAGGCTACTAAACTGTTGGATTTCCTCAGCACAACTTAGGGACTAATTCAGACCTGATCGGTACTGTTTTTGCACAGCAGCCGATCAGGTCGTCTCATCCCTGTGATCGCCTCTGCCTGATTGACAGGCAGATGCGTTCGCTGGGCAGGAGGGGGCGGGCCGGCGGCGTTTGGCTGCCGTTTTAGAGGCGCAGTCCGGGCAACGCAGGTGTGCCCGGACCGTGCAGGGGGCAGGCCGAGGCGCCTGCGTGATGTCACACGCAACCGCTGCGACCCTCACAGTGATTAGTAGCTCCCTGCCAGCGTGCAGGATCTGCGCTGCTAGGGAGCTACTCTTTAAGTACAAAAGCATCGCCGCTGTGCGATGCTTTTGTACTTGTGCTGGGGGGAGGGGGGGAGGGCCTGACATGCAGAGTGGACTAGCCCTGTGCATCACCCCGCATGTCTGTGTGACTGATCCTCATCTACGATCAGATCTGAATTAGACCCTTAGAACACCATGACACAAGTAGTAAAGACAGTTCAAATTTCCACTCACTGTCATAATCAGGGATCGTAATGGGATTAAATATGGTTTGCCCTCAACCTATTAATAATTAACTTTTTACAATGTTGACTTCTGTATTAAAGTAAGCCGATGGTGACTACTATCTATGGTCATGTGGAGTTGGGTGGTGGGGGCACCAAGTCCACATTAAATAAACCAAGCCCATATTGTAATTAGAGATGAGCGGGTTCGGTTCCTCTGAATCCGAACCCGCCCGAACTTCAGGTTTTTTACACGGGTCCGAGCAGGCTCGGATCTTCCCGCCTTGCTCGGCTAACCCGAGCGCGCCCGAACGTCATCATCACGCTGTCGGATTCTCGCGAGGCTCGGATTCTATCGCGAGACTCGGATTCTATATAAGGAGCCGCGCGTCGCCGCCGTTTTCACACGTGCATTGAGAGTCATAGGGAGAGGACGTGGCTGGCGTCCTCTCCGTTTAGAGAAGAGAGAGACACAGTATTTTGGGGAGCATTATTAGGAGGAGTACTACTATACTGTATACTACTATACTACTTGCTGACGTGATATTTATAGATTAGATAGTGTGACTGTAAGTGTATTATCTGACTTGTGGGGGAGACACTGACAGTGGGGAGCAGTTAGAGTCTGAGAGCAGGACTCAGGAGTACATATAACGTACAGTGCACACTTTTGCTGCCAGAGTCAGTGCCACACTGCCATTGTTGTGACCACACTGACCACCAGTATAATAATATATTTTGTGATTGTCTGCTTAGGCCTCGGAGTACTAGTTGCAAGTTGCAACGTGACCTGAAGTGACCACCAGTTTAATAATCAATCACCACCAGTTTAATATATATATATATATATATATATAATTGTATATAATATATATATATATATAATATTGTATACCACCTACCCGTGGTTTTTTTTTTTTCATTCTTCTTTATACATACTACTATAGTAGCTTACTGTAGCAGTCTGCGGTGCTGTGCTGACCTGACAGTGTCCAGCAGGTCCGTCATCAGTCATTACATAATAAATATATATAGTACCTGTCCGGCTGCAGTACTAGTGATATTATATTGATTTCATCTCATTATCAATAATTTATCATCCAGTCTAGACTCTATATTAGCAGCAGACACAGTACGTTAGTCCACGGCTGTAGCTACCTCTGTGTCGGCACTCGGCAGTCCATCCATAATTGTATACCACCTACCCGTGGTTTTTTTTCTTTCTTTCTTCTTTGTACATACTACTATAGAGTATAGTAGCTTACTGTAGCAGTCTGCAGTGCTGCTGAGCTGACAGTGTCCAGCAGGTCCGTCATTAGTCATCATTACCTAATAAATATATTATCTACCTGTCCGGCTGCAGTACTAGTGATATTATATATACATACATATATATATATTGATTTCATCTCATTATCAATCATCCAGTCTATATTAGCAGCAGACACAGTACGTTAGTCCATGGCTGTAGCTACCTCTGTGTCGGCACTCGGCAGTCCATCCATAATTGTATACCACCTACCCGTGGTTTTTTTTTTTTTCTTTCTTCTTTGTACATACTACTATAGAGTATAGTAGCTTACTGTAGCAGTCTGCGGTGCTGCTGAGCTGACAGTGTCCAGCAGGTCCGTCATCAGTCATCATTACCTAATAAATATATTATCTACCTGTCCGGCTGCAGTACTAGTGATATTTTATATACATACATATATATATTGATTTCATCTCATTATCAATCATCCAGTCTATATTAGCAGCAGACACAGTACGTTAGTCCACGGCTGTAGCTACCTCTGTGTCGGCACTCAGCAGTCCATCCATAATTGTATACCACCTACCCGTGGTTTTTTTTTTTCTTTCTTCTTTGTACATACTACTATAGTATAGTAGCTTACTGTAGCAGTCTGCGGTGCTGCTGAGCTGACAGTGTCCCGCAGGTCCGTCATCAGTCATCATTACCTAATAAATATATTATCTACCTGTCCGGCTGCAGTACTAGTGATATTATATATACATTGATTTCATCTCATTATCAATCATCCAGTCTATATTAGCAGCAGACACAGTACGTTAGTCCACGGCTGTAGCTACCTCTGTGTCTGCACTCGGCAGTCCATCCATAAGTATACTAGTATCCATCCATCTCCATTGTTTACCTGAGGTGCCTTTTAGTTGTGCCTATTAAAATATGGAGAACAAAAATGTTGAGGTTCCAAAATTAGGGAAAGATCAAGATCCACTTCCACCTTGTGCTGAAGCTGCTGCCACTAGTCATGGCCGAGACGATGAAATGCCAGCAACGTCGTCTGCCAAGGCCGATGCCCAATGTCATAGTACAGAGCATGTCAAATCCAAAACACCAAATATCAGTAAAAAAAGGACTCCAAAACCTAAAATAAAATTGTCGGAGGAGAAGCGTAAACTTGCCAATATGCCATTTACCACACGGAGTGGCAAGGAACGGCTGAGGCCCTGGCCTATGTTCATGGCTAGTGGTTCAGCTTCACATGAGGATGGAAGCACTTAGCCTCTCGCTAGAAAACTGAAAAGACTCAAGCTGGCAAAAGCACCGCAAAGAACTGTGCGTTCTTCGAAATCCCAAATCCACAAGGAGAGTCCAATTGTGTCGGTTGCGATGCCTGACCTTCCCAACACTGGACGTGAAGAGCATGCGCCTTCCACCATTTGCACGCCCCCTGCAAGTGCTGGAAGGAGCACCCGCAGTCCAGTTCCTGATAGTCAGATTGAAGATGTCAGTGTTGAAGTACACCAGGATGAGGAGGATATGGGTGTTGCTGGCGCTCGGGAGGAAATTGACCAGGAGGATTCTGATGGTGAGGTGGTTTGTTTAAGTCAGGCACCCGGGGAGACACCTGTTGTCCGTGGGAGGAATATGGCCGTTGACATGCCTGGTGAAAATACCAAAAAAATCAGCTCTTCAGTGTGGAGGTATTTCAACAGAAAAGCGGACAACAGGTGTCAAGCCGTGTGTTGCCTTTGTCAAGTTGTAATAAGTAGGGGTAAGGACGTTAACCACCTCGGAACATCCTCCCTTATACGTCACCTGCAGCGCATTCATAATAAGTCAGTGACAAGTTCAAAAACTTTGGGTGACAGCGGAAGCAGTCCACTGACCAGTAAATCCCTTCCTCTTGTAACCAAGCTCACGCAAACCACCCCACCAACTCCCTCAGTGTCAATTTCCTCCTTCCCCAGGAATGCCAATAGTCCTGCAGGCCATGTCACTGGCAATTCTGACGATTCCTCTCCTGCCTGGGATTCCTCCGATGCATCCTTGCGTGTAACGCCTACTGCTGCTGGCGCTGCTGTTGTTGCTGCTGGGAGTCGATGGTCATCCCAGAGGGGAAGTCGGAAGACCACTTGTACTACTTCCAGTAAGCAATTGACTGTCCAACAGTCCTTTGCGAGGAAGATGAAATATCACAGCAGTCATCCTGCTGCAAAGCGGATAACTGAGGCCTTGACAACTATGTTGGTGTTAGACGTGCGTCCGGTATCCGCCGTTAGTTCACAGGGAACTACACAATTTCTTGAGGTAGTGTGCCCCCGTTACCAAATACCATCTAGGTTCCACTTCTCTAGGCAGGCGATACCGAAAATGTACACAGACCTCAGAAAAAGAGTCACCAGTGTCCTAAAAAATGCAGCTGTACCCAATGTCCACTTAACCACGGACATGTGGACAAGTGGAGTAGGGCAGGGTCAGGACTATATGACTGTGACAGCCCACTGGGTAGATGTATGGACTCCCGCCGCAAGAACAGCAGCGGCGGCACCAGTAGCAGCATCTCGCAAACGCCAACTCTTTCCTAGGCAGGCTACGCTTTGTATCACCGCTTTCCAGAATACGCACACAGCTGAAAACCTCTTACGGCAACTGAGGAAGATCATCGCGGAATGGCTTACCCCAATTGGACTCTCCTGTGGATTTGTGGCATCGGACAACGCCAGCAATATTGTGTGTGCATTAAATATGGGCAAATTCCAGCACGTCCCATGTTTTGCACATACCTTGAATTTGGTGGTGCAGAATTTTTTAAAAAACAACAGGGGCGTGCAAGAGATGCTGACGGTGGCCAGAAGAATTGCGGGACACTTTCGGCGTACAGGCACCACGTACAGAAGACTGGAGCACCACCAAAAACTACTGAACCTGCCCTGCCATCATCTGAAGCAAGAAGTGGTAACGAGGTGGAATTCAACCCTCTATATGCTTCAGAGGTTGGAGGAGCAGCAAAAGGCCATTCAAGCCTATACAATTGAGCACGATATAGGAGGTGGAATGCACCTGTCTCAAGCGCAGTGGAGAATGATTTCAACGTTGTGCAAGGTTCTGATGCCCTTTGAACTTGCCACACGTGAAGTCAGTTCAGACACTGCCAGCCTGAGTCAGGTCATTCCCCTCATCAGGCTTTTGCAGAAGAATCTGGAGACATTGAAGGAGGAGCTAACACGGAGCGATTCCGCTAGGCATGTGGGACTTGTGGATGGAGCCCTTAATTCGCTTAACAAGGATTCACGGGTGGTCAATCTGTTGAAATCAGAGCACTACATTTTGGCCACTGTGCTCGATCCTAGATTTAAAGCCTACCTTGGATCTCTCTTTCCGGCAGACACAAGTCTGCTGGGGTTGAAAGATCTGCTGGTGAGAAAATTGTCAAGTCAAGCGGAACGCGACCTGTCAACATCTCCTCCTTCACATTCTCCCGCAACTGGGGGTGCGAGGAAAAGGCTCAGAATTCCGAGCCCACCCGCTGGCGGTGATGCAGGGCAGTCTGGAGCGACTGCTGATGCTGACATCTGGTCCGGACTGAAGGACCTGACAACGATTACGGACATGTCGTCTACTGTCACTGCATATGATTCTCTCACCATTGAAAGAATGGTGGAGGTTTATATGAGTGACCGCATCCAAGTAGGCACGTCACACAGTCCGTACTTATACTGGCAGGAAAAAGAGGCAATTTGGAGGCCCTTGCACAAACTGGCTTTATTCTACCTAAGTTGCCCTCCCACAAGTGTGTACTCCGAAAGAGTGTTTAGTGCCGCCGCTCACCTTGTCAGCAATCGGCGTACGAGGTTACATCCAGAAAATGTGGAGAAGATGATGTTCATTAAAATGAATTATAATCAATTCCTCCGTGGAGACATTGACCAGCAGCAATTGCCTCCACAAAGTACACAGGGAGCTGAGATGGTGGATTCCAGTGGGGACGAATTAATAATCTGTGAGGAGGGGGATGTACACGGTGATATATCGGAGGATGATGATGAGGTGGACATCTTGCCTCTGTAGAGCCAGTTTGTGCAAGAAGAGATTAATTGCTTCTTTTTTGGTGGGGGTCCAAACCAACCCATCATTTCAGTCACAGTCGTGTGGCAGACCCTGTCACTGAAATGATGGGTTGGTTAAAGTGTGCATGTCCTGTTTATACAACATAAGGGTGGGTGGGACAGTTCCATCTTGCACCTCTTTTTTCTTTAATTTTTCTTTGCGTCATGTGCTGTTTGGGGAGGGTTTTTTGGAAGGGACATCCTGCGTGACACTGCAGTGCCACTCCTAGATGGGCCCGGTGTTTGTGTCGGCCACTAGGGTCGCTTATCTTACTCACACAGCTACCTCATTGCGCCTCTTTTTTTCTTTGCGTCATGTGCTGTTTGGGGAGGGTTTTTTGGAAGGGACATCCTGCGTGACACTGCAGTGACACTCCTAGATGGGCCCGGTGTTTGTGTCGGCCACTAGGGTCGCTTATCTTACTCACACAGCTACCTCATTGCGCCTCTTTTTTTCTTTGCGTCATGTGCTGTTTGGGGAGGGTTTTTTGGAAGGGACATCCTGCGTGACACTGCAGTGACACTCCTAGATGGGCCCGGTGTTTGTGTCGGCCACTAGGGTCGCTTATCTTACTCACACAGCTACCTCATTGCGCCTCTTTTTTTCTTTGCGTCATGTGCTGTTTGGGGAGGGTTTTTTGGAAGGGACATCCTGCGTGACACTGCAGTGACACTCCTAGATGGGCCCGGTGTTTGTGTCGGCCACTAGGGTCGCTTATCTTACTCACACAGCTACCTCATTGCGCCTCTTTTTTTCTTTGCGTCATGTGCTGTTTGGGGAGGGTTTTTTGGAAGGGACATCCTGCGTGACACTGCAGTGACACTCCTAGATGGGCCCGGTGTTTGTGTCGGCCACTAGGGTCGCTTATCTTACTCACACAGCTACCTCATTGCGCCTCTTTTTTTCTTTGCGTCATGTGCTGTTTGGGGAGGGTTTTTTGGAAGGGACATCCTGCGTGACACTGCAGTGACACTCCTAGATGGGCCCGGTGTTTGTGTCGGCCACTAGGGTCGCTTATCTTACTCACACAGCTACCTCATTGCGCCTCTTTTTTTCTTTGCGTCATGTGCTGTTTGGGGAGGGTTTTTTGGAAGGGACATCCTGCGTGACACTGCAGTGACACTCCTAGATGGGCCCGGTGTTTGTGTCGGCCACTAGGGTCGCTTATCTTACTCACACAGCTACCTCATTGCGCCTCTTTTTTTCTTTGCGTCATGTGCTGTTTGGGGAGGGTTTTTTGGAAGGGACATCCTGCGTGACACTGCAGTGACACTCCTAGATGGGCCCGGTGTTTGTGTCGGCCACTAGGGTCGCTTATCTTACTCACACAGCTACCTCATTGCGCCTCTTTTTTTCTTTGCGTCATGTGCTGTTTGGGGAGGGTTTTTTGGAAGGGACATCCTGCGTGACACTGCAGTGACACTCCTAGATGGGCCCGGTGTTTGTGTCGGCCACTAGGGTCGCTTATCTTACTCACACAGCTACCTCATTGCGCCTCTTTTTTTCTTTGCGTCATGTGCTGTTTGGGGAGGGTTTTTTGGAAGGGACATCCTGCGTGACACTGCAGTGACACTCCTAGATGGGCCAGGTGTTTGTGTCGGCCACTAGGGTCGCTTAGCTTAGTCATCCAGCGACCTAGGTGCAAATTTTAGGACTAAAAATAATATTGTGAGGTGTGAGGTATTCAGAATAGACTGAAAATGAGTGTAAATTATGGTTTTTGAGGTTAATAATACTTTGGGATCAAAATGACCCCCAAATTCTATGATTTAAGCTGTTTTTTAGTGTTTTTTGAAAAAAACACCCGAATCCAAAACACACCCGAATCCGACAAAAAAAATTCGGTGAGGTTTTGCCAAAACGCGGTCGAACCCAAAACACGGCCGCGGAACTGAACCCAAAACCAAAACACAAAACCCGAAAAATTTCCGGCGCTCATCTCTAATTGTAATGTGCTGGTAGAAAAGCATGGGCCACCTGCTTGTGTTTGCCCTGCAGGCTGAAAGTTGCCAGCCAACCCCTGATCATAATTAATGTAATTTCAATCCAATCAGATTTATAGGAAACAAACTAAAAAGTTACAGATGATGATTCTGCAGTGGTAATAGGATGGAACTTATGATTATGCTTCTGTTTTATCTGAAGTGCATAATATCTGTAAGTTCTGGTTCATGCTTCTTTGGTGGGGCTAATGTCTCTACATCTAACATACCTTGAACAACACACAGAATCCTTCATTTACCATAACAAATATGGTTTGCCAGAGAACAGATTACAGACAACTCAGGAACTAACAGTTGTTAAATAATGCTAAGTAGCCAATAATGGAGCACATGCTAGTGTGTCATGAAAGGTCCACTAGGGGAATGCAGTAACACTCAACAAGGGCATAACCAGTCACTTAGTTAGTGTGGTCTTCCAACTAATGAGCCTGATCTTTCCACAAAGAACACAGCATATTATGCATTCTCATACATGCAAACACAGCGCATGTAAGATGCACTAACATCTGAGGACTCCAGACTCACTGTTCCACACAGCACAACACATCACTACTGTACCTCAACTACCCTCCTCACTCTCTGCCCTTAACTTTGCCACACACTTCACATCCAAAATTGACTCCATACATCAGTACATCACATTCCACCAGACCCTCAACAACCCTTCCCCTCTTTTAACTGACCACCCCTCCCCATTCTTCCTTCCAACCCTGACTTCCTTTTCCCCTATAGCTGGCGAGGATATCAAAGCCCTCATCCGGTACTGCCCCCCCCCTCCCACTTGACCATATCCTCTCCTGACTCCTCCGTTACCTCTCCTGCCTGTTACCATCTTGCCCACCTCCACAATCTCTCCGTCTCTTCATGTACCCTCTGCATTCAAGCATGCCATTGTCTCCACTATTCTTAAAAAAACATCCCTCAATCCTAACACTTTCTCCAACTACCGACACATCTCTCTCCTCCCTTTTGCTTCCAAACTCCTCAAGTGTATTGTCTACACCAATTTACTGCCTTTCTTTCCTCTCACTCCATGCTTTACCCACATTATTCTGGAATCCATCCTCTCCACTACACTGAAACTGCCCTCATGAAAGTTTGCAATGACCTCCTTCCTGCCAAAACCAAGGGCCACTACTCTCTGTTTATTTTCCTTAACCTCTCTCCAGCTTTTGACAATGTGGACCACCCTCTCCTACTACAAATCCTTTACTCCTTTGGTCTGTGAGATACTGCCCTCCTACCTCTCTGACCGTTCCTTCTCTGTCTCCTCCCTTGCCTACACCTCCCCCCACTTCCACTAACAGTAGGTGTTCCCCAAGGTTCTGTTCTTGGACCTCTTCTTTTCTCTCTCTATATACATCCTATTTAGGTAAGCTCATTAGCTCTTATGACTTCGATTATACCCTCTATGTTGGTGATACTCAAAACTGCCTTTCCTCTCCTGACCTCTTCTCCTCTCTTCTCACTCATATCTCCAACTGTCTCTGTACTACAGTACCACTTCTTGGATGTCTGAGCAATTTTTTTTAAACTTAACATAAGACTGACCTTATCATCTTCCTACCCTCCTGCATAACCTCACCTCCCACAATGTAATGCTTTGAGAGAACTACTATCTACTCTAGCCCCCAAGTACTATGTCTTGGTGTTATTCTTGACCCCTCCGTCTTCTTTAAACCACACATTCAGTACCTTTTACAGTTCTGCCTTTTCCATCTCAAAAATATTTCCAGAATCAGACCCTTTCTCACCCTGAGTGCTACTAAGACCCGCATCCACTCACTCGTCATCTCCAGATTTGACTACTGTAATCTCCTCCTATCTGGCCTAACTGACAAATACCTCTACACTTCAATCTATCCTCAATGCTGCAGTCTGGCTCATCATCCTCTTTAAACGTGCTATGTCTGCCTCCCCTCTCTTACAAGCACTATGCTGGCTCCTCTTCACCTTGAGAATCCAATTCAAGCATCTCACAGGCCCTCACCCATTCCTGACAGTGCCTCCACTAAAACCTTTGATCCGCTATAATATAACAGCAGAGTATGGGAGGTTTGAGAAACCTCTGTAACCTACCAATGCAAGGCTTCTGCAGTGGAAGTTATAGTTGCACTACTGTACCACCTATGGCGGTGTGGGTGCTACTACCTGTTACCTGTACTCTTCCTGCTTTTGTCGGCCCAATCATTACAGTAGACCAGTAACTTGACACTAATAACCATATATTATAACTTTAATCCTATCTTTAAGTTAAATGTTAAATGACACTAACATGTTCACAAACACATGTAACACAGCAGGAAGTTTAACAGTACAATCTTAAGATCTCTACAACCCCCTTTCCCCAAGTAACCACTTTTCCCTCCAAGCAGTGGATATATATTTGCAAATATATAGAGTTAGTTCAGTGCACTGGAATAGTCTCCTCCGAATGAGTCCCCCCCAAACACTGTTTATGTAGTTAGTCTAAATCCTGAAGCTGCCAGTTTGGACAGTGGGATGATAGGAGGTATCTGCCCCCACTCACCATTGGTCCGTGGCCAAAATTAAGACTAAATTAGTAGTTTTGGGCTCCTGGATAAAGTTGGTTTCTATTCCACGGTAAATAGGGATCTCAGTGACTCCCCTGTGGGCTTCTCAAGCAAAAAGTCACTAGCAATGGCGGGTTTCCATTTAACACACTCAGGTTATTCCAGATCCCTGTTGAGGATGAGGATGAGGCTATCGTCTTAATAACCCCTTCACTAGTGGCTCCCCTCAGATAGGAATATAACTTCTATAGACATGAATAGAGTCCATAGTAATATTACTCTCTGTGCTCTAATTTTATGTGGGATTTGATCCAGTGTCCTGCCGGTGATAACTACACAGGGCAATCAGGTGAGTAGGTATATCTGCCACCTAGTACTCACTATAGTCAGTACTAACGTATGTGTTGAATAGATCAAGTTAAGGGTAGATCCTGTGCTGGTACCTTCAGTCTACTACCCCTGTCTCCCTAAACCAATGTGGTGATGTGATGTGAACACTCACTATTGCAGCTGCCAGAACATCAGACGGGGCTGTACTGTGGAGGGACGGCTCCTTTGCTCTCCTCCCGCTGGGCATTCCTGTTTCACCGCTGCTCCTATCGGGACCCAGGCAGGAGCTTGCAAGGCGGGTCATTAAAGCCGGGACCCTTCTCGTGAGGTGGTCACTAATGGGGGCTGCTTCAATCAGACGGGGTTACCGTGGCTGCCCTTATCAACACGGTTGTTTATATTTTCTCTTCGGGATCAGGACTAGGAAGTGACATAATGAGAGGACAGTAGATAACTTATGCCCTTACAGCACCTAACTGTTTTATCCATTCTCTGTTCGTTTGAGGTTATTTAGTTATATCCATGCACCATTGGACCCTCGCGGGCTTGCTTCGCTCGCCACACTTCGGGCTCAGTGTCTTGCTTTGCTCACCACAGGTTACTATTCCAAATAGTTTGGTACATGGACCCAGGGGCTTATGGGAAAGGTCATCTCCACAAAGAGAAACTAGATGCTACCAGCGTAACTCCCGCACCTCAACCTCCTTCTCATCCGGGTCCTTCACTCCCAACCACATGTCCACTTTACCCGGGATCACCATGCTCCCCCATCACAGTACTTATCCAGGTAATGATACAACATTGAATCATATACACTGCTCAAAAAAATAAAGGGAACACTAAAATAACATATCCTAGAACTGAATGAATGAAAAATTCTTATTCAATACTTTGTTCTTTACATAGTTGAATGTGCTGACAACAAAATCACACAAAAATTATCAATGGAAATCAAATTTATTAACCCATGGAGGTCTGGCTTTGGAGTCACACTCAAAATTAAAGTGGAAAAACACACTACAGGCTGATCCAACTTTGATGTAATGTCCTTAAAACAAGTCAAAATGAGGCTCAGTAGTGTATGTGGCCTCCACGTGCCTGTATGACCTCCCTACAACACCTGGGCATGCTCCTGATGAGGTGGCGGATGGTCTCCTGAGGGATCTCCTCCCAGACCTGGACTAAATCATCCGCCAACTCCTGGACATTCTGTGGTGCAATGTGGCATTGGTGGATGGAGCGAGACATGATGTCCCAGATGTGCTCAATTGGATTCAGGTCTGGGGAATGGACAGGCCAGTCCATAGCATCAATGCCTTTGTCTTGCAGGAACTGCTGACACACTCCAGCCACATGAGGTCTAGCATTGTCTTGCATTAGGAGGAACCCAGGGCCAACCGCACCAGCATATGGTCTCACAAGGGGTCTGAGGATCTCATCTCGGTACCTAATGGCAGTCAGGCTACCTCTGGTGAGCACATGGAGGGCTGTGCGTCCCCCCAAAGAAATGCCACCCCACACCATTACTGACCCACTGCTAAACCGGTCATGCTGGAGGATGTTGCAGGCAGAACGTTCTCCATGGCATCTCCAGACTCTGTCACGTCTGTCACATGTGTCCAGTGAGAACCTGCTTTCATCTGTGAAGAGCACAGGGCGCAAGTGGCGAATTTGCCAATCTTTGTGTTCTCTGGCAATTGCCAAACGTCCTGCACGGTGTTGGGCTGTAAGCACAACCCCCACCTGTGGAAGTCGGGCCCTCATACCACCCTTATGGAGTCTGTTTCTGATCGTTTGAGTAGACACATGCACATTTGTGGCTTGCTGGAGGTCATTTTGCAGGGCTCTGGCAGTGCTCCTCCTGTTCCTCCTTGCACAAAGGCGGAGGTAGCGGTCTTGCTGCTGGGTTGTTGCCCTCCTACGGCCTCCTCCACGTCTCCTGATGTACTGGCCTGTCTCCTGGTAGCGCCTCCATGCTCTGGTCACTACGCTGACAGACACAGTAAACCTTCTTACCACAGCTCGCATTGATGTGCCATCCTGGATGAGCTGCACTACCTGAGCCACTTGTGTGGGTTGTAGACTCCGTCTCATGCTACCACTAGTGTGAAAGCACCGCCAGCTTTCAAAAGTGACCAAAACATCAGCCAGAAAGCATAAGAGCTGAGAAGTGGTCTGTGGTCTCCACCTGCAGAACAACTCCTTTATTGGGGGTGTCTTGCTAATTGCCTATAATTTCCACCTGTTGTCTGTTCCATTTGCACAACAGCATGTGAAATTGATTGTCAATCAGTGTTGCTTCATAAGTGGACAGTTTGATTTCACAGAAGTGTGATTGACTTGGAGTTACATAGTGTTGTTTAAGTGTTCCCTTTATTTTTTTGAGCAGTGTATATACATGCAACGAACATATATATTATAATACATACATGCAATATTTTTCTTATGTTATATACATGTCCCACAATTGCAACAGATATATAATCCTCTACAATAATAATAATAATAATAATAATAATAATAAAATGCACAAACCAAGATAAACACACAGTCCAAGAAGTAGTTTAATTCATATTTGGTAAATTTAGTATATTAAAACCAATATATGGCCCCTTTACTCAAATAATAATTTGTACTTCCTTTAGTATATTATTAATAATCTGTGCCCCCTTTAGTTGAATAATGATAATATGCTTCCCTTTAGTTAAATAAAAGCAATCTGTGCTCCTTTTAGCCTAACAATAATAATATGTACCCCAAGAGCTGAATTAAAGGGGGGGCACTGGGGTCAAGTACCCCGGGCCCCCCTGTCTGAAAGGGCCCGGGGTACATTGGACTTTACAACCTCATTATCTGTGTGGGACTTTATAATAGACTGTATTGAACTATATTGGTTTCGCTATCGATTAGCATTAGCTTTCTTCCTTGAATGGTGTAACCATATGTTTGTTCATTTTTTATTTTTTCACAAGTTTTACATGTTTTTTACTGTTTATTTGTCATGCTGGTTTTCTCACCTGTACAAGTAAAATGTTTACTTTAGCATCCATCACTTATCCAAATGTATTGTGTATCGTCCCAGGTGACACACTCTGCAACATTACAGGTCACTATCCTAATAATATACATTGTTTCTCCGCAGAGGGGTGTTAAGACCCCAAAACATTGGTCTGTGTAGCTATCTGCTAGAGATTATTATAATCAATTTGCACAGTGCTGTACAGAGAATATTTTATGAAGTGGATGAGTAAGACCAGGTTGATATTATTTAGTGAGTAATGCACATGCTTTCTTTATATTGAAAAAGTACAAAAGTGGGTGGTCCTCGTAACCAGGGCCGGTGCTAGGGTGTTCGGCGCCCCTCTGCAAATGATAAATTTGCGCCCTCCCATATTCAACAAAGGGTCAGCACACGCCTTTGGCGTGCGCCAGGAAAAGGGGTGTGGTCTCACAAGTAAGGGGCATGGCCACACAATAGTACCCCCATTTAAAATTACGCCACACAGTAGCACAATCTTATTCATCTTATACGTAAGTCCCATCCATAGTAGTAGCGTCCTTATATGTAATGCACCCCAGTAGTAGTATCGTCCTTATACATAATGCACCCACAGTAGTAGTAGCAGTGTCCTTATACGTAGTGCAACCCCAGTAGTAGAAGCGTTCTTATACGTAATGCCCCCCCAGTAGTAGCAGCGTCCTTATACGTAGTGCACCCCCAGTAGCAGAAGCGTCCTTATACGTAATTCCCCCTAGTAGTAGTAGCATCCTTATACGTAATGCCCGCCCAGTAGTAGTAGCGTACTTACATGTAATGCCCCGCCAGTAGAAGCTTCGTTATACGTAATACCCCCCCAGTAGTAGTAGTGTCTTTACATGTAATGCCCCCCAGTAGTAGCGTCATTATACGTAATGCCCCCCCCAATAGTAGTAGCGTCCGTAAATGTAATGCCCCCAGTAGTAGTGTCATTATACGTAATGCCCCCCCAGTAGTAGTGTCCATAATGCATGCGCACACAGACATACCTCACACACACAATTCACACATATATACACACACATACACCCCCACCATACACACACACACATACATTTCTCTCTCACCCTCCACTTACCTAAGTCTGGCTGGGCGCCACTGTAATCACTGTCCCTCTCTCTACAGCAGCCTGGTCCGTTTAGCTCCGCCCCTTCTGCCCTGTGTAGCTCCACCCCTTCTACCCCGTGTAGCTCCGCCCCCTCCTCTGATCCATACACAGCGCTGTCACACAGGTGAGGGGAGGGGAGGAGGCTTTTCATGCTGCCAGCGCTGCTGCCTGTTACAGGCACAGCAGCTGGCAGCAGCAGCAGGGGGGACAGGACGGCGCAGCAGCATGGAAGGGATGCCGAGTGGGGGGAGCGCCTCTTCATCCCAGCGCCTCCCTGCACTGCATCCCTTCGCTGAGCGGGTAGCGCCGGGCATGCTCGTAACACAGGGACATGCGGTTAGGTAAATGGCTCAGTAGGCACTGGCTACTACCAGAGCAAGATTTACACACAATATATGAGCCCAAGGGATCATGTGGGCATTATACACAGGTGCAGTAGTATATACTGCTGGAAATTTGGTGAGTATTAATCAGAGATGTGCGGACAAGGTAGGCAGGCGAGGCACTGCCTCACATGTCATAGGCCTTTTACTCCAGAGTTTTGACTATAAAAATTATTATAATAATGCAAAGAAGATATTTATAATATATTCTTCGTATTTTTCATATACTTTATATAGTCAAAACTCTGGCGTATACATTAGTATGACAGGAAAGGCCCTGCCTCACCTGCCTCACACCACCTCACGTCACTGACGCATACACTGTCTAATAGATAAATCTCTGCACCAAAAGGTGCACTAAAAGGCAGAAACAACTCTACAGTTGAACATTACAAAATATTTTGTATACACATCAAAATCTAAGCCATTTGCCCAAAACACAATAACTCTCTAAAATCATCACTGGACAACCTATGGCTCTCCAGCCAGAGACCTGCAAGGCATGTTGGGACTTTTAACCCCACATCAGATGGGGAGATACTGGTTGCCCAATCTTAATTTAAAAAGCAGTAAAATTATGAAAGTGACACATTCAGAAACCAACAGGTTTTAGATGTGAATCTGTTTAAGAGGTACTGTACTGTTGGACAACAGGGTACCTGGAGGGTTAAAATCAAGCATCACATCTCTGCTGTTCATTGTTTTACAATCATTATACATCTCTTCATTTCCTTGCTGAGGGATTGGATTAAAAAGAATCACATTGAGACAGGAGACTGAAGGGGGAGCAGAGAAACTATACATTCTCATTTATCTTTTCAATTCCATCTAATCTACCTATCTGTATTCTGCTCTGTCTTTAAAGGGACACTGTTCTCTAGTTTATGCTGTCAAACAGTTACCACTTCTTCAATAATGCAGCCTTAGACGTGTGCTAGAGCTAGACTGATAAAACTAACAGGGCACTTTCTGACTAGCATCACACTACTACATACAGTACATGTGATATGGCTAAAATAACACTTGTCTGGAAGGCACCAGCGACCTGTCATTTGTCAAAGCAAAATAGGCAAGTGTACTCATTTCTAGTGATGTGCACCGGAAATTTTTCGGGTTTTGTGTTTTGGTTTTGGGTTCGGTTCCGCGGCCGTGTTTTGGATTCGGACGCGTTTTGGCAAAACCTCACCGAAATTTTTTTGTCGGATTCGGGTGTGTTTTGGATTCGGGTGTTTTTTTCAAAAAACCCTAAAAAACAGCTTAAATCATAGAATTTGGGGGTCATTTTGATCCCATAGTATTATTAACCTCAATAACCATAATTTCCACTCATTTCCAGTCTATTCTGAACACCTCACAATATTATTTTTAGTCCTAAAATTTGCACCGAGGTCGCTGGATGGCTAAGCTAAGCGACACAAGTGGCCGACACAAACACCTGGCCCATCTAGGAGTGGCACTGCAGTGTCAGGCAGGATGGCACTTCAAAAAAATTGTCCCCAAACAGCACATGATGCAAAGAAAAAAAGAGGCGCAATGAGGTAGCTGTGTGACTAAGCTAAGCGACCCAAGTGGCCGACACAAACACCTGGCCCATCTAGGAGTGGCACTGCAGTGTCAGAAAGGATGGCACTTGAAAAAAATAGTCCCCAAAAAGCACACGATGCAAAGAAAAAAAGAGGCGCACCAAGGTCGCTGTGTGACTAAGCTAAGTGACACAAGTGGCCAACACAAACACCTGGCCCATCTAGGAGTGGCACTGCAGTGTCATGCAGGATGGCCCTTCAAAAAAATACTCCCCAAATAGCACATGATGCAAAGAAAAAAAGAGGCGCAATGAGGTAGCTGTGTGACTAAGCTAAGCGACCCTAGTGGCCGACACAAACACCTGGCCCATCTAGGAGTGGCACTGCAGTGTCACGCAGGATGGCCCTTCAAAAAAATACTCCCCAAACAGCACATGACGCAAAGAAAAAAAGAGGCGCAATGAGGTAGCTGTGTGACTAAGATAAGCAACCCAAGTGGCCGACACAAACACCTGGCCCATCTAGGAGTGGCACTGCAGTGTCAGACAGGATGGCACTTCAAAAAAATTGTCCCCAAACAGCACAGGATGCAAAGAAAAATGAAAGAAAAAAGAGGTGCAAGATGGAATTGTCCTTGGGCCCTCCCACCCACCCTTATGTTGTATAAACGGGACATGCACACTTTAATGAACCCATCATTTCAGCGACGGGGTCTGCCACACGACTGTGACTGAAATGACTGGTTGGTTTGGGCCCCACCAAAAAAGAAGCAATCAATCTCTCCTTGCACAAACTGGCTCTACAGAGGCAAGATGTCCACCTCATCATCATCGTCCGATTCATCACCCCTTTCACTGTGTACATCCCCCTCCTCACAGATTATTAATTCATCCCCACTGAAATCCACCATCTCAGGTCCCCTTGCACTTTCTGGAGGCAATTGCTGATGGTGAATGTCTCCACGGAGGAATTGATTATAATTCATTTTAATGAACATCATCTTCTCCACATTTTCTGGAAGTAACCTCGTACGCCGATTGCTGACAAGGTGAGCGGCGGCACTAAACACTCTTTCGGAGTACACACTGGAGGGAGGGCAACTTAGGTAGAATAAAGCCAGTTTCTGCAATGGCCTCCAAATTGCCTCTTTTTCCTGCCAGTATACGTACGGACTGTCTGACGTGCCTACTTGGATGCGGTCACTCATATAATCCTCCACCATTCTTTCAATGGTGAGAGAATCATATGCAGTGACAGTAGACGACATGTCAGTAATCGTTGGCAGGTCCTTCAGTCCGGACCAGATGTCAGCACTCGCTCCAGACTGCCCTGCATCACCGCCAGCGGGTGGGCTAGGAATTCTTAGCCTTTTCCTCGCACCCCCAGTTGCGGGAGAATGTGAAGGAGGAGCTGTTGACGGGTCACGTTCCGCTTGACTTGACAATTTTCTCACCAGCAGGTCTTTGAACCCCTGCAGACTTGTGTCTGCCGGAAAGAGAGAAACAACGTAGGTTTTAAATCTAGGATCGAGCACGGTGGCCAAAATGTAGTGCTCTGATTTCAACAGATTGACCACCCGTGAATCCTGGTTAAGCGAATGAGGGGCTCCATCCACAAGTCCCACATGCCTAGCGGAATCGCTCTGTTTTAGCTCCTCCTTCAATGTCTCCAGCTTCTTCTGCAAAAGCCTGATGAGGGGAATGACCTGACTCAGGCTGGCAGTGTCTGAACTGACTTCACGTGTGGCAAGTTCAAAGGGTTGCAGAACCTTGCACAACATTGAAATCATTCTCCACTGCGCTTGAGACAGGTGCATTCCACCTCCTTTGCCTATATTGTGGCCAGATGTATAGGCTTGAATGGCCTTTTTCTGCTCCTCCATCCTCTGAAGCATATAGAGGGTTGAATTCCACCTCGTTACCACCTCCTGCTTCAGATGATGGCAGGGCAGGTTCAGGTGTGTTTGGTGGTGCTCCAGTCTTCTGTACGCGGTGCCTGAACGCCGAAAGTGGCCCGCAATTCTTTGGGCCACCGACAGCATCTCTTGCACGCCCCTGTAGTTTTTTAAATAATTCTGCACCACCAAATTCAAGGTATGTGCAAAACATGGGACGTGCTGGAATTTGCCCAGATGTAATGCACGCACAATATTGCTGGCATTGTCCGATGTCACAAATCCCCAGGAGAGTCCAATTGGGGTAAGCCATTCTGCGATGATCTTCCTCAGTTGCCGTAAGAGGTTTTCAGCTGTTTGCGTATTCTGGAAAGCGGTGATACAAAGCGTAGCCTGCCTAGGAACGAGTTGGCGTTTGCGAGATGCTGCTACTGGTGCCGCCGCTGCTGTTCTTGCAGCGGGAGGCAATACATCTACCCATTGGGCTGTCACAGTCATATAGTCCTGAGTCTGCCCTGCTCCACTTGTCCACATGTCCGTGGTTAAGTGGACATTGGGTACAACTGCATTTTTTAGGACACTGGTGACTCTTTTTCTGATGTCTGTGTACATTTTCGGTATCGCCTGCCTAGAGAAATGGAACCTAGATGGTATTTGGTACCGGGGACACAGTACCTCAATCAAGTCTATAGTTGGCTCTGAAGTAACGATGGATACCGGAACCACGTTTCTCACCGCCCAGGCTGCCAAGGCCTGAGTTATCTGCTTTGCAGCAGGATGACTGCTGTGATATTTCATCTTCCTCGCAAAGGACTGTTGGACAGTCAATTGCTTACTGGAAGTAGTACAAGTGGTCTTCTGACTTCCCCTCTGGGATGCCGATCGACTCCCAGCAGCAACAACAGCAGCGCCAGCAGCAGTAGGCGTTACACTCAAGGATGCATCAGAGGAATCCCAGGCAGGAGAGGACTCGTCAGACTTGCCAGTGACATGGCCTGCAGGACTATTGGCTTTCCTGGGTAAGGAGGAAATTGACACTGAGGTAGTTGGTGGTGTGGTTTGCGGGAGCTTGGTTACAAGAGGAAGGGATTTAGTGGTCAGTGGACTGCTTCCACTGTCGCCCAACGTTTTTGAACTTGTCACTGACTTATGATGAATGCGCTGCAGGTGACGTATAAGTGAGGATGTTCTGAGGTGGTTAACGTCCTTACCCCTACTTATTACAGCTTGACAAAGGCAACACACGGCTTGACACCTGTTGTCCGCATTTCTGTTGAAATAATTCCACACCGAAGAGCTGATTTTTTTTGTATTTTGACCAGTCATGTCAATGGCCATATTCGTCCCACGGACAACAGGTGTCTCCCCGGGTGCCTGACTTAAACAAACCACCTCACCATCAGAATCCTCCTTGTCAATTTCCTCCCCAGCGCCAGCAACACCCATATCCTCATCCTGGTGTACTTCAACAGTGACATCTTCAATTTGACTATCAGGAACTGGACTGCGGGTGCTCCTTCCAGCACTTGCAGGGGGCGTGCAAATGGTGGAAGGCGCAAGCTCTTCCCGTCCAGTGTTGGGAAGGTCAGGCATCGCAACCGACACAATTGGACTCTCCTTGGGGATTTGTGATTTCGAAGAACGCACAGTTCTTTGCTGTGCTTTTGCCAGCTTAAGTCTTTTCTTTTTTCTAGCCAGAGGATGAGTGCTTCCATCCTCATGTGAAGCTGAACCACTAGCCATGAACATAGGCCAGGGCCTCAGCCGTTCCTTGCCACTCCATGTCGTAAATGGCATATTGGCAAGTTTACGCTTCTCCTCAGACGCTTTTAATTTTGATTTTTGGGTCATTTTACAGATCTTTTGTGTTTTGGATTTTACATGCTCTGTACTATGACATTGGGCATCGGCCTTGGCAGACGACGTTGATGGCATTTCATCGTCTCGGCCATGACTAGTGGCACCAGCTTCAGCACGAGGTGGAAGTGGATCTTGATCATTCCCTATTTTTTTAACCTCCACATTTTTGTTCTCCATATTTTAATGCGCACAACTAAAAGGCACCACAGGTATACAATGTAGATGGATGGATAGTATACTTTATGGATGACGAGTGACGACACAGAGGTAGGTACAGCAGTGGCCTACCGTACTGCTATATACAGTATAATGGACCTGGTGGACACTGTCAGCAGACTGCGTTTATAGTATAAAAAAAAAAGACACCACAGCTATACAATGTAGATGGATGGATAGTATACTTATGGACGACGAGTGACGACACAGAGGTAGGTACAGCAGTGGCCTACCGTACTGCTATATACAGTATAATGGACCTGGTGGACACTGTCAGCAGACTGCGTTTATACACTGGCGTGCGCAGCACATTTTATTAGGGGGTGCCCCGTCGGAGGGGTGTGTCTAGCACCGCCTTTTGGGTGTGTCAAGCACCATCTATTGATGGTCAACGCATATAAAATATCCACCTTTGTACCAATCCTAATAAAGCAGATACATTGTCAGATGTTGTGGTGTGCACCAAACACCCCTGATGGCACTCACTGCAATTACACTGCTCCTCCTCAGCCTGGTCTGGCTCCCCCTCTCTTTCCCCTGCAAGCTGCAGCAGCTTAATTACAAGTCAGTCACTCACTGACACTGACAGTCAAAGACTAGTACTGCTGCTGCTGCTGGAAAAAACAAGTGACCTGTCAATGCTGCTGCTGGCCGTCTGCCAGTATTGAATTTGTCTTCCTAAGAGGAACGCTGGCTGCATGCTGCTCCTCATCAGTGGCTGGCGTTGGCATAGCATAGAAGGAGAGAGGTGGGCGTGTGACGGATGGGCGTGCGAGCAGCATGACGTAATCACATCACATCACACTGTTTTTGTACATGGAGGTGGAGCTGGGAATTTGAAAGCCGGTGGCAGTGGCACCCTTGATTAACCCAGGCGTCCGGTCAGTAATGCAGTCCTGCAGGGTGCAGCGCAGAGGGGACAGTAATCAGCCTGCTCGGCAATCGCTGCATCAGGCATGTGAGATCGGGGTGCCAGACATTAGGGGGTGCCTGTGCGCACCAGGCACCCCCCCTGCGCACACCTATGCGTTTATAGTATAAAGAAAAAAAGACACCACAGGTATACAATGTAGATGGATGGATAGTATACTTATGGACGACGAGTGATGACACAGAGGTAGGTACAGCAGTGGCCTACCGTACTGCTATATACAGTATAATGGACCTGGTGGACACTGTCAGCAGACTGCGTTTATAGTATAAAGAAAAAAAGACACCACAGGTATACAATGTAGATGGATGGATAGTATACTTATGGACGACGAGTGACGACACAGAGGTAGGTACAGCAGTGGCCTACCGTACTGCTATATACAGTATAATGGACCTGGTGGACACTGTCAGCAGACTGCATTTATAGTATAAAAAAAAAGACACCACAGGTATACAATGTAGATGGATGGATAGTATACTTATGGACGACGAGTGATGACACAGAGGTAGGTACAGCAGTGGCCTACCGTACTGCTATATACAGTATAATGGACCTGGTGGACACTGTCAGCAGACTGCGTTTATAGTATAAAGAAAAAAAGACACCACAGGTATACAATGTAGATGGATGGATAGTATACTTATGGACGACGAGTGACGACACAGAGGTAGGTACAGCAGTGGCCTACCGTACTGCTATATACAGTATAATGGACCTGGTGGACACTGTCAGCAAATTGCGTTTATAGTATAAAAAAAAAAGACACCACAGGAGTGTTTTTCAGGCAGACAAACGTATACTGGTGGTCACTGTCAGCAAAACTGTGCACTGTACTCCGGCTATAGCTGCTCCCCAGTCCCCACAATTAAGCAGTGTGAGCACTCAGCACAGATATATCATGCAGCACACTGAGCACAGATATGGTATGGAGCGTTTTTTTCAGGCAGAGAACGGATAAAAAACTGGTGGTCACTATTAGCAAAACTCTGCACTGTACTCCTCCTAACAGCTGCTCCCCAATCCTCCGCACAATAAGCTAAGCAATCAGATCAACTGTGTAGTATATAATAGTCATGAGCACCGGAAATTTTTCGGGTTTTGTGTTTTGGTTTTGGGTTCGGTTCCGCGGCCGTGTTTTGGGTTCGAACGCGTTTTGGCAAAACCTCACCGAATTTTTTTTGGCGGATTCGGGTGTGTTTTGGATTCGGTTTTTTTTTTTCAAAAAACCCTAAAAACAGCTTAAATCATAGAATTTGGGGGTCATTTTGATCCCAAAGTATTATTAACCTCAATAACCATTATTTCCACTCATTTTCAGTCTATTCTGAACACCTCACACCTCACAATATTATTTTTAGTCCTAAAATTTGCACCGAGTTCGCTGGATGACTAAGCTCAGCGACCCAAGTGGCCGACACAAACACCGGGCCCATCTAGGAGTGGCACTGCAGTGTCACGCAGGATGGCCCTTCCAAAAAACACTCCCCAAACAGCACATGACGCAAAGAAAAAAAGAGGCGCAATGAGGTAGCTGTGTGAGTAAGATAAGCGACCCAAGTGGCCGACACAAACACCTGGCCCATCTAGGAGTGGCACTGCAGTGTCACGCAGGATGGCCCTTCCAAAAAACACTCCCCAAACAGCACATGACGCAAAGAAAAAAAGAGGCGCAATGAGGTAGCTGTGTGAGTAAGATAAGCGACCCAAGTGGCCGACACAAACACCTGGCCCATCTAGGAGTGGCACTGCAGTGTCACGCAGGATGGCCCTTCCAAAAAACACTCCCCAAACAGCACATGACGCAAAGAAGAAAAAAAAGAGGCGCAATGAGGTAGCTGAGTGAGTAAGATAAGCGACCCAAGTGGCCGACACAAACACCTGGCCCATCTAGGAGTGGCACTGCAGTGTCACGCAGGATGGCCCTTCCAAAAAACACTCCCCAAACAGCACATGACACAAAGAAGAAAAAAAAGAGGCGCAATGAGGTAGCTGTGTGACTAAGATAAGCGACCCAAGTGGCCGACACAAACACCTGGCCCATCTAGGAGTGGCACTGCAGTGTCACGCAGGATGGCCCTTCCAAAAAACACTCCCCAAACAGCACATGACGCAAAGAAAAAAAGAGGCGCAATGAGGTAGCTGTGTGAGTAAGATAAGCGACCCAAGTGGCCGACACAAACACCTGGCCCATCTAGGAGTGGCACTGCAGTGTCACGCAGGATGGCCCTTCAAAAAAACACTCCCCAAACAGCACATGACGCAAAGAAGAAAAAAAAGAGGCGCAATGAGGTAAATGTGTGACTAAGATAAGCGACCCAAGTGGCCGACACAAACACCTGGCCCATCTAGGAGTGGCACTGCAGTGTCACGCAGGATGGCCCTTCAAAAAACTAGTCCCCAAACAGCACATGACGCAAAGAAGAAAAAAAAGAGGCGCAATGAGGTAGCTGTGTGACTAAGCTAAGCGACCCTAGTGGCCGACACAAACACCTGGCCCATCTAGGAGTGGCACTGCAGTGTCACGCAGGATGGCCCTTCCAAAAAACACTCCCCAAACAGCACATGACGCAAAGAAAAATGAAAGAAAAAAGAGGTGCAAGATGGAATTGTCCTTGGGCCCTCCCACCCACCCTTATGTTGTATAAACAGGACATGCACACTTTAACCAACCCATAATTTCAGTGACAGGGTCTGCCACACGACTGTGACTGAAATG
The DNA here is from genome assembly GCF_028390025.1 of Pseudophryne corroboree. Lineage (NCBI taxonomy): Eukaryota > Metazoa > Chordata > Amphibia > Anura > Myobatrachidae > Pseudophryne > Pseudophryne corroboree. Next base: position 318,246,703 of record NC_086446.1, on the reverse strand, counting down.
ACGGGTTGGTTTGGACCCCCACCAAAAAAGAAGCAATTAATCTCTCCTTGCACAAACTGGCTCTACAGAGGCAAGATGTCCACCTCATCATCATCCTCCGATATATCACGGTGTACATCCCCCTCCTCACAGATTATTAATTCGTCCCCACTGGAATCCACCATCTCAGCTCCCTGTGTACTTTATGGAGGCAATTGCTGCTGGTGAATGTCTCCACGGAGGAATTGATTATAATTCATTTTAATGAACATCATCTTCTCCACATTTTCTGGATGTAACCTCGTACGCCGATTGCTGACAAGGTGAGCGGCGGCACTAAACACTCTTTTGGAGTACACACTTGTGGGAGGGCAACTTAGGTAGAATAAAGCCAGTTTGTGCAAGGGCCTCCAAATTGCCTCTTTTTCCTGCCAGTATAAGTACGGACTGTCTGACGTGCCTACTTGGATGCGGTCACTCATATAATCCTCCACCATTCTTTCAATGGGGAGAGAATCATATGCAGTGACAGTAGACGACATGTCCGTAATCGTTGGCAGGTCCTTCAGTCCGGACCAGATGTCAGCATTAGCAGTCGCTCCAGACTGCCCTGCATCACCGCCAGCGGGTGGGCTCGGAATTCTGAGCCTTTTCCTCGCACCCCCAGTTGCGGGAGAATGTGAAGGAGGAGATGTTGACAGGTCGCGTTCCGCTTGACTTGACAATTTTCTCACCAGCAGTTCTTTGAACCCCAGCAGACTTGTGTCTGCCGGAAAGAGAGATCCAAGGTAGGTTTTAAATCTAGGATCGAGCACGGTGGCCAAAATGTAGTGCTCTGATTTCAACAGATTGACCACCCGTGAATCCTTGTTAAGCGAATTAAGGGCTCCATCCACAAGTCCCACATGCCTAGCGGAATCGCTCTGTGTTAGCTCCTCCTTCAATGTTTCCAGCTTCTTCTGCAAAAGCCTGATGAGGGGAATGACCTGACTCAGGCTGGCAGTGTCTGAACTGACTTCACGTGTGGCAAGTTCAAAAGGTTGCAGAACCTTGCACAACGTTGAAATCATTCTCCACTGCGCTTGCATTCCACCTCCTATATCGTGCTCAGTTGTATAGGCTTGAATGGCCTTTTGCTGCTCCTCCAACCTCTGAAGCATATAGAGGGTTGAATTCCACCTCGTTACCACTTCTTGCTTCAGATGATGGCAGGGCAGGTTCAGGCGTTTTTGGTGGTGCTCCAGTCTTCTGTACGTGGTGCCTGTACGCCGAAAGTGTCCCGCAATTCTTCTGGCCACCGACAGCATCTCTTGCACGCCCCTCTCGTTTTTTAAATAATTCTGCACCACCAAATTCAAGGTATGTGCAAAACATGGGACGTGCTGGAATTTGCCCAGATTTAATGCACACACAATATTGCTGGCGTTGTCCGATGCCACAAATCCACAGGAGAGTCCAATTGGGGTAAGCCATTCTGCGATGATCTTCCTCAGTTGCCGTAAGAGGTTTTTAGCTGTGTGCATATTCTGGAAAGCGGTGATACAAAGCGTAGCCTGCCTAGGAAAGAGTTGGCGTTTGCGAGATGCTGCTACTGGTGCCGCCGCTGCTGTTCTTGCGGCGGGAGTCCATACATCTACCCAGTGGGCTGTCACAGTCATATAGTCCTGAGCCTGCCCTGCTCCACTTGTCCACATGTCCGTGGTTAAGTGGACATTGGGTACAACTGCATTTTTTAGGACACTGGTGAGTCTTTTTCTGAGGTCTGTGTACATTTTCGGTATCGCCTGCCTAGAGAAATGGAACCTAGATGGTATTTGGTACCGGGGACACAGTACCTCCAACAAGTCTCTAGTTGGCTCTGCAGTAATGATGGATACCGGAACCACGTTTCTCACCGCCCAGGATGCCAAGGCCTCAGTTATCCGCTTTGCAGCAGGATGACTGCTGTGATATTTCATCTTCCTCGCAAAGGACTGTTGGACAGTCAATTGCTTGGTGGAAGTAGTAAAAGTGGTCTTACGAGTACGACTTCCCCTCTGGGATGACCATCGACTCCCAGCAGCAACAACAGCAGCGCCAGCAGCAGTAGGCGTTACACGCAAGGATGCATCGGAGGAATCCCAGGCATGAGAGGACTCGTCAGAATTGCCAGTGACATGGCCTGCAGGACTATTGGCATTCCTGGGGAAGGAGGAAATTGACACTGAGGGAGTTGGTGGGGTGGTTTGCGTGAGCTTGGTTACAAGAGGAAGGGATTTACTGGTCAGTGGACTGCTTCCGCTGTCGCCCAAAGTTTTTGTACTTGTCACTGACTTATGATGAATGCGCTGCAGGTGACGTATAAGGGAGGATGTTCCGAGGTGGTTAACGTCCTTACCCCTACTTATTACAGCTTGACAAAGGCAACACACGGCTTGACAAATGTTGTCCGCATTTCTGTTGAAATACTTCCACACCGAAGAGCTGATTTTTTTTGGTATTTTCACCAGGCATGTCAATGGCCCTATTCCTCCCACGGACAACAGGTGTCTCCCCGGGTGCCTGACTTAAACAAACCACCTCACCATCAGAATCCTCCTGGTCAATTTCCTCCCCAGCGCCAGCAACACCCATATCCTCCTCATCCTGGTGTACTTCAACACTGACATCTTCAATCTGACTATCAGGAACTGGACTGCGGGTGCTCCTTCCAGCACTTGCAGGGGGCGTGCAAATGGTGGAAGGCGCATGCTCTTCACGTCCAGTGTTGGGAAGGTCTGGCATTGCAAACGACACAATTGGACTCTCCTTGTGGATTTGTGATTTCGAAGAACGCACAGTTCTTTGCTGTGCTTTTGCCAGCTTGAGTCTTTTCATTTTTCTAGCGAGAGGCTGAGTGCTTCCATCCTCATGTGAAGCTGAACCACTAGCCATGAACATAGGCCAGGGCCTCAGCCGTTCCTTGCCACTCCGTGTGGTAAATGGCATATTGGCAAGTTTACGCTTCTCCTCCGACAATTTTATTTTAGATTTTTGAGTCCTTTTTTTACTGATATTTGGTGTTTTGGATTTTACATGCTCTGTACTATGACATTGGGCATCGGCCTTGGCAGACGACGTTGCTGGCATTTCATCGTCTCGGCCATGACTAGTGGCAGCAGCTTCAGCACGAGGTGGAAGTGGATCTTGATCTTTCCCTATTTTTGGAACCTCAACATTTTTGTTCTCCATATTTTAATAGGTACAACTAAAAGGCACCTCAGGTAAACAATGGAGATGGATGGATACTAGTATACTTATGGATGGACGAGCGACTGCCGACACAGAGGTAGCTACAGCCGTGGACTACCGTACTGCGTCTGCTGCTAATATAGACTGGTTGATAATGATATAAAAAATATATATATATCACTACTGCAGCCGGACAGGTATATATTATATAATGACGGACCTGCTGGACACTGTCAGCACTGCAGACTCCTAAAGTAAGCTACTAGTATCAAGAAGATAGAGAAAAAAAAAACACCACAGGTAGGTGGTATACAATTATGGATGGACGAGCGACTGCCGACACAGAGGTAGCTACAGCCGTGGACTACCGTACTGCGTCTGCTGCTAATATAGACTGGATGATAATGATATAAAAAATATATATATATCACTACTGCAGCCGGACAGGTATATATTATATAATGATGGACCTGCTGGACACTGTCAGCAGCACTGCAGACTCCTAAAGTAAGCTACTAGTAGTATCAAGAAGATAGAAAAAAAAAAAACACCACAGGTAGGTGGTATACAATTATGGATGGACGAGCGACTGCCGACACAGAGGTAGCTACAGCCATGGACTACCGTACTGCGTCTGCTGCTAATATAGACTGGATGATAATGATATAAAAAAAATATATATATCACTACTGCAGCCGGACAGGTATATATTATATAATGACGGACCTGCTGGACACTGTCAGCAGCACTGCAGACTCCTAAAGTAAGCTACTAGTAGTATCAAGAAGATAGAAAAAAAAAAAAACACCACAGGTAGGTGGTATACAATTATGGATGGACGAGCGACTGCCGACACAGAGGTAGCTACAGCCGTGGACTACCGTACTGCGTCTGCTGCTAATATAGACTGGATGATAATGATATAAAAAATATATATATATCACTACTGCAGCCGGACAGGTATATATTATAATGACGGACCTGCTGGACATTGTCAGCACTGCAGACTCCTAAAGTAAGCTACTAGTATCAAGAAGATAGAAGAAAAAAAACACCACAGGTAGGTGGTATACAATTATGGATGGACGAGCGACTGCCGACACAGAGGTAGCTACAGCCGTGGACTACCGTACTGCGTCTGCTGCTAATATAGACTGGATGATAATGATATAAAAAATATATATATATATATATCACTACTGCAGCCGGACAGGTATATATTATAATGACGGACCTGCTGGACACTGTCAGCACTGCAGACTCCTAAAGTAAGCTACTAGTATCAAGAAGATAGAAAGAAAAAAAACACAGGTAGGTGGTATACAATTATGGATGGACGAGTGACTGCCGACACAGAGGTAGCTACAGCCGTGGACTACCGTACTGCGTCTGCTGCTAATATAGACTGGATGATAATGATATAAAAAATATATATATCACTACTGCAGCCGGACAGGTATATATTATATAATTAATGACGGACCTGCTAGACACTGTCAGCAGAATGCGTTTATAGAATAAAAACACCACACGACGAGTGTTTAACTTTTTCAGGCAGACAATCACAATATACTGGTGGTCAGACAGTGGTCACTGGTCAGTCACACTGGCAGTGGCACTCTGGCAGCAAAAGTGTGCACTGTTAAATAATATGTACTCCTGCTACTGCTCCCCAGTCTCCCCCACAATTAAGCTGTGTGAGCACTGAGCACTCAGCACAGTCAGATATACATAGATGATGCAGCACACTGAGGCTGAGCACAGATATGGTATACTGTTACTGTGTCACTGTGTATCGTTTTTTTTCAGGCAGAGAACGGATTATATTAAATAATAATATAATAAAACTGCACTGGTGGTCACTGGTCAGTCACTAGTAAACTCTGCACTCTCTGAGTACTCCTAAGCTCCAGTAAATCAAGTGTCTCACTCTCACTCTCTCTCTTCTAATCTAAATGGAGAGGACGCCAGCCACGTCCTCTCCCTATGAATCTCAATGCACGTGTGAAAATGGCGGCGACGCGCGGCTCCTTATATAGAATCCGAGTCTCGCGATAGAATCCGAGCCTCGCGAGAATCCGACAGCGGGATGATGACGTTCGGGCGCGCTCGGGTTAGCCGAGCAAGGCGGGAAGATCCGAGTCTGCCTCGGATCCGTGTAAAAAGGCTGAAGTTCGGGGGGGTTCGGATTCCGAGGAACCGAACCCGCTCATCTCTAGTATATAACTATATAAACGGAGAGGACGCCAGCCACGTCCTCTCCCTATCAATCTCAATGCACGTGTGAAAATGGCGGCGACGCGCGGCTGCTTATATAGAATCCGAATCTCGCGAGAATCCGACAGCGGGATGATGACGTTCGGGCGCGCTCGGGTTAACCGAGCCATACGGGAGAATCCGAGTATGGCTCGGACCCGTCTAAAAAGGGTGAAGTTCGGGGGGGTTCGGTTTCTCGGAAACCGAACCCGCTCATCATTACTCATTTCATTATTATTTTTATGTTTCTGCTCCTGTCACAAATCCCTTTTGTTTCAGTGAATGTTCCCAATATCATTCCATGTTAAAATGTATCTTCCTGACTGGACAGTACTGCTGAATATGATGTGGCTGCCAGTGACATGCGGTCAACGTGAGGAGGTGAGGCAGAGCCTCTCCTGTCATTCTCCAGTATCCTCCAGAGTTTTGACTATAAATATGATAAGAAAAATACAAAGAAGATATAAAAATATATTCTATGTACTACAGTATTCTAATCATTTTTATAGTAAAACTCTGGAGTAAAAAGTCTATGACAGGAGAGGTAGTGTCTCATCTGCTTATCTTTTCCACACATCTCTGATCAAAACTCACCAAATTTCCATCAGTATATACTGCTGCACCTGTGTATAATGCCCACATTAACTAAGGGTCTTCCACCATAGGTGCAGGGAGTGCAGCTGCTATGGGGCCCAGAGCTGAGAGGGGCTTAACTTTCCTGTCACAGTTACATGTGTTACTGTATATCCATTTTTCACCATTGAGTAGTACATTACATCAGGGTCCTTACTAAAAGCATTGGGACAGGGGCCCCTTCAAAATTGTGCTATGGGGCCCACACATTTTTTGCTACGCCGTAACGCCCCTGACATTAACCCTTGGGTTTATACTGTATATATGTATGTTTAAATCTGGCTCTAATGTTAGCCACTGCTTCCCCAGCAATTTACCTCACTGCACGTTACTGGATGCTACATAAATGAAAGAACAGCAACAACAGCCAACCATTATGAAGAAAGCAAACTTTAATATTAAATTCTCAACTATTTAAAAAGGAGCAATGTTGTATCTGGACAACCCATGATGCAATGCAAGGTCATCATCAACATCCTCACTGTCAGATAGTACACACATATCCCCCTCATCCTGTCCCACTTCCACACACAAATCCTCAATTTGTATTATGTCCTCCTCATCAGATTCATCACCATCTTTACTCGTACTCAGGGCCGGACTGGCCCACAGGCGTACAGGGGAAAACCTCGGTGCGCCCCACTGCCTGCGGGTCCACCTTCTCTTCTAGAGATCAGATTACAGACTCTGCACTTGAATTATTATACATTATACATAGGTTACATTATACTGCACAGGAATATGGTGTATTTTGTACAGTGCATTGCTGTTATTAATCTGGTACATTTTCATGCATGCACTAGTAGTATTTACTATAAATATATTTATCAAGGGGCCCAGACCATGTTCTCCCTAATGGTTAGACAAACCTCTGTAGTGGCTGGCCACACCCCTAAGCTGGGCCAGGGCCGGATTAAGCCCTCGGGGGGCCCAGGGCACCCAAGACAGCAGCCCCCCCCCCCCCCCGCGGACCACCGGCCCCCACAGTTTACCCACCCCCACCTCCACCCTGCTGCTCACCGCCCGTGGTCACAGGCAATGGGAGCCGCGCTGCAGCAGGGGGAGAAGAGATGACACCAGGTTGCCGGGGCAGGAGGGATCCACACTGCCGGGGGGGGGGGGGGGGGATATGGCTGTGCATGCGGCTTCCTCCCCCCTCCTCTCAGGCAGCATGGTCGGGGACTGAGTCAAGCAATCTCCAGCCTCTGCCGCTAGCAGCATCTCTCCTGGCAGCAGCGAAGGCTGGAGATTGCCCGAGAGGAGGGGGAGGAAGTCGCATGCATAGCGTGGATCCCTCCTACCCCGGCAACCTGTAGAGCGGTGCAGAGCTTCGGCCCGGGGTACAGACCCCCGGGGCACTCCCCTTAATCTGGCTCCAGCATGGGCCCCCGCCACTGCATTCCCCGGTGGGCACTTTACGCCCCAGTCCGACACTGCTTGTACTGCTCCTCACATGTTCAGATGGTTCAGAAATGGTGGAAGGAGGTGAAAGAGGCTTCTCTATGAGGACATTGTGAGAAATGTCAGGTGACGTGGACACCCCTAAATGTTCCTCAAGAATGTCTGATGGTTCTGATTCTGAATGCGCAGTTTGTGTTACTGCCTCTGCAGCCACATTAACTTTCCTTTTGATTTTGTTTTCTTACCCACTCTAAAATTAAGGGGTACATTTGCTAAGCAGTGATAAGAGCGGAGAAGTGATCCAGTGGAGAAGTTTCCCCATCAACCAATCAGCAGCTCTGTATATTTTTATATTATGCAAATTATAGATGTTACTTCAGTGCTGAATGGTTGCCAGGGGCACTTCTCCACTGGCTCACTTCTCCGCTCTTATCGCTGCTTAATAAATGTACCGTCCTCTATACCCCTGGGCATCTGCCTTAGCAGATGACGTCGACAGACTTGCATTGCCAATGTCATGACTAGTGGCAGCAGCATTAGCACTAGTAGTAGCCTCCATTTCTATCAACACAAAGTGGGGTTGACCTTCACCGTCAGCGTTGCACAAACAGCATCACACAAATGAGTCAGAAATGTATATAATAATATTAACACACTACGGTTGACTTCACCGACAGCTTCGCACAATACGTGTATGAGTAGGAAATAATATACCGCATTCTGACTGGCAGTTTCACAGTACTTATGAAAATTATATAAAAATGTTATAGTACAGCACAAGCAAAAAAATATATATTTTTTAATCATAATTTTAGGCTTTTTGTTTTTATTAGAGATGAGCGGGTTCGGTTCATCGAGATCTGAACCCCCCCGAACTTCACCTATTTTACACGGGTCCGAGGCAGCCTCGGATCTTCCCGCCTTGCTCGGATAACCCAAACGCGGCCGAACGTCATCATCCCGCTGTCGGATTCTCGCGAGATTCATATTCTATATAAAGAGCCGCGTGTCGCCGCCATTTTCACTCGTGCATTGGAGATTGAACGGAGAGGACGTGGCTGCATTCTCTCCCTGAAAAGCTCCGTAATCTGTGCTCAGTGTGCTGCAAATATCTGTGCTCAGTGTGCTGAAAATATCTACGTTCTCTGCCTGAAAACACTCCATATCTGTGCTCAGTGTGCTGCAAATATCTGTGCTCAGTGTGCTTTATTGTGGGGACTGGAGACCACCAGTATATAATTATAGTAGTACAGTACAGTAGGCCATTGCTGTATCCTGCAGCTCAGTGTTGCTGCAAGTATCCATTCCATATCTGTGCTGCATTATTGTGAGCAGTATATATAGTATTACAGTGCAGCATTTTGGTGACCATCAGTATATAGTTGTACAGTAGGCCATTGCTGTATCTTGCAGCTCTGTGTCACTGCAAGTTTCCATTCCATATCTGTGCTGCATTATTGTGAGCAGTATATATAGTATTACAGTGCAGCATTTTGGTGACCAACAGTATATAGTTGTACAGTAGGCCATTGCTGTATCTTGCAGCTCTGTGTCACTGCAAGTATCCATTCCATATCTGTGCTGCATTTTGTGAGCAGTATATATAGTATTACAGTGCAGCATTTTGGTGAACAACAGTATATAGTTGTACAGTAGGCCATTGCTGTATCTTGCAGCTCTGTGTCACTGCAAGTATCCATTCCATATCTGTGCTGCATTATTGTTAGCAGTATATAGTAGGACAGTACAGCATTTTGGTGACCAACAGTATACATATATAGTACAGTACAGTAGGCCATTGCTGTATCTTGCAGCTCTGTGTCACTTCTAGTATCCTGATCAGTGCTCGATATCTGCTGCATAGTTGTGACCAGTATGTATACTGTACTGTGCGACGTGTGTTATACACCTGGAGATTATACATCCTGTAATCTGTACTGAGCGATGTGTGAGATACTCCTGGGGATTATACACCCTATATACTATACTGTGTGATGTGTGTTATACACCTGGTGATTATACATCCTGTAATCTGTAGTGAGCGATGTGTGAAATACACCTGGTGATTATACACCCTATATTATTATTATTATTATTATTATTATCCTTTATTTATATGGCGCCACAAGGGTTCCGCAGCGCCCAATTACAGAGTACATAAATAATCAAACAGGAAAACAGCAACTTACAGTTGATGACAGTATAGGACAAGTACAGGGTAAATAAATATAGTTACATCAGCAGATGACACTGGAATAAGTATCAGGTGGCAGAAGACTGCTGGATGTGGTACAGTTGAAGATTATTAAAGTAAGACAAAGGATAAGCACATGAGGGAAGAGGGCCCTGCTCGTGAGAGTTTACAATCTAAAGGGGAGGGGTAGACAGACAGGGGTGACACAGATGGGGTACATAGAGAACGTGGAACAGAGGGTTAGGATGAGATTTGGATGGGTTTGGTGAAGAAGTGGACCCCCAGAAGGCACAAGTCAAGACTTAACATTGCAACATTTTACTGGGCTATGCAGGAGAAAATTAAATATAGGGGAAAAAAAAAAAAAAGAATCGATAACTTCTACCGCTTTCAAAAAGGTCAATGGAAGCTGAAATAATGGACAACTACCTCATGGAAGCCAGACACAGTATACCAAACAGTACTTAGCAGAGTTAGGAATGAGTGCTTATGAAATACAGTAACATTTTGTCATAATATTTCAGAAACTGCATGGCTGGTCTCTTGCACTCTTTTGCTCTAATACACCACCTGCTTTAGGATTTATATTCAAAAACATTATGTCTCCATAATCCCAAAAACGTCAGTCTTCTTGGAAAGTGGTTTGTTCCTTTGTAAGGGAAAGAGAACAAACGTTCTCAAACAACGGTTTCTCAATTTCTTTTTCCTCTGGGAAGGAATTGTGGATTCGCAGGAATATCTGAGCATTTCTGTAATCAGAAAGCAGCGACTTTCTACAAATGTTTACAAATAATTCCTGTGATTTTGTCATTTTCTTCCAGTGATTTGGACCAATAATACCATTGATTAGAACGAATAATTCCTGTGATTTTGTCATTTTCTTCCAGTGATTTGGATTTGGACCAATACACAATATTCTAAATGGGGCCGTACCCATGATTTATACAATGGCAGGATTACGCTTCCATCTCTAGTCTCTATTTCCCATTTTATGCATGCTAATACCCTATTGGCCTTTACTGCAGCATCCTGACATGGGGAACTACTGCTAAGTCTATTGTCTAGGATCACCCCCAAATCCTTCTCCATTACTGATTTTCCAAGAATTACCCCATTCAATGTATAGGTCACCTGCTTGTTTCTGATCCCGAAATGCATTACTTTACATTTCTCTATATTAAACCTCATACTCCACTTGGCTGCCCAAACCCCAGTTTAGTTAAGTCGCTTTGAAGAGAGACGACATCCTGATCTGATTATCCTACAGAGCTTAGTATCATCTGCAAACATTGATACATTTCTCTCGATACCATTCACTATGTAATTTATAAATGTGTTAAACAGTAATGGTCCCAGCACAGATCCTTGTGGTACACCACTTAATACCTCAGTCCAACCTGAAAATGTTCCATTGACTACCACTCGCTGTTCCCTATTAGCCAACCAATTTTTGATCCAAGCACAAATGTTATCACCAAGCCCAAGTTTCTTTAATTTAAGATACAACCTCATGTGAGGAACTGTGTCGAAGGCTTTTGCAAAATCTAGAAAGACCACATCCACAGCATTACCCATGTCTAAGTTTACACTCACTTCCTCATAGAAGCTAATTACAGTGCCTTGCTAAAGTATTCACCCCCTTGGCTTTTTACCTATTTTGTTACATTACAACCTGTAAAAAAATTTTTATCTGAATTTTATGTGATGGATATGGACAAAATAGTCTGATTTGGTGAAGTGAAATGAGAAAAATTTATATAAAAATTGAAAATTGGCATATGCATATGTATTCACCCCCTTTGCTATGAAGTTCTAGTGCAACCAGTTACCTTCAGAAGTCACATAATTAGTGAAATGAAGGCCTCCTGTGTGCAATCTAAGTTTCACATGATCTGTCAGTATAAACACAACTTTTTTGAAAGGCCCAAGAGGCTGCAACACCATTAAGCAACAGGCATCACACCATGAAGACCAAGGAGCTCTCCAATCAAGTCAGGGACAAAGTTGTGGAGAAGTACAAGTCAGGGTTGGGTTATAAAAAAATATCCAAATCTTTGATGATCCCCCGGAGCCCCATCAAATCCATCATCTTCAAATGGAAAGAACATGGTACCACAACAAACCTGCCACGAGAGGGCCGGCCACCAAAACTCACAGACCAGGCAAGGAGGGAATTAATCAGAGAGGCAGCACAGAGACCAAAGGTAACCCTGAAGGAGCTGCAGAGTTCCACAGCAGAGACTGGTGTATCTGCGCATGTGACCACAATAAGCCATACACACCATAGAGCTGGGCTTTACGGAAGAGTGGCCAGAAAAAAAATCATTACTTAGTGTTAAAAATAAGAAGGCACGTTTTGAGTTTACCAAAAGGAATGTGGACAACTCCCTAAATGTATGGAGGAAGGTGCTCTGGTCAGATGATGACTAAAAATCAACTTTTCGGCCACCAAGGAAAACTCTATGTCTGGCACAAATCCAACACATCCCATCACCCCAAGAACACCATCCCCACAGTGAAACATGGTGCTGTGGGAATGTTTTTCAGCAGCAGGGACTGAGAAACTGTTTCGAGTCGAAGGAAAGATGGATGGTGCTAAATACAGGGATATTCTGGAGCAAAATCTGTTTCAGTCTGTTTCAGTCGGCCTGTGATTGGAGACTGGGATGGAGGTTCACCTTCCAGCAGGACAATGACCCAAAGCATACTGCTAAAGCAACACTTGAGTGGTTTAAGGGTAAACATTTAAATGTGTTGGAATGGCCTAGTCAAAGCCCAGATGTCAATCCAATTGAGAATCTGTGGTCAGACTTGAAGATTGCTGTTCACAAGTGGAAACCATCCAACATGAAGGAGCTGGAGCAGTTTTGCCTTGCGGAATGTGCAAACATCCGAGTGGCAAGATATAGCAAGCTCATAGAGACTTATACAAAGTGACTTGCAGCTATCATTGCCACAAAAGGTGGCTCTACAAAGTACTGACTTTAGGGGGATGAATAGGTATGCACGCTGAAGTTCTGTTTTTTTTTTCTTATTTGTTGTTTGCTTCACAATAAAAAAAAAAACTTCTTAATTTGTAGCCATGTTCTGTGAATGAAATGATGCAAACCTTCAAACAATCCATTTTAATTCCAGGTTGTGAGGAAACAAAACATGAAAAATGCAAAGGGGGGTGAATATTTTAGCAAGGCACTGTAAGTTAGTTTGACATGACCTATTTTTTACAAAGCCATACTGGTTCACACACATTACATTTGTGCATCCCAGATTCTCCTGAATACTATCCCTTTATATACCTTCCAATATTTTCCCTAATACAGAAGTCAGGGTTACCGGTCTATAATTTCCAGGATTAGATTTCCAGGATAAGATTTAATTCCCTTTTTAAATAGTGGTACAACATCTGCAATTCGCCAGTCCCTGGGAACCATGCCAGTTGCTATTGAAGCATTAAAGATTAAGTCATGCTGCAAGTATTGTGATGCTGCATGTATCACAGCTTAATATACATACGCATGGTGAGTCCTGAACAAATGTATATTAGAATATCAGATGCGGGTGGATTTTTCGGGCATGGGTCCCCCTGGACTGCTGTGGCTGGTCGGCCTCAGGAGCAACAGAGGTTAACACTTAATTTCGTAATTCCTTCTATCCTTGTTGTATGTGTTGTTTCAATGTAACTAATTTCCTACCTTCACTTCTCACTACTTTACCGCTCACTACTTTATTTCTCACCATGTTACCTCTTACTATTTTACTACTGCTGTTTTTCAGCAGCCTCTCTCACTAACCTAACTATCTTCACTTTTTTCCCTATATATTTTTTCACTAGAGCGTTGCCCTGTGGTCGCTCGGGTGCTTGGGTTTGGGGTGTCCTGCGCCCTGGACTTGTACCTCCCCAATATGTTAAGGACTTGCCTGAATAAGGAGGTCACCTGGACGTTGGTGGGCAAGCCATTATTTATGGCCATAACTATGGGGTGCCTCAGTACACTTCCAGGGTTGTATTGGGGGTTCAGGACCATTGCAACTTATTTATAGTCAATGTAATAGGCCAAACCAGAGCATGTGGCTACCAATCATAAATATGTGGACAAACAGAAGCAAAGCTTGTCCCTCAGCACATACTGTAACTGAGCCTAAGGAAGTTATATAAACACAATTTACTTAATTTAATATTTCTTTCTAAATTTCTCAATAAGAAACTTTTGGCCTAGGGGTGTTGTGAAAAAATTATCATACTCTACGGCACGGTGATTAAAAAAAGTTTGTGAACCACTGTGTTAGCTTGTACAATCAGAAAGCTGTTCTTTTATATAATTGCTGTAATCAAGATAGGACCAGGCCCAGCGCTTACCGCTCAGCAAAGGGATGCAGTGCAGGTAGGCGCCAGGCTAGAGAGGCACTCTCCCTGCTCTGCATCCCCGCTGCTGAGTTCCCCTGCTGATGCTGGCTGCTACACCTGTCACACTCTATGACAGGCAGTGGCGCCGGCATCATGAAGCCTCCTCTCCTCCTCCCCAGTCACAGAAACACCTCACAGTGAATTGTGCTGGGCAGATCTAAAAGGGGGTGGAGCTACACTGGAATAAGGGAAGGGGCTACACGGGGCCAGGCTGCCACCTGCAACATAGAAGGACGAGTTGCCAGACTTCTTTATGTAAGTGGCTGGATAGGGTGAGTGAAAGTGTGAGTGAGTGTGTGTGTGGGTGTGTATATGTATACAGTATATGTGTATGTGTGTGTATGTATGTGTGATTGTACTCTATGTGTGTAATGTATGTACAGTATGTGTGTGTATGTATATGTGTATGTGGTGTATGTGTGACTGTGCAGCATAATGTGTGTGAGCGTCACTGCTACAGGGGGCATTGCATCTTGTATAAACGTCACTGTTACAGGGGGCATTACATGTGCAAGCGTCACTGGTACAGGGGGCGTTGCGTGTGTAAGCACCACTGGTACAGGGGGCGTTGCGTGTGTAAGCATCACTGGTACAGTGGCATTGCGTGTGTAAGCGTCACTGGTACAGGGAGGCATTACATGTGTAAGCATCACTGGAACAGGGTGCCTTACGTGTGTAAGCATCACTGGTACAGGGGGCGTGGCGTGTGTATGCTTCACTGGTACAGGGGGGCGTTGCGTGTGTAAGTGTCACTGGTACAGGGTGCGTTATGTGTGTAAGTGTCACTGCTGCAGGGGGCGTTACGTTTGTAAGCGTCACTGTTGCAGGGGGCGTTACGTGTGTAAGCGTCACTGCGTCTTGTATAAGCGCCACTGGCACAGGGGCCAGTGACACTTATACAAGACGTGTGTAATCATCACTACTGCAGGCGGTGTTACGTGTGTAAGTGCCACTACAACAGGAGGCATTGGCCCTCATTCCGAGTTGTTCGCTCGCTAGCTGCTTTTAGCAGCAATGCACACGCTAGGCCGCCGCCCTCTGGGAGTGTATCTTAGCTTAGCAGAATTGCTAACGAAAAGTTAGCAGTTCTGCTATTAAATATTTCCCTGCAGTTTCTGAGTAGCTCCAGACCTACTCCTAGATTGCGATCACTGCAGACTGTTTGGTTCCTGGTTTGACGTCACAAACACGCCCTGCGATCGGCCAGCCACTCCCCCCGTTTCCCCAGCCACTCCTGCATTTTTGGCTGGCACGCCTGCGTTTTTTAGCACACTCCCGGAAAACGCTCAGTTTCCGCCCAGAAACACCCACTTCCTGTCAATCACTCACCGATCAGCAGAGCGACTGAAAAGCGTCGCTCGGCCCTGTATAAAATTGCATAGTTTTGTGTGAAAGTACTTAGCGCGTGCGCCCTGCGGCCCATACGCATACCTCCCAACTTTGTGCTGCTTTAAAGAGGGACACACGCGCGGCGAGCGCGCGCTCCTGAGAAAGGGGCGTGGCCTATGGAAAATGGGCGTGGCTTCGCGGGAGGACCCGCGGTTGCGAGCCACGCCCCCCGATTTCGTCACTGAGGGGGCATGCCCAGCGCTCCGTGAGCCGCTGGCATGCCTCCTCTCCCCCTGTCTGCACTGAATAGACGCTGTGCGCATGCGAGAGACAGAGCCTCCCAACTGCCCCCCCCCCCCCCCACCGCGGGACACTGCGACCCGCGGGTGGGACAGCGGGACAGTCCCCAAAAAACGGGACTGTCCCGCGAAAATCGGGACAGTTGGGAGGTATGCATACGCATGCGCAGAACTGCCGGTTTTTAGCCTGATCGCAAATCTGCTAAAAACAGCAGCGAGCAAACAACTCGGAATAACCCCCATTGTGTACAAGCGACAGTACCGCAGGAGGCGTTACATATATAAGCGGCACTACTACAGGGAGCATTATGTGTAAAAGCATTATGTGTAAAAGCTAGAGATGTGCGGCGGGTGTTTTGTGTTTTGGTTCTAATTCCGCGCTCGTGTTTTGTTTTTGGGTTGTTTTTGCCAAAACCACACTTTCGTGTTTTGGGTTTGGATCTGGATGATTTTTTAAAAAAACATAAAAACAGCTAAAATAACAGAATGTGGAGGTAATTTTGATCCTACGGTATTATTAACCTCAATAACATTCATGTCCACTCATTTCCAGCCTATTCTGAACACCTCACACCTCACAATATTTGTGTTTAGGCCAAAAGGTTGCATCAATGTGGCTGTATGACTAAACTAAGCGACACAAGTGTGCGGCACAAACACCTGGCCCATCTAGGAGTGGCACTGCAGTGGCAGACAGGATGGCAGATTTAAAAAAATAGGCCCCAAACATTACATGATGCAAAGCAGAAAAAGAGGTGCCCTTAGGTTGCTATATGACTAAGCTAAGCGACACAACCACCTGGCCCATCTAGTAGTGGCATGCAGTGGCTGAATGTCAAAAGTGGACCACAATTTTTCAGTCCACTGACAGCATCTCCTGCACACCCCTGTCATTTAAAAAAAAATCTGCAATTGGTGGACTTATACGGCAGTACCCCTGGACTAATACAGCAGTACCCCTGGACTTATACGGCAGTGTCAGCGCTTTAAAAAAACATGTCCCAAACAGCGCATGATGCAAAGATGAAAAAGAGGTGCACCAACATTGCTATATGACTAAGATAAGCGACACAAGTGTGCTGCACAAACACCTGGCCCATCTAGGAGTGGCACTGCAGTGGCAGACAGGATGGCAGATATAAAAAAAAAGGCCCCAAACAGCACATCATGCAAAGATGTAAAAGAGGTGCAATGAGTTAACTGTATGAGTAAGCTAAGCAACACAAACAATTGGTCCATCTAAGAGTGGCATTGCAGTGTCAGACAGGAGGGCACTTAAAAAAAATAGTACCCAAACAGTACATCGTGCCAAGAAGTAAAAGAGGGCAATGAGGTAGCTGAATGACTAAGCTAAGCGACACAAGTGTGCGGCACAAACACCTGGCCCATCTAGGGTTGGCACTGTAGTCCCACTGCACTAGTGTTGGATACCGGATGCACGTCTATCACCAGCATAGTTGTTATGGCCTCAGTAATCCGCTTTGCAACAGGATATATACCGTATATACTCGAGTATAAGCCGACTTTTTCAGCACTTTTTTTTTGTGCTGAAAAAGCCACCTCGGCTTATACTCGAGTCAGCGTTAGGAGGGACACGGAGAGCACAGCGCGCGGCTCTCCTATGTCCCTCCTGCATCTCCAGCGGCAGCGGCGTGTGTGTGTTAAAGGAAGTGCACGAACCGGCACTTCCTTTAACACACGCCGCTGCCACCGGAGACGCAGGAGGGATACAGGAGAGCCGCGCGCTGCGCTCTCCGTGTCCCTCCTTCAGAAGACAGCGCGGGAGCGACGGAGGGTAAGTATCTAGCACTGTGGGGCATATCTGGCACATCTGGCACTGTGGGCATATCTGGCACATCTGGCACTGTGGGGCATATCTGGCACATCTGGCACTGTGGGGCATATCTGGCACTGTAGGGCACATCTGGCACTGTGGGGCATATCTGGCACATCTGGCACTGTGGGGCATACCTGGCACTGTGGGGCATACCTGGCACTGTGGGGCATATCTGGCACATCTGGCACTGTGGGGCATATCTGGCACTGTGGGGCATATCTGGCACTGTGGGGCATATCTGGCACCGTGGGGCATATCTGGCACATCTGGCACTGTGGGGCATATCTGGCACTGTGGGGCATATCTGGCACATCTGGCACTGTGGGGCATATCTGGCACTGTAGGGCATATCTGGCACTGTGGGGCATATCTGGCACTATGAGGTCTGTGTACGGCTAGAAAGTGACACTTTCTGTTTGCTCACCTTGACAAAGGGGCGGCTGTTGCCCCGAAACGTTGGTATAGAATGCAAATTTTGGACACATTAAAACACCTAGATGATTCGCCAGTACCACTGGAATTATACGGCAGTATCACTGGAATTATATAGCAGTATCACTGGAATTATACGGCAGTATCACTGGATTTATACGGCAGTACCACTGGACATATATGGCAGTATCACTGGATTTATACGGCAGTATCACTGGATTTATACGGCAGTACCACTGGACATATATGGCAGTATCACTGGATTTATACGGCAGTATCACTGGATTTATACTGCAGTACTGCTGGACATATAAGGTAGTATCACTGGACTTATACGACAGTATCACTGGACATATACGGCAGTATCCCTTCACATATACAGCAGCACAGGGACACCATCACTGGACTGATGCAGGACAACACATCACCACTGCAATGGGCTGGATTTATATAGCAGCACTGGACATATGGCAGCAAAAGACACCACCCCTGTGACTGGACTGATGCAGCACAATACATCACCACTGTACTGATGCAGGACAACACAGCACCACTGGACTGGACTTATACAGCAGCACTGGACATATAGCAGCAGAGGTCACCACCACTGTGACTGGAAAGATGCAGCAGAATACACCACCACTGAACTGATGCAGCACAACACAGCACCACTGGACTTATACAGCATTACTGGATATATGGCAGCAGAGGACACCACCACTGTGACTGGACTGATGCAGCACAAGACACTACCACTTTACTGATGCAGGACACTGAAGGACACTGAGGACGGAGACACATCCTATTGCTACACTCGCCAATGCCGAAGTGAAAATGGTGGTGATGCGTGGCTCCTTATATGGAATCCAGACCCTGCGAGAATCCGACAGCGGGATGATGATGTTTTGCCTCGTTCTGGCTTCCGAGTAAGGCAGGAACACCGGAGCCTGACTCGGATCCGGGCTCGGGTAATGAAGGGCGGTAGGGTTCGGTTCTCAGGGAACTGAACCCGCTCATCTCTAATTTTAATGGCCCATAGAGGTGGTTTAGGGGGTATGGCCCCTGTTCAGTTTAGGTCTGCCATGGTATGGACTTGTCATTCCTATCTACCTTTATGACGGCAATGGCAACATCTATGAACCCGCAGCTGACTACAGCACCCAACCTATTCCGCCACCTGTTGCAGTTGATCCAGTGATTGCTCTTGATCCGGCGTCGGTAAGTTGCGCACCATTGAATGCCATGCCAGTTTTTCCCGGGGATTTGCCTATTGCTGCTGATAATGTTGTGCACTCTGTTTCTGTTAGGTTTCAGTCACCCTCTTCTGTTTCAGGTGCTATACTTGTTTTTCCGGCCACTGCTAGCCCCTCTGGGCAAGATGTGGCTGTGTGATGCTTTTAAAGAAGGAGCAGCTGGGTCCTACCAGTGAGTCAATGTCTACTCATGATGTGGAGTGGGAAGTAAATAAGGGAGTACCCTGGGTCTGAGGTAACTTGGCTCGCTTTAACCTAATCTGGGAACTGATACTTAGTGTGAGTGGGGCTTAAGGGCGTTACAGTAGTGGACACGGCGTGGTAGGCATTCTGAGTATGGATTTCTAAGTAGTTCTTCTACAATGTTTATGGATACGTCATCTGGGTATAGCAGCACTGGTGGAGAAGGTCCTTGCAAGTGTAGGATGCATCATTATTTGCATAGCAACAGTACATTGTCATGTGGGAACCAGGAGAAGTTGCACATTCCACAAATACGGTGGTCCTTTGCAAGCTGAAGGATTAAGGATTGGATTTACATAGGCTGAAATGTCTATGTTTTTATCTAAGAAGGCCCTGGCTGATGCTAAGAAGGTGACTGGCATGGGTGAAGATCTGTTGAAATCGTATGACAACTGGCTCAGTGGAATGTGGGCCTGATTCTGAGTTGGGTCTAAAGCTAAAAAGAGCAAGTAACTGTGCACCTGGACAAACCATATTTCAATACTAGGGGTACAAATACACTCATTTTTTTGTATAAAGGGTAAATACTGGCTGATTTTGCATACAGGCCAACAAATACTGGACAGCTTTATTTTTACACTGCAATTTAGATTTGACCAAGAACATGACAAGGTGCCATTTACTTGCTCTTTTTTGTTTTACTCCCATCTCAGGCCCTATATGTGTTTTTGCCACCTTAGAGATGCACCTAGAAGAGCACATGCACATTTATACATAGTCTGTACAATTTGGCTAATTGTACTGTTTGGCGGGTGTTGCTATGGGTGGTCTTCAGGCTGCCGGTGGCCGGGCTCCCAACGACCACCATACCGGCGCCGGAATCCCAACTGCCAGCATACCGACATCTTTTCTCCCTCTTGGGGGTCCACGACCCCCCTGGAGGGAGAATAGATAGCGTGGCGCGCATAGCGTGGCGAGCGCAGTGAGCCCACAAGGTGCTAATTTGCGCTCACCCAGCTGTCGGTATGCCGGCAGTCGGAATTCCGGCACCAGTATGCTGGTCGCTGGGACCCCGACCGCCGGCAAACCATACTACACCCGTTACTACAAGTAGCTACATCAGAAGCAACATGGCTTATCTGTCATGGACTTTGGCTATAAGAATGTCTGGCTAGAAGTTACACAACCTTAGAGTCTTGGTCCAGAGACAGTTTTGCCTTAGTGCGCACCGGTGTCGGGATGGGGTGTGCTGACGTTTCATGCTAAGGGCAAGTGTTTTGCATATAATAATTGTCAGTGGCACTTTGGGTTGAAATGTTGATTTCAACAACAATGTCATAGTTTTGGGGCTCCGCACAAGGGCCCTCATTCCGAGTTGTTCGCTCGCTAGCTACTTTTAGCAGCCATGCAAACGTATTGTCGCCGCCCACGGGGGAGTGTATTTTCGCTTTGCAGGTGTACGATCGCATGTGCAGCCGAGCGGTACCAAAACATTTTGTGCAAAACAAGACCGGCCCTGTAGTTACTTATCCTGTGCGATGATTCCAGTGACGGAGATCCCAGAACTGACGTCAGATACCCGCCCTGCAAACGCCTGGACACGCCTGCGTTTTCCAAACACTCCCAGAAAACGGTCAGTTGCCACCCACAAACGCCCTCTTCCTGTCAATCTCCTTGCGATCGGCTGTGCGAATGGATTCGTCGCTAGAAGCATTGCACAGCAATGATGCTGTTTGCACCCGTATGATGCGCGTGCGCATTGCGGTGCATACGCATGTGCAGTTTTGTCTTTTTTTTTTACCTGATCGCTGCGCTGCGAAAGTTGGCAGCGTGCGATCAACTCGGAATGACCCCCTAGGCCAACAAGAGTGGAAGTGGGAGGGATATCAAAGATTAGGAGGAATTTTTGTAATCCATGGTTGCATCTTCGGACGCAGCACTAGGGTCTGCAGTGAAAAAAGTCACCTTTTTAATTCAGATGTCTACTATGGCAATAACATATTAATGTCTCCATGTCATTAATTTAGAAGTTGGTTATTATGTGGCTGTACATGCATACAACCGTAGTCTGACATTGGACAATAGGGTATTCATGTAAGAATCACCGTGCAATCTCTGATATTATCCCTCTGTTGTCCTTATAGCCCTGACTCGCGTTTCATATTTATTTTTTAAATGTAAGTAAGTCTTTGTTAAAACAGAGTTCTGTAATCTTTATAGCCAATTGGTGTCAGATTTTAATGTCTCCAAATGTGTGGTTCCAAGAGCTGTAATATCCTATCCTACACAATGAGATCAGATTTAACTTGTTCTGTAACAAGCAACATTAAGCCAGAAGAGCAATGAATTAGATGATGGCACTATCATTTACAGTGTTTAGTACTGTGGCGTCCAAGAGTAGTCTGATCTTTAATATGGAAGTCTCAATGTATAATTTTATACTTATGATATTGTGATAATGGAAGTCCATGTAAGTGTAATGCCGCTTCTCCTTTTTTTAATTGCAATAAGTCATTAAAAATTTCTATTGGAGTGTCCACATCAAAGAACAAAGTGCCTGTATCACAGAAAATATTCTAGCTCATCAGTATAATGTGTTTCAAAGCCATATTCATCTACAAACTCAGCACAGCCCGGTCCTCCATCATGTAACAACAACAAATTGCACTCAAGAAAAATGAATGTAACAGATATAGGATATCAGAGATGGTCGCAGATCGCAACAAACGCAGGCCGTCCCGCATGTGTGACGGGATGTCTCCCATTTCATATGCAATTCATCAAATTAAGGTTGACCCCTGGCATGCAGCCACCCCAAAAATGGTCCTGGCCCACCCCCTTATGGCCCACCACGCTCCGCCCCAGCGCCGCAACGTGAACGGCCACATTGTGTAAGGTTGCACAGGCGCGATGCGGCTGATGCGCATGCGCAGTTTGCCAATGCAGCCATATTTCGCTGCGGACCGCATCAGCGGACATCTCTGAGTCAGCCCCATAGGCAGACATCAGAGGACTGTGCAGTGCACTGCTAAGAGTAACTTGATTGAAAAATATAAATTAAACAGTGAATAAAGCATGTGCAAAAGTTTGGGCACCCTTTAAGTCAGTACTACAGCTTTCAACCATGTATTGTAGCCAGTTATGCATTTCCTTTTCTTCTTTGCACAACTTTTCAAGTTCAAACGTTTTGCATGCATATTCCGTATCTTTCTGGAGTGTCAAGGAGACCACACAGCAGGGACTTGCAGTCAGTGGAGGCAGTGCCTCCCCGTCATTAATGATTGAAATAATACAATGAAGATACTTATGACACATATTCTGTGTCATAAGTATCTTCATTATATTATTCTAATTATTTAATAGATTTAAATAGTGTAGGAGGCACTGATAACAGTGCCTCCCGTTGACAACGGGAATGGGGATAATGCGGGGGCAGGGCCAAGCACTGGGCTGTAAAAGCCCATTAAAAAAAGCAGAAAAAGCGGCACTATTATAAGTGCCTCGCTGACAAGGACAGATGTGACTGGACAGCGGATCCAGTGCTGGATCCGCTGGTCTGATCACCTATGCGCGGCGGCATCAGTGATTACCTAATTCTCCACATTCCCCCTTTCTCCATGCTGGTGGTGGTGGGAGCCTGACCCCAGCAGCAGTAACAGCTACACGGTGACCGGCTGGGCAGAGCAGCCATGCAGCAGTTGAGTCGCGGGGTGATCTCCTCCGTTACCCCGAGGGAAGGGGGGGGGGCAGAGCCAAATGTGTCGGGTGGTGTACTATACCCTCCTCCTCTGCCCTCTCCCAGGCAGCAGCCTCCGCAGCACCACAGGGTGCCTCTGCACGGGGAACATGGACCCAGGTGAGGAGGAGGAGGGGGGCAGGTTGTAGAGTGAATGCAATTAATGAGGGCAGGGGGGCAGCTCACACCCACATCAGAAACCCTCATGGGTGACAGGGTTGCAGGGAGCTGCAGTGGTGGATCAGGGGGGTGGGGGGGACATCAAAGCATGTGCTCCAGGGAGCCCACTTTATCCACCCCCCCATCCTATATTTTGGCCCTTAGGATGGGGCTTTACTTGGTGTCTCCCTAGCCATTGACCTCACCGCACGTCACTGCCACACAGACTCCGAGGATAGCAGCAGGCCCGGCAACAGGGGTATACAAAGGTACAGAGGAACCCTGAGATCCAGTGGAGTACAAAATGGGACAGCAGTGCCTAAATATGATTTATAAACTGACTGTGCCGGCCGACCGCCTGGCGCTAGATGGCTAAGCCAGGGGTCATCTATGTGTATCCGCCTAACCCACATGAACATTGGGGGGAAAAATTATCTTCCAATGTATATGTATCAGAACAGCATATTAGTACATTGAAAATAAAGTATTGCTTTCTAAGGAAGCTTGTCTACAGCATATTGTATGTAAATTTGCATCTCTCCTAAAAGGATTAGACGGAAGGGAGAATCTAGCCAACTGCATTATACAGTATTCCAAGTAGAGGGCCTATAGTAGTTTGCGAGTGTCCGATAAAGGTCATAGGGTAATTGTCCCCATGATAAACCACACAAACATATTTGAACTACAGCTTACTGAACAAATTAGCAACACATGCTCATAAAGTCACTGGCCACTTGGCCAATGAATCTAGCCTTGATTTTTCGCCCTCTCGTAGTTTAGCAATTCTACTCAAATATTCACTAGGATTGAAACAACATTGTAAGTTCTTATTTGAATTTATGTCAGTGACTGGTTTTGGTGCTATACACTGGGGATATGT
This sequence comes from Pseudophryne corroboree, assembly GCF_028390025.1. Taxonomy (NCBI): domain Eukaryota; kingdom Metazoa; phylum Chordata; class Amphibia; order Anura; family Myobatrachidae; genus Pseudophryne; species Pseudophryne corroboree. The sequence goes on along the minus strand of NC_086446.1, from coordinate 318,222,517 downwards.
TGCTGTATTCACTGGGGGGGAATTCAATTGTTGTTCCTTGTGACTACCACTAGGGGCACAAAATGGAGCAATTCAATTGTTCCTCAGTTTAGATTGTCTGTAGCCACAGGAATAACATTTCTTCTCGAAGCCTCCTGAGGTGCAAGAAGAAATGTGCGCAAAGTTGGAATTTGAGCGCCTGAACGAGTGTTTAGACGCCCATAGCAGGACTTTAGATGGGTTTAGCTGTTTTACGCGGCTAAACCTTGTCTGTTTGGGCGCAACATGCACAATGTGCATGTGCGCCCAAACACAACCGAATCATGACAATTGTTTGGGCGTCTAAAAAGTCCTGTATGGACAGAATTATTAGACACCCAAAACAATTGAATTGCCCCCACTGTGTAGCATCTTGTACTTCTGGATAAATCATCAGTACCACAGACTGGTGTGTAACAGCACTTATAGGCAACAGCAGCTGCAGCACTTCTGGTGCTGACTGCAGACACCCTCCCCATCCATGAGGCAGCTGCAGCATTTAGTCAAGAAGTACTGGAATAGACAGGACGACTCCAAGTGACAGGAAGACAATATATGGTAAGTGACAGTGCATTTTTACTTTACTTCCATTCTAATTCAAGATTATAATTTTACACACACACACACACACACACACACACACACACACACACACACACACACACACACACACACACACACACACACACACACACACACACACACACACACACACACACACACACCCCAGAGATATCAGTCTACTGGGCCTCAAGATTTCTGTCGAACTTGAGTTCAGGCTACTCTTCTGGCTCCATATTCTCTTTCTTGAGAAGTGGGAGGGGTCTAATGATATGAATCACACCCTCAAAGTATTTTGAGAGATGACGTGTTCCCATAGCCTTAACCAGAGCTGCCATCGGGGGGAACTGCCAGGACTCCAATCCAGGCCACGAGGGGGTCCACTTTGCAGCAGTGTGGAATGAAGCAGACCGCAGGCAGCCATAGTGGGACAGCAACTGTGGCATTTTGAGTTTAGAGCTGGCCGCAGGCCAGTCAGAGCTCGTAGATCGGCAGTCAGTCAAAAGCAGCTGCAGCAGCAGCTCCTAATGGCCACTGGTCTGCGGACTCCGATTTGCTTGTGGCTGCCTCCAAATTTGAAATACCAATGGAGTTGTCCCTCTATGGCTGCCTGCTCTGGACTCCTTCATTTATTCTGCTGCTGATGTGGTCCCTGCCTGCTGCCGTTGTGCCTAGGGGCCACCTGATGTCCTGCAGCCTGCTCCCGGGACCAGCAACTTACACCCAGAACAGTAAGTTATTGGTGACTGCGGAAGAGCAGAAAGTTAGGGGTGGTGGCGGGTCCGACTCCCGGGCTCCATAATTTCTGATGGCAGCCCTGAAAGTTAGGGGTGGTGGTAGTCCCGGGCTCCACAATTTCTGATGGCAGCCATGAAAGTTAGGGATGGTGGTAGTCCCGGGCTCCACAATTTCTGATGGCAGCCATGAAAGTTAGGGATGGTGGTAGTCCCGGGCTCCACAATTTCTGATGGCAGCCCTGGCCCTAACCCCTATCGAGTGATGTAATTGTGCCATCTCATCCACTATGCTTTCACTGCTTCTTAGACAACCCCTCTGGAGGTGGAAACTAGACTGTACCTGGATTAGGTTTTTGACAGTACATTTTCTGTTCCTACGGCAAATATCTAATTTATCCCAGCAGCAAGTTTGTATAGTCAAACTGTGATGCTATATATCTGCTCTGTATATGAGCTGCATATGCTGGTATTAGACAGATGTTAATATGTATTTATCACCTCTTATAAAAACATCACAAACTGTTTGTAAAGTCTTGACGGTTATATTAATGTGCACAGTGATTTATATGCTGACTGGCTGCCAGCTCCCATGCAGTGTGGCTGAGAAACGAGGCCTTTCAGTGAAGAGCTTACATTTTCATTTGTTTTCTCCCAGTTGGGCTCTGAACTATTATATTTACTATATTTCTGTGACAGGTCCCAGGACTATGGGTGTATAGTAAAATACAGCATGCCAAATTCCAGTGCTGTTTATACCAAAAATACAAAAAAAAAATTCTAAAATAAAAAAAATGGGGGCTTCATCTTCCAGCAAACCAGAGGTAACTTTCTTCTATATTGGAACCATAAGGATAGAGTGGGAGAAAGAAATCTAAATACAGTCAGTGAAAATCTGTTTTGCACACAGTGCCAATGCCATTCCTTCCTGCTTTGTATTTTTCATCTGTTTAAAGTTACAAAAAGCTGAACCTGTGAAAAATCACTGGCTGCGTCACCACCCGAAGCTATAGTACAATAAGACATAGAAATGTAACGTATATATGTTACAATATATACTGTAGAATATAATTTGCTAGTCTGGCTTAAAATGTAAATAAAGCACCAGTCAGTTCAGGATAAATAGCCGAATAAAGGTACAATATCTACACCCATTGGTATTACTTATTTGTTTATCGTCCTGCTGATCGGAACTGTGAAAAACTGCATACATATTGCTGACACTTTTAACTGGTGCCAGGATTACTGCAGCCAGTATTTCTACTACCAGCATTGGTAATTCAACCTCTGACCCAGGAGCGGGTTTTGTACTGACCGGCAGTTCCGATCAGCAGGACAATAAACAAATTAGCAAAATCAAATGTTGTAGGTGTTGCACCTGTTGTATGCTACAGTATTTATCCTGAACATCTGAAGGGGCAACACTTACACCCACTGGTTTTACTTGTTTATTACCCTGCTGGTCAGAACTGTGAAAAACTACATGCTTATTGCTGACGCTTTAAACTGGTGCTGGGATTATTGCAGCCAATACTCTTTTGCTACCAGCACCACTGTCCTCTAGACCACCAGGGCATTTGGGCGCTAAACCCATGGATACTAGAGTAATTGGGGCACCAGGCCCATGGGCACCCATATAATTTCAGAGGTTAGACCGAGGCAGAAGTAGGTGGTGTGAGGGCCTGACTGGCTCCCATACAACCTCCCTTGTTTTCCTCCAAAAATCACCTTATTTTCCTGCACAAACCTTCACTTTCCTCACAAAAATTAAACTCAGTTCTAATACAACAGTACAGGAGCCGACCTGCCACAGCTGGGAAGGAAACAAAAGGGTAATAGCACTCAGGGCAGCCATCAGGGGGGGACTGTGGGGACTAGTGTCCCGGGCCCTTACATAGAGGGGGCCCACCGCTGGCTCCTACTGCCAATACCTGTAGAGCTGTACCAGTCTGTGAATCAACAGCAGGCTGATGCACAGGGAGGACTTTTTAAAACAAGCTTTCCCTGCGCATCAGCCCTCTGTGAGCCGTTCATGTAGGTCTCCAACACTCCACCTATATGTAATGTCACAATGTATGACATCACATAGGGGTTGAGCAGTGCGGCAGAATTTTTTTGGGGGAGGGAGGGGCTCTGTCTCATTTGTCAATCCCGGGCCCAACAATTTCTGATGGTAGCCCTGATATCACTACTTGTTTTCAAGTCTCAGATAATGGTTTTTACACTGTGTCTAAATGTACAGTATATTTTTTGAATATATGCTTTAACTGGGATTTAGTCAAGATACCGGCAGCTGAATTTCGACTGCTGGGATCCTGAATGACTAAGTGCCGGGCCTCTGGAGAGGTAAGCTGTGGGGAGGGGGAGGTTAATTTTAGGCTTTGGGGGGAGGGCCTGGGTTAGCCTGTGGCTCGGAAGGGGGATAGGTTTAAGCTGTGGGGAGGGGGGGTTTGGGCACCCCCCACTTGGACGGTTAGAGTTAGGCTGCTGGAAGGGGGGGTGGTAGGTTTATTCTGCGGGAAGGGGGGATTAGGTTCAGGCGCCACCATAGAGGGTTAGGGTTAGGATGTGGGGGGAGGGGTAGGTTAAGGTTAGGCTGTGGGGAGGGAGGGTTTGAAAACATTTGTGGTAGCAAAGTATACTTACCTTCCCCTGTCAGGATTCTGATCGTCAGGATCCCAACTGCTGGCATTCCCTACCAAGCCCGATTTAATCTGCTAGTTTTGTTTATGTGACAGGATTTACTCAGTTTAGGAAAAGATTAATCCAGCTGTAGTTTGTACATTGCACTCAAGCAGGGTGTTATTTATCACACATATTTATTACACACTAAGCCAGTTTTAGTTTAGGGCCGTGTGTTACATGAGATACCTTGCCAAGCAGGGCCGGCGCCACCACTAGGCAGCTTTAGGCAGCTGCCTATGGGCGGCGTCACTTGAGGGGCGGCAACGCTGAGCAGAATGAAATAGTGAGTGACAGCCAGGATGATGTGTGTTGTGCTGACCGGGAGGAATGTGAGACACCTGCTCCATGCTCACCCTGGGTCGGATCTGCCGGGTGGGGGCTGTAGTGGAGCCGCATGTCTGTGTCCTGTACCGCCTCCCCCTTCTGCCTTGGCGCTCGTCCCACCGCTTCCTTCCCCTGACCCATCACCCGAAGACTGGGGAAAAGACGCGATCGCGACCGCGATCGCGAACGCAGCTTCCTCTGCAGGAAACTCTTGGTAGTCAAGCCAGCCAGCAGAGAGTGGTAGCTGCGGTGTATGCACAGCAACAGCAGCAGCTCTCTTATGTCCTCACAAGTCCCAGTTAGCTGGCAGTGTCTCCCCAGGTACAGTGTGCACTATATATATGTGTGTGTATGTATGTATAGCATATGTGTGTTGTGTAGTGTGACTTTGTGCAGTCTGTGTATTCTCTCCCCCCCCCTCCTCCATTACACAGTAACTTTCACAATAGTAGCACTCCAAGCATACATACACTGTAACAAGACTTTCTGGTGGTCAGCTTGTAGTCAACGTTTCAATGCACTAATGTTTTGGCATTTTCATCATGTTCTTGAAACATTGACTATAAGCTGATTACCAGAAAGCCTTATTATATGGTTGGAGTGCCGCTACTTTGGAAGGATATACTGTGTGTGTATATATCTATATACATCAAGAATGTATATTTGGCCCTCCCAAATAAATTATGTTACCAGGTGCCCTCCACAAAGTTGTGTATATATAATCCAAGGAAGGCAGCGGCGCTTCGGGATTTGTTGTGATGAAAAAAATTGTATTGCTTGTGTAACTTTTAATACAATTTTATTAGCACAACAAATCCCGTAGTGTTGCTGCCTTCCTTGGATTATATGTATATATATATATATATATATATATATATATATATACTCGGAGTCTTGCAAGTCAGGGCAGTAATCAGTGTTTAATTATAAACATTTGCAGTGTATCCTGAAGATGGGAATACAGTCCCCGAATCATTGATAATTAAATGCTGATTTCTTTCACAGATCTGCTAGACTCCGAGTGATGTATATAAAGCGAGCAGAAAAGACAGGCACTCCACTTTTGCATGTACCTGGGTGCCCTCCCTGGAATTGTCAATTCCACACATTCTACACATACGCAGAGATAGCTTTTCAACATTTCAGATGCTTTAATATTGCATCTTGGGGGAATAGATGCAATGTTAAAGGTACAATATTAAATCATCTGAAAACATTGTAAGCTATTTCTGCGTTTTTTTAAATGCATGTAGTGGCGCCAATTAGTACAGGAGTATACGGTATCTATCAATGTCTCCCTAATCAGAACCCCTAACCCTAGTACCTTAACCCAAACTGATAAACCAACAATAATATCCTATTCCTAATACCCTAAACCCATCCCCCATACTAACCCTAATACCCAAGCTAAAACTGCTAAAATAACCCTAATACCCTCACCTTAATATCCTAACCCAATCCAGTAACTAACCCCTAACCTATCCTGAATACTCTAGTCTCTAACCATAGGAGCAGACTGGATAGGCCATAATGCTTTTATATGCCGTCAACTTCTATGTGAAGAAAATATTCTTTTGCGCGGCACAAACTCACATTTATCAGGCAGTTATTTGGAACTTATAAGACGCCGCCTCCGCACATTTCTACCTGAGGGGCTGGCTTTTGAAGGGGGGTGGGGGAGGGGGACTGCGCTGAAGATTTGCCTAGGGCGCCGAGAAACCTTGCACCGGCCCTGTTGCCAAGTGGCATATTGTTAGTAAGTTAGGAGTTAGCAGTGTAGGTTGCTGCCTTGAATTTAACCATAGGTGCTGCCTGACCTACAAGCAAGGTGAGTGACAAGTATCTCAGAAGTGCGCAGTCATTCATTGTGTATCTGTAAAAATGCAATTGCCTGCCTATGCAAATTTGTAACAATTGATAACTACAGGCCAACACCAATAGCATATGTGCCAGGTTTTTTCAGTTCTGATGAGCTTACAAAACTTGATGATATTAGGGGGTAGAACACTCGCCATGCAGTTCTTTTGTCCTTGGGATTGGGCCTTTATATCTGAACAATTAACTTACTGTTTAAGTGAACCCATGAAATAGGCAGAACAATACACACAAAAAAATGCATATATATACTGATATATACTATTCAAATGTCCACACAAATATAATTTCAACAGCAGTGTGGTGCTCCATTAAAATCCATAGGATCATAAATAGTAATTGAAGGATGGGCACTCAATTATCCAAAGAAAACCAACATTTTGCTTGTAGCAGAAAAATAGTCCATTTATTACTTACAGACCATAGTAAAGTGCAAATGTGCAAGAGAGGTTTAGTCGACGTGACGTTTCGGTCCACTAGGGACCATCATCAGGGCTTGTAGCAATGCATCATATCACCAAGGCACGCCAAGCAAAATGTTGGTTTTCTTTGGATAATTGAGTGCCCATCCTTCAATTACTATACTGATATATAGATATACTATAGAGGGATGAGCTGCTCAAGGAAACACTGTGGGACACTGAACCAAAAAATTGCTCAAGTTTTTAGAGGGAATTGTATTTTGATGAGAACAGATAAAGAAGTAGTTTCTTCCCTGTAAGGTACTTTCAGACAATCCAGTGACCACATACTGTAGGAAGATGGCTTTCCCAAGAGGATCATTTGTAAGGGTCAGATGTTTTCTTTATACTCTGATCATTTGCGTCACAGTAGGTTCCATACCGCATACAGTGGGAACATTTTAGGAAACATGGATTGTTAAAAAGCACATTCCTAAGCAAGAGAAAATGAAAGTCTATATAGTGTCAATTTAAATTAAATCCTGAATTATTCATTAGTTGTGGCTGTCCTGTTCCTATCTCAGTGTACCTCGAATCTGCTCATGAAATGCACCACAACCGCTTCTAATAATATCCCTGGTGAATACATACAAGCCTGATTTACATACAATTAGTCCACTGTAAGTGAGTTTCTGCCCAGTTTAGCAGAACACTTCTTCCTTTGGTTACAATAGCAGTAGAAGCACAGGAGATGTAATGTAATTTTGCCAAGTACAGTATTTAAATAATTGATTATTTTTATGTACAAGATTTGTGTTGTTTCACACTGAAAATGTCATGATGGTCTAAAACCAACTTAAAAATTAATTTACTTGACTAAAGACAAATATGTATAATTATACTAACCCAGACAAATTATAAGGTCCCTTAATTATACACCATTAATTGAATGGGTGAGTGCTAATTTTGTTTCAAATTGCTAAACAATTTCCATTATGAGAAATTAGTAAAAATAAGTTTGGAAACTAGACATGTAGGTATTACATAGTTACATAGTTGTTGAGTTTGAAAAAAGACAAATGTCCATCAAGTTCAACCTGTATTATAAATTTTTTTATATTAATTAAATGCTGTATCCTGTAATTCATTTTTAAACTTATTGATTGAGTCCACCATTACTACCTTCTCTGGCAGAGAATTCCAAATCCTTACTGTTCTTACTGTGAAGAACCCTTTTTTCTGTTGTGTATGGATTTTTTTTTTCTTCTAACCTCAGGGGATGTCCTTGTGTCCTATGTGGTGTTTTTTTTGATAAACAAATAATTTGATGAATCCTTCTATTGTCCCTTAATGCATTTAAAAATATTAATAATGTCTCCTCTCAGTCGCCTCTTTTCCAGTGTAAACAAACCTAACCTTTTAAGTCTTTCCTCATAATCCAGTGCCTCTAAACCCTTAACCAGTTTCGTGGCTCGCCTCTGAACCTTTTCGAGTTCCAAGATATCTTTTTTATAGTGAGGTGCCCAAACTGTACACAATATTCCAGATGTGGCTGCACCAATGATTTATATATAATGATTTATTAATGCAATTGAATAAACTGTCAACTTGTGCTAAGGGATATACATATTTATGTGATATAATGAGTCATGAGGAAATCCTTTAATTTATACAATTGCTTGTACTTTGAAGATATGATGAAAATACTGGTTTCTCTGAATTTGCTCTGTTGAAAGATTGTTGTTATGTCTTTCTTACCTGTTACACTTTTTATTGCTAAGCAGTTGTAAATGTCAAAATGTGCTAATCTTTCTGAGAAACTGAAAAATCCCAATAACATATTGATCTTTATCCAATCATTATGGTTTAAGACTATATTTGTAACAATGTCCAGATAAGATATGTAATATTTGAATTTTGTACAGAACCCATGTGACTTGACAGCTGAGCTCTCATTCCTTGCAATAGCTTGGAATTAGAGCAATTTATTATGATTATCTAACACAATCAATATGCCTCCGATGCAATGTTGTCTGGTGTAAGAAATAGGATGTAAATGGATGATGTGCAGGAGAAACACTACAGTGGAATGTACAAAGTCAAATCTCAGTATGCCACGAGTTAAAGCTAAAAGATAAAGCTAGAGTGCTATGTCTAATTTATTATCCTTGCCTCCTCTCTGGTGCCAGACATTACTGTATTGTAATTATTTCTATGTCCTGGCAAGAACCAAATCAAATGACAGTATAAGGTAAGGAAAATAATTAGTTTATCATAGATATATAATGATATATATATATATATATATATATATATATATATATATATATATATGACAACATGCAGGTCCGGCTCTCCCATTAAACAGTCCAATAGCGCTGGGTGCCTCCACAAGTATTGGAATATACACGGCGTCGGGTGCGGCACTCCAAGCGGCGGAAACAAAGTACACTTACATCCATAGTGAAGACAACATTTCAATGCATTTTACTTGTGCATTTTCATCAGGTCAAGTGAACAGAGACAAAAGTACTTACCTAAATAGTGTGTGCAAACGCCATCACCACGCTTCCGGACCACAGGCACGCGCCTGGTCCGTCGGCGCTCTCACATGATGTCATCACCCACGGCCAGGAGCTATAGCAACACCAATACACAGTGCAGCATGCAGGCATATTGAATATACAACACAGGCAACACCAACACGGTAACCGGCATATATCAAGAACCCACTGAAAAAACTTGTTACAGTGTACATCAAACATTGCAAGTCGGCATGTAATCAAAATAAACCAGCATACACCAGCATGATATTAACTGATAAGACGAATAGCATCAAAGGACCAATGCATAATATAGGCACAGCGTGGTACGAACAATTACTAAATATAAAAACACACATAATGGGTCATGCTATAACTAGACCCTAAGTTATTGGGCACCATGGTCCCTACATCCCAGGTACCCAGCATATACAATGAAGGATACCACCTGCGACTATATAGTAACAAACTGTCCATAGAACTTATAAGAATACATTGAGCCCTAAATGCTCGTTTAGACCTCTCGGGTGCAATGTCCCCAGACGGATTCACCGATGGCGTTTGCACACACTATTTAGGTAAGCACTTTTGTCTCTGTTCACTTGACCTGATGAAAATGCACAAGTAAAATGCATTGAAACGTTGTCTTCACTACGGATGTAAGTGTACTTTGTTTCCGCCGCTTGGAGTGCCGCACCCGACGCCGTGTATATATATATATATATATATATATATATATAACCTCCAAACGAGTTAGAGGGTGCTATAAATCACTTTCCAAGTAAAAACCAGCAGTGCTTATAATTGACCAATTATCTCATAACAACAATTTATTCAAAACATCTTTTGGACTGAGAGTTTATAAGTTCTTAAAATTTTTACTACAAACCAGGTTATGAGTGATTATTCCTATGATTGTCATTTGGATTGACTGTATAGCTGCACAGGCCATCCCTCTGAAGAAGTCCTTATAGGACGAAACACGTCAGGCTGAGGAGAGAAAATACCCTTCATAACTCAGATTGACAGAATTTGTATGACTTGTGTATTGAGTTTGTCTCTGTATCTGCAAAGCATGAAGTGTGTTTTGAATAAATTGTTGTTATGAGATAATTGGTCAATTATAAGCACTGCTGGTTTTTTCTTGGAAAGTGATTTATAGTGCCCTCTAACTCATTTGGAGGTTGTATTTGCATTAATCCTTACTAACAGGAGGATTGTGTTAGAGGTGCAGCATAACTACAATGCAAGATAAGGGTATATTTTTTGTTTCTATATATATATATATATATATATATATATCAAACTAATCTGATGGTTCCTCATTTAAACCATCCACACTAAACTGTTTAACAATGCCAATATCTTTACCAATAAAACATCACTTATTAAAAAAAAAAATTCACAATAAAATTGTAAAATTGTCTAAAATATACAATAATCCATAAATAACATCTGTACAATTTTGCAGACTTTTGATGTATATTTATCCAGCAGGATTTCAGTGAAACAGAGTCTTTTGATGATATTTAATCATGATGGAACAGACGTTGACAAGAAGGTACAACCTTTCGTCCCGCAGGGCTTCTTCAGGGATAAACAGTCAATTGGTCAAATTGTACGTGATAAAAGTGAAAAAGAGATAAACCACTGGACATGCCAGCTAGGGCTATTCAATCTGGACTTAAAGTGTATACAGTTCCAATATGTAGATTAATTTTTGCATATGTAGCACTGAAGACTAGCACTCTCCAATGGGAGAGTGTATATATATATATATATATGTTTGTGTATAGATTTTGCTTATCAATATCTCTTTTTGGAGCCCATTCTAACAGGGGGTTTCTTCAGAGGTGCAGCTTAACAATTATATATATATATATATATATATATATATATATACACATACACACACACACACATATATATGTATACATATACACACACATATATATATATACACTGTTCCTTATAGCTATATTGTAAATACATTTCAGATGAATATAGAAAATAAATATATCACTTGAAACAGTGAATGAAGTATGGATTATAACGGTGAACGAGGGGGAATTCTATTAGCTGTGGGACTTACAGTGGGCTTTTTTTGCTTGTGGGTCAAGTGCCCGGAGCTCTTCAATTTTTTCCTGCAGTAATCCCCGTATCACTGCGGCTAACACATGGTAAACCATAGATTCTGGGTTAAGTGCCCCGAAGCTGTTCAATTACAGCACGTAGTAAGTCTCAAGGGTGCATTTAACAGGGATCCACATTAAGTGTTTTCTCTGGGATTACCATGGGCAGTCATTGAATAGCTCTGGGCTCTTTACCTGTGAGCTAAAGCCCATAGTAAATCCTATGGCTAATCGACCCCCTGCCTCCCCAAGTCTTAATTTATATTAGGATTTAGGGAGAACTGTATCAGAAATTAACAAAATTGTAGAAGTGGACAAGTGAAGTTGTCCATAGCACCCAATCATCTTCTACCTATAATTTCATAGAGCGTGCTTTATAAATGCTAGCTGGTTGCCGTGTCCAATGTTTCCTTTTGTTCACTTCTCCACTCTTTAAAAGGTTTGAAACGTTTCCCCATTAACGTAGTAGAACCTTGTGATTCAGCATGGATCATTAAATAATTATGTGTGAACTGATAAGGAATCTATTCCTGTCTCATGGACTTGTGTGCAAGAATATAGATACATCAGAAACTAGGTGCAGCCACACTGGGGTTTGGTTTATGGGATAACATTCTAAGGAGAGGGTTATCAAACCTGCTAAAGATGACAAGTGCAGGTGCCAGTTGCAACCAATCAGATTATAGCTATCATGTTTTAGACTGTACTAGATAAATAATAGCTGGTTGTTATGGCAACACCCACAATTGTCCCCAGAATGGTTTGATAAATCTCCCCCTAATTGACATTGTGCATAATAAAGATGTCAAGGGTTAACACTGAGATTTCTGGGACTAGAATCTAACATTTTCGATGTTTTGTTTTTGATCTTACACATAGTAATAGCCTGATAAAAGTAAACGTGAAGTAACTACTAAAGCTGGCCCTACATCCGGACGATATCATTGTAACTAGCCAACTGGGTAACAGAAGATTGTTTAAATTAAGAAATTTAGAAATTTATGTAAAAGTAGACAAAAACATTGCTCACTCAATGCAATGTTATAGGTAGTGGGATAAAGAAGAAAATTAAGAACCAGCATCAATCTGTTATAAGTGTTATAAGTTGTCCAGCAGTTCTTTTATATTCAATGGTAAACCCAAAATCTGAAATTGAGAGAAATTCAGGATTTGTTGGAACATATTTTCAATACCACAAAAGTAACAAATTATATTTTATTTATTTTATTTACCATAAAACAGCTTCCTGTGAAATAAGGACTATTACAATTTCCTGGCCACCAACAGATCTCCAAAATCTAATGCTCTCCACAGTATCCAGGAGGACTCCCAAATGTTTCAGAGAATTTGAAGCTGCTGCAACATGCAATAATCATAATTGGCCTGATACAAATCAAGCTTTTAGAGCACCTTTAATGAACAGAATTAGAAGCATAATTTATAAACAAGCCAATTGGCTACTTAATGTACTCACATAACTCAGATCTATATGTAACAAACCAAACTCTTTGAAAGGTATTAGTTTGTTCTAACAATACATGCTATTGAAAAAGACAATTAGAATTCAAACAATGGTGAACTTTCCTCAAATTATTTACATTGATTGAAAAATGTTTTAGTCAATATTCTGAGTTTAAGTTAGTGATCGAACCCGCTCATCACTAGTTTAAGTATCCCAAAGCTAAAGCATTGGATGCTACTGTGATCAGATCAGATTAAGCACAGTTATAAACTACTGTATAGTCATAAAGTGACTTATTATATTTGTACCTGATCTTGTTACTACTGTAAATTTATGTTTTAGTGTAGATAAGAAAAAAGTCTGATACTGAAACTAAATCTATGGCACTTTAAATATAAAATTGGTGTTAACTTTTAAAGTTAGATGTCAGTTCAGGAAAGGACACAGGGGTCCTGAAAATGTAGATTGAATTTTGGGCAGTATGTTAATTCTGGGGGAGTCTGCTTCTACTGGGAACTGAAGAGACATAGGACAGGCCAGTGCTCAAATACTCATAATGTGTTGCATCCACATCATTCCTTCTGCAATGACAATGCCATGAGGAAAGTGACATTATCATTCTTATTTCCAAGTGATGAATCAGCATACACTGTACATCGTGCAATAATACTGTAGGTATGATTGTCTATGTAGGTAATGATTGTCTGATTAACAATGGAGCTTTAATCTCTGTCCTAAAATCTCGGGATTACCCTGATGCTCTGCAGTCTGGTAAATGATTCTGTAGAAATGCAGAAGGCATCCAGGGGGATATGTATCAAAGCGTGGACAGATAAAGTACCAACCAATCAGCTCCTGACACTTTTCTAGCACAGTTAGAAGCTGATTGGTTGGTTTATCTATCTCTATAGTATCTCTTGTCGAACTTTGATAATTCCCCCCCACCCCCGTGACACATCTTTTTTCAGTTTCAATACATCCAGTCTCTGAGTGGTATGCTTTCTTCTAAGCCCTTTATCATTCATATATTTGCTTAGAACAGGCTTCCTTTGTAAGCTGGGATGTGCAATGTATTTTTCTGATGGAGAATATCTTGATATTTGCTCCTCTAATTGCTTCCCCTGCACACTCTGCACTAAAATGAACCGAGATGGAGAAGTAAATGGTCTTCTTTAGACTCTTATTTTGCAAAAGCAACAATCTCTCTTCTCTTCCCCTAACATGCCTACCCAAAGTACATTATTTAGAGCATTATAGTTCAGCTGTGGAAGCATCTCACTTAATGGATATGATCCAAAGTAAAACACACACACACACACACACACACACACACACACACACACACACACACACACTAAATCTAGCAAAAAATATATATTTTACATAAAAAAGTGATTTGATATAAACTATAATGTTTATTAAATAACACTGACTTTTTAATGATATCAAGAAAAACATACCTATACATACATAAAACTAATTTGTATTGAACTCTTTGGACAAAAAAACTCAATAAACTATTCACATTATCTAATAACTAGTCTCAACTATTATCTCTGTCAAAAGACTAGTTTGATAGTTACAAACAAGTCCTAAAATTTAAGGTGGCACAGAAACAATTACAGATTTTGAGCTATTGACACATATTTGGTAATTATAAATACTGGGTGTTATTCAGAGCAGGTTGCAGATTTTTCTATCGCAGCAAACTCTGTGACCATACTACTCACATGCTGGGGGCCGCCCAGCACAGGGAAAGGCTGCCCAGCATGTGTGGCCCCACTCCACAATGTGATTTCAATTCTATTGCGATCACATCAAATAGAGGTAGACCCCTGCTTACGCAGGCATGCTGCATAGGCAGGTGGTCCGGCACTATGTTTCCACTTGCAGGAAATGCAGGTGACATCATCGGGCCTCCTCGAGAATGGCCATGACATGCCTGCATTTCCTGCTCCCCTCCCCCAGACACCCATAGGCTGTCAATCACCATGCAATTGCATCCTTTTGGGATGCAACTGCATGGTGAAGGGTTGTGCATGAGTACTGTAGCTGCTGCGTGTGCGCAAACCCTCTGAATGCTACCGATGCATGCAAACGCAGTGACTGCGTTCCTGTCTGAATAAGGCCCACTGTGCTGAAGTTTTAAGAAAAGATACATTTATGAATATACTTATAGAAAAACATTTATTCTAACAGCCTTTTTTCATTCCACGTAACAATATCATCCTTAAGAAATTCATATATCCAGATTTATAAAATCAACCTGTGAAAAAAGTGATTTGGGGGTATATTTACTAATGGGCAGTTTACCAAAGCCATTGCTCATTGGCAGCTTTGACTGAATGGTTTAAAACAGGAATCAATGTTAAACAAGCCTGATTTAGCATTGATTAATGTTGCCATCATAAAACCTGGCAATGATTAGTAGCTTTGACAAATTAAATCTGTCCCTCCGGCAACGCAACATTGTTTTGCCATGGTATAGATGTGTCCCTTTTTTTTGCTTTGCGTCTTATGATTTAAAAGTGCCAGGGATAGCTATGGGCACCAGATTAACCCCAGGTGTATTAACCTTTACATAGGACGCTCTGAATCCTTAGTTGGAATGGGTTAAATGGTGACTATAGGAAAGTCTTGTATTCTATTGCACATTATGTAGAAAATGTACGATTTGGTGTGCAGAGTAGACATAAAATGTGATTTTGTTTTGTATACGAACACAAATGTTTATAATTTAATAGATTGGCATTTAATTTCTTGGACATTGCCCTCACAGTACTGGGATTAGGACTGATAATGTCCACCTGTTAGAAAAGGGTGACACAAATAAACAGGAGAGGATTCCGTTCCATACTTCCCAATAGCTGCATCTAACAGACATAGAGGGGTAAATTTACTGAGATGGGAGTTCTATTTAAGATGGGATGTTGCCCATTGCAACCAATCAGATTCTAGGTATTATCTTCTAGAAGGTGCTAGATAAATGAGAAATAGAATCTTATTGGTTGATATGGGCAACATCTCATCTTAAATAGAACTCCCATCTTAGTAAATTTACTTCGCAGAGAGCAGTGCATGCATACAACCCATCAATAACACAAACAATTGATGAGAGTCAATGAAGGTGTTATGTTACCATTAGAAGAAATTTAGATATTTAGAGTTCAAGGTAAATTATTAGAACTTAAAAATTGAACATACTGTAGCACCTTTACCCACAAAATATATCAGCAAATAGACTACCAACATTTAGTATGGTCCTTAGGGCATAACACCATCATCCATTAAAAAAAATATTTCAGGAAATTGTTAAATATCATCCGCTCACCTCTTCAATTATCTACATGTGCACAGTGCTCAATATAGAGAAAATCCTGTAAAATAATTATAATTAAAGGGTAATTAAGATAAAAGAAATTGCTTTTACAATAAGATGTGCCAAATTAAGGGTATGATATTTACATTTAATGAGAAAAGAAACCTTACTATTCTAGTACAAAAAGCCTAGGGAGGCTCAGAGAATGACAGAGATTTGCTCATTTTATATGGTGTACAATCAAATGCTAAAACAGGATCAGACAGGAATATAGTATACAGTATGTTGTAGCATTTAGAAATAAATGCTAAATATTATGATCTTTCTAATGATAAACTAATACTTTACTAAGAAGGTATCTGTGCTAAGAAGTA